>NC_090271.1:307152359-307754859 GCF_040414725.1 Anabrus simplex | reverse complement strand
TTCATAAACTGATGACACGGTAGTCACAGTCACGGGTGAAACTTGGGAGATCACTTTCACAGAGCCCAAGAAATCCTACTCATAATTCAGAAATGGCTAAATAACCGCCTACCCACTTTAACGAAAATAAAGCAAGATTCCTCTGCTTCTCGCATAATAAAACAATGCAACCCTCAGACAACATAACACTAAGACTCCACATACCAAATTTCAAAAATACTGGAAGTTGCAACTGTTATACTTTACAAAAATCAATAAATGTTTCATACCTAGGGATAATTATCGATAGTTATCTGAAATGGTATTTTCATGTATCAAATTTGATCATTAAACTCCAGAAACTTATTTATATATTTTACAGAATTAGAAATGTTATTTCAACAAAAGCCTTGAAGTCTGTATACTATGCCTTCGTTCAATCGCAACTGCAATATGGAATTAACAGTTGGGGTGTAATACTTGATTCACACTTGGCTCGGGTAAAGACATGCCAGAACTACGTACTGAAAGTCATGTACAAAAAACCACTGATGTTTCCAACATATGAACTGTTCCAGCAAAGCATGGTACTTAACATACGGCAGCTATTTGTGCAGTCAGTGACCCGATACATGCGTAACAGTTTAAACCTCTTCTGCAAAGAACACATGTAAAATATTTGCACTAGGCTGTAAGACAGAACTGGAATAAGCGTACCTCCCCGGAACACTTCACTTGGACAAAGAATTTTAAGTTCTCTAGGGCCACGGCTATACAATGCATTACCCGTTGACGTGATCAGTGGCAACCAGAATACTCTGAAGAAAAGGCTATTTACATGACTCATTAACAATTATTAAACAGTAGATAACGTATAAATTTCCATTATAATATTTAAATCAAATGGCACACTGTTCCTCTCTACTAAGAAACCAACCTTCTCCTTAACACATGTCTCTCATTTCCAGCTTCCCTTTTATTACACCAAATGCAGAAAGACAGTTCAGAAAATTACTATAGTAAAATATAACCAAAATTATAATGTAGTATATGATATTCACTAGATTCCATGATGTACATAATCTAGCTATTGTAAATTTGAAGCCCACACACAAGTTTACCTTGTGTGGGATTCACTGTATCATTTACTACCTCTGCATGTATATGTGAGGTTGATCGTGAATAAAAATGGAATCTTCCAGAAGTATTTTGTGAGTGTATTTTACGTATATATTGGTATCTTGATGAGGTGCTCATGCACGGATATTATCTATATAAATAAAATCGTAACAACCTTGTGTCTGTACATTGACTATTTTGGCCAAATTTCCCTACAGTTATCCGTTTCAGGTGTAATCATGACCATCTGCAAATTCTTTAGCTTTGGTGACTCCTTGTCGTGTTGTCTGTTTGTCTGAGTTCTTATAAATTGAAAACTACTGGATATATTTCTACCAAATTTGATATTTAGAATCCACCTGTCCTTGGGTAGGTTCTGGGGCAAATATTATTTCTGAATACCTACATTTACTGGGGTTTTTTCCGAAACGGAAACCATGATTTCGCACTCCCGCAAAATATGCACATCGAAAATTAATGGAAATCTGCCATCCCTAATGGAAATCAATTTCTAAAACTTTTTCTAACTGTTCATCATTTCGATAGGAGTATTTATAAGGGAGATATAATGAACGGTCATTTTTGCAGGCGAAGTCCAGCGGACATAGCCCAGAATTGTAATACGAGAAGGAGATTCCTTATCTACCTATATACATAAAGTCGTAACGATCATGTGTCTGTACATTGACTATTTTTGTGAATTTTTCGTAAAGCTTTCCGTTTAACGGGTAATAATGGCCATCTGCATATTTTTTTGCTTTAGTTTTCTGAAAGTCCCAATTTTACCCATCTCCCCCAAAATCAAGATTGCGGCGCAATCTGCCAGACGAGCTATAAAATTGAAATTAGACAAAATTATATATGTTTTAGCCTGTAACCGACAGAAAACTTCCAAAATCTTTAAATTTTTATTTTTTTATTCCTGAAGAATATTGAAATATGGAGACAACTTTAATGACGGTTCAAACCTTCGTTTCGAGATATTTCGCGACTAATCGGTAAGTCCTAACAAAAAACCGATGGCACAATCTCGTTCAAATTGGAGTGATCTAGAACTTTGGTCCTATGACTTTTTGTCGTATCTCTATCCTGTATATGTTAGATTTGACTCTATTTCTCAATTGTAAGTAAAGTTTGAAACTTTTACACACATAATTCTTACTTTTAATCGCTTATTGGAAAGATAGAATCATAAAATTATTCACGATCATCGGCCCGCACAGTAGCCATATAAGAGAGCCAAGTACTATGTTTGTAACTGTCACATAAATATCCGAAAAGTGATGCACTGTGAGACAATCTCACTCAAATTTCACCTTATTCAAAGTATCTAATTCAATCTGACCCATG
This sequence comes from Anabrus simplex, assembly GCF_040414725.1. Classification (NCBI taxonomy): domain Eukaryota; kingdom Metazoa; phylum Arthropoda; class Insecta; order Orthoptera; family Tettigoniidae; genus Anabrus; species Anabrus simplex. The sequence continues at coordinate 307,752,411 of NC_090271.1, read as the reverse complement.
ACTAGGTGAGATACAAGAAAATATCATAGGACTAGCCATTTAGACCACTAAATACGGCGTCTTATGGTGCAATCCGCTTGTCGATATGGCGTACAGTTTAGCAACAGTTAATCTGAAAATTAAGGTCTGCAATATTGTAAACATGCATATAATTTTGTATGTCGATTTATTTATATTCATTGATGTCGATTTGTAGCGATCAAGAAAGGGTGTGTCTGCTATTGTAATCAGTACTCCCCACATCGACTTCGACGGGCAGGAACGGAGTCCTTCTCCAAATGTAAATGGCATTAGTAAGGAGGACCCACCATTGTAATGAATAACTAACTCCCTTCTCGATTTCACTTGCATAAGGCAAGGGAGCATGCAATTTTGTTAAAAACTCCCCTACCCGATTCTGCTTGGCTGGTATTAGGCAAAGTGGCCTGCTATTTTAATAGAAATTCACCAATCCTGTATGACTGGCAGTAAGCTGGCTGGCATTAGGAAAAGGGGCCTGTCATTATAATGATAGCAGCACAGCTCAATTTTGACTGGCAGTAGGGAAGGTGCCTGCCATTGTAATAAAAACATTATAATCTATTTGGAAGTAGGAAAGGAGGCCTGCGATTGTAACGGAAACTTCCCAAATCGACCGTGACCCCGCATTAGGCAATGTGGCCTGCCATTATAATGTAAATTTCCCAACTCGATTGGGAATGGCAGTAGGCAAGTGAGCCTGTCGTTATCATCACAACATCGCAATTCACACTTTACATTGAAAACAACGTGTGGGGACCTCCGTATGCTGTTTCTTGGACAACGCAAAAAGAAATTCAATTAAATAATTTTATTCATTGCATGTACAGTAATTCACTTCGATATCCGTATACAATATAGAATACCGTAGCGAAGCACGGGTACATATCCTAGTTCAGAATATAGTTAGTTATTTTAGAATCAGCGGAGTTATTGATGAATCTAGGTGAAGTTTCTACCTATTCAGTTGTTTTTAGAAGGTGAATTGGGGCCTGGAGCTGATGTACATGCACTGGGAGAGAGAATTATCATGCTTTATCAAAATTCGAGGGATTCTTTCTGGTGAACTCTGGCAGTCATTTTACGGACATTTCGAATAATTATTTTTATTAATTTATTTTAGTAATGTATTTAGTTATTTATTCACATATTTTGAAAAAAATATTACAATTGACCCCCAAGCGTGAGGCGATTATTTTATTTTATACATATTTGATTATTTTAATCATATTGCAAGTGTTATTAATTATTATTACAATTATTGTTATTACAAATATTTTAAATGGCTGCCCAACGTGAGGCTGAAAGATTGATACATCTGTTAGTCTTATAAACGTAGGTGCACTAGTCAGGAGCGGATTGAATTCTAAAAACTATGTTAGTGAAGTGATTTATATGTACGTAACATGTATTTTGGAGTATGATGAAACGGTTTAGCGAGTCGAGTATTATAAAATTGAGAAATAGAGAGGGTATTAAAGTTTTGGTACCATGACTCAGGATAAGAGAGGTCAAAAAATTCCACAACATCGAGTCTATCCAATTTAAGTGAGAGTAGCGAAATAGCTAATAGTAGTAAAGATCAATCAACGATAGGTGAGGATTCGAGTAAACCGTCTCAGACTCAGCATGTAGGGTATCAAGGGGAGGATTTAACTCGTAGTATCCTTAAATCGATATTTAATCAGTTGAATACAGAGTTGAAGGGTGAATTAAATGCTGTTAACACTAAAATCGATAATCAGAGTGTCGAATTTTCCAGTAATGTTGATGATGATGCTTGTTGTTTAAAGGGGCCTAACATCGAGGTCAACGGCCCCTAATGGTACGAAATGAGACGAAATGTTATGACAAATTAAAAGTCCAAAATCCTCCACTGACCAGAATTCAAAGCGTGATGACGAAGAATGAAAGGTTGGTTGGATATGAATATAAAACGATCAGTGGAACCTACCCACAGTGCTTCACATGCACAGAAGCTGGCACAAAACAAGAGTATTACTGACCAAGGGACTGCTTCTTTAGCACAATGCTGAATCGATTATGCTTGTAGTCGAAACGGGTCCAAAATCCAGATAATCGGCCCCTCATAATGGTACTTGTCGCTAGGAAAGTAGAACCATCCTATTTGTCATTTGGCGGTACTAATCAAAAGTAGCGTGGACACGCGGTATTCCACACATTATGGTATAGCTGAGACGGGCTACGCGTACCCAGCGGCATTCAAAGAGTTCGGCAAACGTTTGATCTCCCTGGCCACTTACTTGCCTAGTAGGTGGTGATTTATTTATTTATTTATTTATTTATTTATTTATTTATTTATTTATTTATTTATTTATTTATTTATTTATTTATTTATTTATTTATTTATTTATTTATTTATTTATTTATTTATTTATTTATTTATTTATTTATTTATTTATTTATTTATTTATTTATTTATTTATTTATTTATTTATTTATTTATTTATTTATTTATTTATTTATTTATTTATTTATTTATTTATTTATTTATTTATTTATTTATTTATTTATTTATTTATTTATTTATTTATTTATTTATTTATTTATTTATTTATTTATTTATTTATTTATTTATTTATTTATTTATTTATTTATTTATTTATTTATTTATTTATTTATTTATTTATTTATTTATTTATTTATTTATTTATTTATTTATTTATTTATTTATTTATTTATTTATTTATTTATTTATTTATTTATTTATTTATTTATTTATTTATTTATTTATTTATTTATTTATTTATTTATTTATTTATTTATTTATTTATTTATTTATTTATTTATTTATTTATTTATTTATTTATTTATTTATTTATTTATTTATTTATTTATTTATTTATTTATTTATTTATTTATTTATTTATTTATTTATTTATTTATTTATTTATTTATTTATTTATTTATTTATTTATTTATTTATTTATTTATTTATTTATTTATTTATTTATTTATTTATTTATTTATTTATTTATTTATGACGGCAGTGGGCTTTAAAACGGAAGTTCGCATTCCCCTTCAGAAATCCTCACAGCTGTGTTGCCAATGCACCTCTTGTTAAATAGACGTCAGTCTCTCTTTTCAGTTCAGACAATTCACACTTGTTTTGTTCGCTGTTTGAAAGTTTTGGGTTATTTCTTTGCTTCGTTAATTAATATTCGTGAAGTGTGTTGTTTTTCACTTCGCTTCACGCAGTAATGTGGAGGCCGTGGTAATCACACCTGGAAATTATCGCATCAGAAAATCCTGAATTAAATCTGCCAGTGCAGGCAAACGATCCTCAACCGAGCACCGGTAACAGTGGTATTCGACCGAGTAGTACTGGTTCCGTGTCCGCGAGTGATACTCAGCCGAGGAACAGTGGTTCCGCGCCCGCGAGTGATATTCAGCCGAGCAGCAGTGGTTACGTGTCCGCGAGTGATACTCAGCCGGGTAGCAGTGGTTCCGTGCCCATGATTGCTATTCAGCCGAGCAGCAGTGGTTCCGCGCCCACGAGTGATACTCAGCCGGGTAGTAGTCGTTCCGCGGAGAAAAGAAAGGCGACTAAAACTTTAAGTGAGCAAAGTCAACGGCTGGTATGTAACGCATACGAATAAGTTATGAAGAACAACGTTCGCAAGGGTTATATTTGTGAGACAGCTAAAATGTTGAAACTTAACAGGAAAACTGTAAGTAAAATAGTAAAGAGGGGACCTATAACTCCGAAAAAGTGTGGTAATAATAGGGTTATCTTTAATAAAATTGATGATTTTTACTGTGACTTTGTGAGACGTGAGGTACAGTATATGCATTCTTTACTAAACGTAAGTCACCAACCGTACAGGAACTGTTAAAAAAATGTGTGTGGCTTTCCTTATGAAAAAACTACTCTACGACAGCTGTTGAAAAAACTTGGGTTGGAATCTGCAAGAATAGTAGCTTGGCGATATAAATTCATAGACCGTCTCCAGAAGTTGCGTTCCGAGGGATGCAGAGTTGTCTGTCTAGATGAAACTTGGTACGATACTCATGACATTGTGAAGAAAGAGTGGGATGATGGAACTTGTAATTGCATACTGAAAGCACCAACATCGCGAGGAAAGCGTATTATGGTATTGCATGCTGGAGGCAGTGAGGGCTGGGTTGAGAATTGCCTTTATTTATCGGCTAAAAACATTGGAGACTGCAAAGCTGATAGCCATGACGAAATGACAGCTCAAGTTTTCGAAAACTGGTTTAGGTCTCATCTTCTAGAGAACCTACCACGTGACCGAAAATGTGTAATCGTGATGGACAACGCAAGCTATCATTCGCGACAGCTGATTAGGTTTCCTTCCATGAACACTAATATTAAGGACATTATTAAGTTTATGGAATACAATAACATTCCCGTGCCGAAACCTCTACCCATCAAGGCAGTTATGTTGCAGGAAATAAAATCAGCCAATATCAGTAAAAGGTACGCTGTAGAGGAGATCGCAGCCTCATGTGGACACGAAGTTTTGCGGCTCCCTCCATATCACTGTATTTTAAACCCCATAGAAATGATCTGGTTTCAGCTGAAGACGTATGTTAGGAACACTAATGTTACGCCAACTTTGAGTGCTAGTGTGTGTCAACTTCATCGTGAAGGAGCTGGAACGATAGGTCCTGAGAGGTGGTCTGCTTGTGTTCGAAGCACCATTAAGACAGAAGAGAAGTACATGAAACACGACACGTATAGCAACCAAGATAGATTTGTAATTCACCTAGCAGACAATGACGAAGACGATGATTAGAGGTAAGGTAAATATTGAATTTGTTTTAAAATTAGCTAAGTTTGCTGGCTATTTTTTGTCCGAACTACATACTCCGATATTTATTATTATTATTATTATTATTATTATTATTATTATTATTATTATTATTATTATTATTATTATTATTATTATTATTATTATTATTATTATTATTATTATTATTATTATTATTATTATTATTATTAATCTGCTTACCCTCCAAGGTTGGTTTTCCCTCTGACTCAGAGGGATCCTACCTCTACCGCCTCAAGGGCAGTGTCCTGGAGCGTGAGACATTTGGTCGGGGGATACTAACGGGGAGAATGACCAGTACCTCGCCCAGGCGTTCTCACCTGCTATGCTGAACAGGGGCCTTTGTGGGGGATGGCAAGATTGGAAAGGATAGGCAAGGAAGAGGGAAGGAAGTGGCCTTAAGTTAGGTACCATCCCGGCATTTGCCTGGAGGAGAAGAGGGAAAAAACGGAAAAACCACTTCCAGGATGGCTGAAGTGGGAATCGAACCCACCTCTACTCAGTTGACCTCCCGAGGCTGAGTGGACCCCGTTTCAGCCCTCGTACCACTTTTCAAATTTCGTGGCAGAGCCGCGAATCGAACCCGGGCCTCCGGGGGTGGCAGCTAATCACACTAACCACTACACCACAGAGGCGGACAATTATTATTATTATTATTATTATTATTATTATTATTATTATTATTATTATTATTATTATTATTGTACCGGGCGGTACACCTCCACACCGCTAATTTAAAATGTGCGCCTGTTGAAACTCCTCTGCTGGAGGAAGTCTGAACTTTATGGACAGTATTAATTTTCAAGTTTCTCAGAAGATGTCTCTACCTGTAAATTTTGGAGTTTTTGAACTGTGTCATTTTCGACGTATTTTTGTTTTGCTTGTAGTAAGAAGTGTGAACTTTCTCTTCTAGAGGACACTACTGAAGATAAACAATAGTGCACCCTAGTGCGGAGTGAAAGAACTATTTTTTGGAGAAGTTCTTATTTCAAAAGTTTGTTTCTTGTTAAATTTCTTTCTGTCATTGTTTAAGTTGGCTGTATACCCCTCTTTTTCCCCTTGTTTTAGATTTATCCAATCCCGAATTTCTTTGAGTAATTTCCGACCAATCCGATGTATCTTCCCCCAACTTGGATATGTTTCTGTACCCTAGCCAATAAAGTGATTGTGGGCGGGTGTTCTCTTCCCTAAAACGCCTAGAACCTTCCGCGAGAGTATTTAAACTGCTGATTTTTGGGTCTCCGGGCCACTTCTGTTCCATCTTTCAGTGTGTAAAGTACATAGCAGGGGGCGGGAAGCGCCTCTTTCTTCTCCAGCTGTTCAACACCAGGTAATGGCCTCTTAATAACTTCTTTTCTTGCTAGGTTGGCAGTTTAACTCTCGGAGCGGGTTCGAAGCGTTTCTACCATGTAACCTTTTCCTAAAATGTAACCAGTCTTTTCATCTATTCTCTTTTAAAGCTGCATATTGGGATAGGGAGTGCTAACCCTCTCGAGCTCCCACTCACATTGTTTTGAGGTGAACTTATTTTCTCAACCTATTCTTCGTTAACGTAAAACAAATTGCTCTTTTCTAAAGTCACCTCTGTAGTATGGGATTAGCCCTTGCATTAGTGGCCTAGAGCCAGATTAGGTTTGAAAAACAAGTGTATTAGGAGTGCAGATCGCCTCCTCTCAAATTGTTATTTTAGAGGTCATGTAATTGCCCCTTTTCATTTAATAGACCTCAGTAGGTTGGGTATTTTACCCCTGTGTCTATGTCCAGTGAGGACAACTCGAAGGTGGAGTTTGGTGTGGCCTTTGAGAGGCTTAAAGTGAGAGCGTGTGGCTCTTTTGAAAATTGAGTGTTGTATGCCTCGTGGAGGCTTTTCAGTGTAATTTGGAGCAAGGACTCCTAGGCATGAATGGGGTTTTCTGCCCCTCTGTTGAAACTTGTGTTTGGGGTAAAACTGAGCTGATTGCCCAAGCATTGTGAAGTCAGGGCGCGAAGCCCAAATCCTGTAAATATTGTAACTACCCCTTGGACTTGCTACTTTGTACCTGCCATGCTTGTTATTTCTTTGTTTTTGAAAAGAAAATATAACCTTGTTAAATTTTACATTAACGTTGATTCCGTAGTTTGAGACCCGTTCACGCCCACACCTTCTTTCACCTCTACCTACCACTAAAACACGGTAACAATTATTATTATCCCAGTCCCTAGTTCGTGATTTTACTTTTCCTTTGCCAGGCGAGTTGGCCGTGCGGTTAGGGCCGCGTAGCCGTGAGCTTGCATCGGGGAGATAATGGGTTCAATCTCCACTGTCGGCAGCTCTGATGATGGTTCACCGTGGTTTCCCATTTTCACACCAGGCAAATGCTGGGGAAGTACCTTAATTAAGGCCACGGGCACTTCCTTCCCACTCCTAGACCTATCCTATAGTCGCCATATCACCTATATGTGTCGGTGCAACATTAAAAAAATTGTAAAAAATTGTTGCACTTTTCAATTTTTTACTGAAAGCGAGACACTGATATTAGCAGCATAAAATTAATATTGGTTCGAACCCCACTGTCGGCAGCCCTGAAGATGGTTTTCCGTGGTTTCCCATTTTCACACCAGGCAAAGGCTGGGGCTGTACCTTAATTAAGGCCACGGCCGCTTTCTTCCCACTCCTAGCCCTTCCCTGTCCCATCGTCGTCATAAAACCTATCTGTGTCGATGCGACGTAAAGCAACTAGCAAATATATATATATATTAATGGGCCTACTTTGGTATCAATTTAAGTTTAGTCTTTGTCGAGTTTATTTGCCAATGCCTTCTTCCTGTTTTTCTTTCTTTCTTTCTTTCTTTCTTTCTTTCTTTCTTTCTTCTTTCTTTCTTTCTTTCTTTCTTTCTTTCAACATCTGCGACCACCACACGGGTTAGCACGAAACAAATTATTCTGCGATATTGTTTTGTGCTGTGGTTCATTATCAAGTTTTTATATTTATATTTTGACTTTAGAATAAATTAAATGTTAACATGGTTAAATAATCGACGCAAAATATGACAACCTTGCTTTTGACAGAGCTCACTTGCCTTTTAAACGACACTTGCAACTTGTGTCCAGAGGAAAGGAGCCGACTGTCAACCCTCATTATCACTAGGGCGGGCAGACTGACAACCCTCATTATTACCAGGGTGGGCCAAGTTTTGAGATCAGAAGATACCGCTTGGGTATGCGTTGAGCGTCAGGACTATCCTATTCACAGGTTGTGTAATGCGCACATGTAACACAGACCTATTGTGTTTCGCACATTGCGACGCTATTTACAGGCAACGCAAACCTGTTGGCGTTCCATACATAAGTGGACAAACCCCAGGGACCCGAACTATCCCATGGTATTCCTTACATAGTGGGAACTAAGTATATGCAAGGCAAAATCATGGTGTCGTTCAACCCATGGTGTTGCTCATATAGGGGTACGAATCACAGGTACAGTAAGACCCTCATCCTGATTCACACACTGTTGCTACTAATCACAAACCTAGTGCGTACCTAACATAGTGGTACTACGCGCAAATAAATGCGACCCATGGTGTTCACTGCGTGACGGTACTAATTAAAAGTAGTCCATGGTTCTAATTTGATCATCCCCTGGTCGTCCCTTTTAGTCGCCTCTTACGACAGGCAGGGGATACCGCGGGTATATTCTACATGTGCGTCCCCAACCCGCAGTGGTAGTGTGTTTGGTCCGCGAGAGGTATTTTATTTCCCTCAAGTCCGCCGGCAAGCCCGTTAGGACCCCCCTATCCGCCACCTGGGACGCGCCACGTGGGAGTATCACCTCTCCCACTGCTACTCCAGCGTAGTACAATTTTCAGTAAGATTTCTAGTCAGAGTAAGGAGTTATATTCAGTGAGTGTTAAATTGTCTAGTAAGATTGATAGTCAGAGTAAGGACTTAAATTCAGTGAGTGTTGAATTGTCCAGTAAGATCGATAGTCAGAGTAAAGAGTTGAAGAGCGAATTGAGTTTTAAGGACTTAAATTCAGTGAGTGTTGAATTGTCCAGTAAGATCGATAGTCAGAGTAAAGAGTTGAAGAGCGAATTGAGTTTTTTAAGTAATGAAGTATGTAGTAGTAATAGTGACTTAAGTTCAGTTAGTACGGAACTGTCTAGTAAAATTGATAGTTTAAGCAGTGTTGTGAATGGTGAATAGATGAATTGTCCAGGAAGATCGATGAGAGCGGTAAAGTGTTGGAGGCATGTAAAGCATTTGATAAATTGGGAAGGAAATCCGATGATAAGAGAGATTTTGAGAATAGGGGGCGTGATCAAATTAGGAGAGATGTGTCGGATGATCTACTTTGTACTGGTGACGATTGACTTTCTTAGGAAGTTTTTCAAATTGAAAGTGAAATTTTTCGCAAAGGTGGTGAAGGTTATTTAGTGAGTGAAGAGTGTCTACGAAGTATACATCAGAATGAGGTTGTTTTTGTTGATTTAAGTGTAAATGAGAAAATTGAAGGTAGGCCAATTATGTGTGAAAATGGTGTCTTTGATATTAATGAAACTTCTGGTAAGAGGTGTGAGAGTGCAGTGTTGTTGGCATGAAGGTAGTGAAACTAGGAGCCGAGATGAAAGATGGTGAAGATGGTTTAATTGTTGGGGCATTAAGTAGTAATGAAGGGATCTCGAGATGAATTATGGTAATGATTTCAGTAATAGAGCGAGCGTGAGTGAGGGAACGTATGATAAGTGTGGTGAGAATGAGCTTGAGGTAATTGAACTTGGTATGTTTGATAGTGTGAGATAACTATGACCGTTGGTGTGAAGGTTTGTTTGAAGTGGAATGTAGGTCATATTTTGTCTTTAAGGGGATTCATAGGAAGGGCGATAATTGTACGGTGATTCAGAATTTGAAGATTTTATGAGAAATTGTTGTGTCAGATATTATGTGGGTGTGTTGGGATTGTTTAAGAAAAGTGAGAATGGAAATGTGCGTAAGATGAAGGAAAGTCTATGCAAGCGAATGTGTAATGTTGTACTTAATGCTGAGGGTTGTGTATATGATTTGAATGACGTGCTGAATGATATCGATGTGGGATGTGAGAAAAAGAATGTGATCTGTTTGCCTGCATTTATTATAGGTTTGTGGAAAAGAAAACGTAGTGAGATTCTTTTCTGTTGCTAGGGACGTTACATCGCACCGACACAGACAGGTCTTACGGCGACGATGGGGTAGGAAAGGCCTAGGAGTTGGAAGGAAGCTGCCGTGGCCTTAATTAAGGTACAGCCTGGTGTGGAAATGGGAAACCACGGAAAATCATTTTCAGGGCTGCCGACAGTGGGATTCGAACCCACTATCTCCCGGATGCAAGCTCACAGCCGCGCGCCTTCACGCGCACAGCAAGCTCGCCCGGTTAATAAGATTCCTGCGCATTTCAGAAATAGGGATTTTTAATTGTGAACTTTGTTATGAATGTTCCGAATGAAAGCTTGTTTGCTTCTTGTGTGACTCAATTACTATTATTATTATTATTATTATTATTATTATTATTAATATTATTATTATTATTATTATTATTATTATTATTATTATTATTATTATTATTATTGTTTGGACAAATTGTATTTCGCGTGTGTGAAGGGGAGTTATGTGATTGTACAAGTACCACTCCCTCGCACTGTATTCAGAAGTAAGAGATATTATTGTCATTATTCGTATTATTATTATTTCATTTGTATACTTATTCTTTATATTTTAAGCTGGAAGGTCTCCCTGAGTGCTATGAGTAATTTGTTTTGTACAAACGGATGGGGAAACTGCTATTTAAAAACTCGGAAACTTTGCACCCTGGTTGTTATAGTTATGGGAACCGGAAGAGGTTCAGGGCGTGGTCTTGGTACGGCAAGAGGATCTTCTACTCGTGGTTGGATGGCGAGGATCAATCTAGACGTATCATGTGAGAGTAGGGCGAAGCTGAGGTATATTAAGCGTGTGAGAAAACGGTAGAGGCGACTTGACTGCCACCTGGGCGTCTGCCCTAAATGAAGATTGGTATTGATTGATTCATTGATTGAAATATTATTTAGGATCTTGCAATAACATGCATAGTTTCACAGTGTAGACCAAAGAGTGAACAGCTGTTTTCAAACCAATGATAAATTCAATTCTCCTCAAAGCCGCGCCTAAGGGAACGGCTTTACATAAAGTCTCACTATCCGGATCATCTATTTGTTCAAGAAGGCTCACAACATTTAAAATTAATTTCTGAAACACAATGAAGCTGTCGTGACTTTCTATCCAACGAGTAAGACAAAATCCTTTGCACAAGTTCAGTTGTTTGTTGAGGCGATGTGTGTAAAATGCCAGAGGTTTTTCATCCAAAATCAGTGTTTGGCTTCCAATAAATTTGAATGACATATTTGATCCTATCAATGCCCTGAGCCAGAAAATCTTGAAAGTTTAATCCAAGTTTGTGGAAATCAATGACAAAGACTTTTTGCGACCACACCAGCCTCCGAGGGAGCAAACTGTACACGGTATTTTCAGAAACAACTGCATCATTCTTCGCCGTAGACAAGCAACACCTCCTAGATAATGAGGCTTCACAAATGTTCCGGATGTCCACCGTGACGTCAGCATCGGGAGGCAAGCTTGAAACTTCTCAGTGTTAATATAGCAGTGAGTGTGGCCATGTGTCGGTGCACTTATGTACAAGTCTTTTAATTATTTTAATTGTACCAGTTGCGAATCGTTGTGTACAATGTTGCTAAAGTGTTGTGTGCCCAACAGCAAGGGAAATTTCGATAATGATAACAAAGACAGGAAAAACTTTAACTGTTCCTCTTCCAAGAACACGACTGTCAGAGAATGCAGTCCCCTGTATCTTTCCCAAACATCCATTATATTTATCTTCACATTCTGCCAGTTCAAGAGAAGAATCGGACAAAAAGAGAAGTAGAATAGAGAGGGAATCAATAAACAGAGCAATTGAAGATAGTATCAACAATCAAGGAATCAAGATGGTTACGTGCAATTCCAAGACAAGATTAACGAGTTACTAATTACTAAGTGGTGAGTAACTGTTACTTTTACATTCTCACATAATCATAATGCACATAGGCCTATTAGGTATTAAACTACACGCAGCAACTGGTGATATGTAGGTATGTTTACTCTCGTAGCATATGAGGTTATGTTAGCTTACAATCAAGGAATACATTATTATTATTATTATTATTACTCGAATTAGATTTATTATACACATTAAACTACATGCCTACATATGTAGGCCTATTCACTCTGTAAATGCATGAAGTTGGCTCACAGTGGTATCTTATTTTATAGGTGTGCCACAGACACTTCAAAGCCAGTTATGTTTTGTGGGAAGTAACTGCTACTGATTCAAAGACAGGAAAAACTTGAACTGTTCCTCTTCGAAGACCACGACTGTCAGAGAATGCAGTCCCCTGTATCTGTCCCAAATGTCCATTATATTTATATTCACATTCTGCCAGTTCAAGAGAAGAATCGGACAAAAAGAGAAGTAGAATAGAGAGGGAATCAATAAACAGAGCAAATGAAGGTCGTATCAACAGTCATGCCTCATACACAGACAGAATTTCAGTCCACAATCTAACACAACTGAAAAGTAAAATAAACATTAATGTTGTAAATGCATGCAATGTCTTCACAACAGCATGAGCAATATCATAGTATGATATTCTTCAAGGAACCCCTGAAATTTGATGACGTATAATGTCATTCTCTGTCGCGGCTTATAGGCAGTAAAAGGCCTGCTTAACTTCTTTTGAAACATATTCACTGTGAGTGTTAATGCACTACAATCCACAAGCTCACAGTAATTTGTTGTGAAGCCCTGGACTCGGTGATCATTGAGGTAAACGATATATGCCAACATGCAGACTATTGTTGTCAGTCCTCTGGTGCAGCAGAAGATGTAAAAATACAAGTGTAATTTAGACGATATTCTGGTAATATGCCGGTACTCTATTTCGGCTACGGCAGAGAGAGAGAGAGACGTCTCGAAATTTAGCATATAAGAAATTAAAGTTTTGTTTGGACTTTTAAACCTTGCTGGTATGCTGCGATCAATTCATATATTATAATACCGAGTGCACGTTCAGGCGGATTAAATAGGTAAGAGATTTCCCATTTTACATCGGATGTTAAAATTATATTATGTGACGTTTGCAAACTCTAACGAGTTATTATCAATTTAGCAAAATAAACATGGTAACTTACTTTAATTGATGCGTATAAAAATACCCAAAATTTAAGATGCCTAAAAGTACTTTAGAACCTGTATAACAGTGTATTTTAGACAGCTAAAATGACATTTTAGCACCTAAAAATCTGAGATCTAGTAATCACTATTGCATGCTTCTTTGGTGGTTGGACGTGTAGTGTGTTGTCTATGGGTACCGGTACCAGGGCATGCAGGTTTAGAAGGAAATGAAAAGGCATATAAATTAGCCAGGAAAAGGGCAGAAACACATTTTGTAGGCCTAGAACTTGTATGCGGGATTTCCTATTGACAAGCCGGACACTACATAGGAAAATGTGTATAAAAGAAACAAATGGAGAACTGGAAATATACTCCAGGATGCAGGCTTGCAAAGGAACTGATAAAAGGACCAAACGAGAAGCACACTAAAGAACTCTTGAAACTCAGCAGGGAAAAAATTAGATGGGTAATAGGACTGATGACAGAAAACTGCCATCTGAAAAAACACCTACCGGTACATAGAATTGGAGTAATAAGAGACAACACATGTAGGAAATGCAATGAAGCAGAGGAATCAGTTGAATACATACTTTTCGAATGTGAGGCGCTGGGTAGCATCAAACTCTCCACTCTAGGACTACCAGATGAAGAGAGAGAAAAAATCCAAGAAGAACCAATAAGAACAACCTGCATCTTTGTGAAGGGAGCAGGTATATCTAGGTGGGAATGAAGGAAAAACATGATAGCAAAAGATCTTAGAGGTAGACGCTAATTAGGAACTACTACTTAGTGGCCCCATGAAGAAAAGAAGAAGTGTGTTGTCTGAATATGAAGAGAAAAGTATTGGAACCAACAGAAACGCCCAGTCAACGAGCCAGAAGAATTAATTAGACGCGATTGAAATCCCGATCAATCGGGAATCGAACCCGGGGCCTTCTGAACTAAAGGCATCAACGCTGACAATTCAGCCAACGATTCGGACAAACGAAATAATTATTTAGTTTCGTTATTTCTAACAGTATCAACATTCAACAAAGCAAAAATCATCATTTAGTTTAATTATTTTTATCAACTTTAACATGCATCACTTATAATTTCAATATTGTCGCCCGATGTGTAAGGTCGGGCCGCCAGATGCGCCGCTGTCAATGTGTCTCTCAGTTTAGTACGGGCGAATAAGGAAGTGTTCAGTATTGTCTATCGTGTATATGATGGAGGCCTCTCTTTCACCGTAACGTTTCCCGCAGTGGACACTTTCCTACCTTGAGGTCACTATACAGCTAGGCAACCATCTTCTATTAACACTAATCAGAGGGAAACAATGGAAGGGTTTCGACAAATCGAAAAATTAATGTAAAAATGGCAAGAGCAAGAGGGGCGTGAAAATGAAAGGCTCTCCAGGCCTCGTTACCTCACACAGTTGGGGTCGCAAAAGAAAGAGATCGGATAGGATAGAGGAAAGTGAGGAGCCTGGCACAAGCAAGTGGAAGCATTGCCAGGACTCAGACAAGGATCCCGTAGTCGGCAACCCACCCTCGCTAGTTGAGAATCCATGCTGCCCTTTTAATCGCCTCTTACGACAGGCAGAGGATACGACGGGTGTTATTCTACCGTCCCCACCCACAGGAGATCACCCCTAGGGGATATTGACTGGTAGGTAGAGCTTGATTTTAAAAACACTATTTTTTCTAAAACCGTTTCAATTATGAAGTAAAAATTTCAAATGAAGATTGCTCCTCTATATCCTAGATTTTAAATAAGAACTGGTCTTACAACAACACACCCCTAAGGGGATTTAAATGGAGGGTGAATACCGATGACAAAATTACTCATCCCACAAAACCGTTTGGCGTACGAATGTGTAATTTTACAAGAACTTTGGATGTCACTGGGAAGACATACGATTCAAAATATTTTACGTATATAAGATTTGTGTCCATGCAAAGTATTTAGAATTTCCAAAACTATAACCAATATATTGGACCGAATTTCTGACTACAGGAAACAGTTTTGGTACCTATGTATTCTTGCTCACGTTGAATGTCTATATTACCAATCACTTTTACAAGAAGGTTGTTCTTTCAAGCCCTAGGGTCATATATCACATACTTCAAAATATTTCTCCCCTAAGGAGATTGATTGATTGATTGATTGATTGATTGATTGCTTGCTTGCTTGCTTGCTTGCTTGCTTGATTGATTGATTGATTGATTGCTTGATTGATTGATTGTGATCGATAGATGGGGATGACTTTGAAAAACACGACATTCATTATTCAGAAACTGTTTCGCGTACGAACTGAGTGTTTAGTTCAGGTACAAATGATTAAACAATTATTTCTACTATTAAAGATTTTATGTAATATCAAATACACTAGTAACACTTGTCCCAGTAATGGCTAGATTACAATGACCGATTTTATGCAGTACTAGCACATAAACCTGCCTCAGACAGTCGAAGTTACTATCAATGAGTAAGTTAATTGGAGATTGAAAATGGATTGTTAATATATCTTACGAATCAAAGTTACACTTTCCAGGTTTTATACAGCATTACAATGGAATCAAAGCAGGTATTGTAGTATTTACTTACAAACCATACTGAGTGCAGTTGTAGCTCGAAGTTGTACTTTGACGTCTATGTATCTGTGTATTCTTAAGAAACCTATCTACAACTGTCCAAAACATTCGAGTAGAGAGATTTATCCCAACGTTAAATTTTATCATGGTGACGCTCATTGTGACAGAGAAAGCTAAATTTAGAGGGAATTGCCTCCATTTAATAACGAATGGTATTCCCGGATTCACAGGTCCTTAATCTATTCTTGGAATAAAACACCTTATTTCTGAAGCTGAGTCCGTCTGGATTTCTGCATGAAATATATTTTTATCTAGCTTCCGTAGGTGCACCCTCGTTCCATTGCAGTAACCAGCTTTATTAACTTAATTAATATTATGTAGGTAGTACTAATGTTCGTTATATGGTCATCTCATCAAACTATTCAGAATCGCTTGATGATGTTAATTTGTTCGTTTCTTCGGCAAAAAGGATGCTACTTTTTGGAACATTTTACTCTGACTTGGACGAAAAATAGAACCACGAGAATCTCGTACAACATTTTTTGAAATACTGTTTTGTTGAATCTCGATTGTGCCTTTTGGCCTACTGCTCGGTTATCGAATTTTAAAAGCCATTCGGTAAAGTTAATTAATGTTGGGAAATAAAGTAAAATATTTAAAACTTGACTGGATAACACTTGTTCTGTAACAATGAGGAATTACTGCCAGAAACTTTCTGAAAATCTGTTGGTGATATTGTCCTAACCATGTTCATTAAACCTCTATTAACTGATATTGTGTTGTCAAGAACACACGAAGTTAGCTTCCCGGTATATCACTCCATTCTTGTAGTCTAAAATAATAAATAGGCTTAATGATATACCGTACTTTCTTACTTCTTATATAATTTAAGTTTTAATTTAATTGGATTTGTTAAATGTATTTTAATGTTTTTAATTTAATGTCTAATTTAATATTTCAACATTATAAAAATATAGTTAGTGTATTCAAAACCCTGTATTGTATTATACGAAGACGCTACATAAAGGGGCTTTTCAGCCTCAGTGGCAGGTAAATCATCAATAAATTTAAATTCAATTCCAAGCCTTTGTCCAGATAAATGTGACATAAAGAGGCCAACTACGACTTCATGCACTTTCTTACAGTTATTTAATATTACTGTTGTCATTTACAAGCTTCAGTGAGCACATTGCTATCCTATGCTGCATAGTGTTTTGTAGGCCGTCGTGATAATATTGCGTTAAGCAATTTATGCGCTTATGTCTGTCATGTAGCATAGTATATTTGACACAGCGTATTCGCAAAAACGCCTCGCATAGAGAAATAGTATAGGAGGATCGAGACGGCGGTGATGTTAACTTCTGTTGCCTTCCACAGATACGTATACTTAAAAAAAGGGAACATTTGAGAGGAAACTAGTCCCTACTGTATATGGGTTACAAGAGTAATGCGGTGATGACTTTCATACATGAACTTTCTAGTGAAAAATACTATCCTTCAAAGAAATGAATGGGTTTATCCATTCTGGAGTTTTAAAACGCATTGTATCTATCAATAAGCACATGCCCTCACTCCATATAAGCACAGTGATGAAAGTTTGAAACTTAATCCAAGCTTTTGGCACGCTTTCTAGTAATTAGAAATTGTATACCATCTCTTTCCCTACCCTGCTGGGCAACATTCTGATGATGGAAAAGAATTTCGACGAACGGACTCGTACTGCACGTTTTACCGCCAACACACTTCAAACGGCTCTTTGTAATATATGCTTATTGATAGATATATTGCGTTTTAAAACTCCAGAATGAAAAAAACCCGTCTTCGTATAATACAATACAGGTTTGTGAATACACTAACTACATTTTTATAATGTTAAAATATTAAAGTAGACATTAAACTTTTAAAAATTAAAATACAGATACCAAATCCAATTAAATTAAAACATAATTTTTTATAAGAAGTAAGAAAGTATATCATTAAGCCTATTCATTATTTTAGACTACAAGAATGGAGTGATATACCGGGAAGCTAACTTCGTGTGTTCTTGACAACGAAATATCAGTTAATAGAAGTTTAATGAACATGGTTAGGATAATATCACTAACAGATTTTTGATATTCTTTGACCTCATACAGAACACATTCTGAAAGGGAAGAAGTAAGAATTTCACACATTACGCCTGTAAGTTTGAAGGACTTCGGACAGCAGGGCACGGCAGCTTCAACAAACTCCTGCAAATATATCATAAGAGCAACAAAACAATGTTTTGAGTATCGAAATCCTCCTCTGCCGTGATGCATAATCAGTTCCATTTAGTGGTGTCCAAGCTCTAGGTAGTGAAATGTTGCTGACCCAAATCCTCTCTTCAACAGCATAAACCATCATCATCAGTCGTATTACTCTTTACTGATTGTCGTGACCCCACTCTTTTGTCTTTAGAGAGTTACATGCTTCACAAAGCGTCGCCATCCAATTCGATCTTCAGCTTTTCTTAAGAAGTTCTGAAGAGGAAGGCCAGTTACTTTCCTAGCCTGATATAGCAACCTGCTAGCTACCCTTCCATGCGGTCTTCTGTCTTATATTTTGCCTTCTATGATAGACTTTTCCAGGTTGTCTCCATCCCTCCTTAATATATATCCACGGAGCTGAAGTATTCTTTCACTGACACGTGTAGAGAGACGTTACACTATCTTCGGCTCTTTAATGATGGACTCATTTTTCTCTTTTGTCCAAGCTACACGTAGCATTCTAATGTTTATTAATGTTTATTTACTTGCTGACCACAACAGGCTTCCTCCCAAGTACATGTTCCCTTCAAACCAAATAATAAATAAACATAAAATAAAATAAAATAAAGTAAAATAAAATATAATACTGAATCTACTATGTGGACACTCACATAAGCGGGAGACCGAGCAACATGTAAGCTATACTATGTGGACACTCATATGGACGGAAAACCGTGCCTAATGTGATCTCCACCCCTATAACACTAAATATCTTAACTTCATCTTGTGACCCCTCACAAAGGCGGTAACCAATCCACATGAGAGGCGCCACTCTTATAGCTACTGACCGGGCGTGCTGTTCCACCCTGGTGAGGAAAAAGGAACTACCCTCCCTGGAACAAAACGTCCGGTCCCCCATACAGTTGATAAAGTTAGATCCTCACTATTCCCTTTGGCGGCAGGTCACACGGGTGCTGGCGCCCAACTCCGCATGTATCCTGACTCTCTCTCTCTTTTCTCAACCTATACCTATTAACATTTGTCAACCACACTATGGACAGGACCGCCATATACCTCCCTCTTTTGACGTTCCCTCCCCCTCCCTTTCTTACAAACAACAACAAAAAATTCATAAATACAAAAGCAATATAATAAATAAAAAATAAAAATGTATACTAAGTCTACTGTGTGGTCACTCACATGGGTGGAAAAGTCAAGCATCGAGTGAGCGCCATCCCTATAACTGATTTACTCTAAACTCCTAGCTTATTCAATGACACCTCACGCCGGCGGATGACCAGACCACATGTGGGGTGCGACCCTAAAATCTACCGCCCGTCCGTGCCGTCCCCTCTTGGTGAGGCACAACACGCCCGGGCCTTCATTATAGTAACCCTACCCATTCATATCTCTCATATATATCTACCTTAACTCTTGCATGTACTTATTTCAACAGAGCACTGCTGTCCATATCCGCTGACTTAACATTTCGCCATCCTCAGCGCATGTGCCTACCTGATCACCTACTGACTTAGCAGTTCCTAATATTATGTATGCACTGACCTAATTCCAGATAAATTCCAGTTCACTTGTGCGTGAACAGTTGCGTCATGACTTCCATTATCTAACTTGCTTACAATACTATTTCAATTGTACGTCCATATCTTGCCATCTCAATAATAACATACCCAATCATTGTCACTTAAACCTACAAAAATTACAATATCTTAACACTTCAGCATACCATATTATTTACCCTTCACACACCTTCCACCTTTACAATGTATCTCCAGATTTAACAATCAGAAATAATAAACATGCAGTCACATTTCACACACATTTTTAACCATACTTATCTTACTTAACCGCCCTTAACAAACCTACCACGTACACAACCTTACATCTAACGTTTACTCATCACTCTTACACGCGCCTCTAATTCATTCTCATTTTACACTCTTAACTATTTACACGTACTTACACAACCACTTTCAAATCTTATAACTTCATGACTCGCCAATAAGACATCACTGCTTCCACTTGTTATAAACCCAAATAACATTATGCATTTTTCTTTTTAATTTATTACCCAAACACTCCTTACCGCACATAAATACCTATTTAACTCGCCCCCGTTCTCCCATTCTTTGATAATTCACACTACGAGTTTTGCTCATCCCCTTTTTCTAATAATTCCCGTTTATTGGCACTAAATGTTTATTTATTACCTTTTCCGTATCTTTAAAATTCCCTATTTTTTGTAGATCATTACCTGATGCCCCACATAATACGCATAGTGTCTTTTCTTTACCCTTTGACCATCCCTTCTTGTATAACCCAATCAGCCACCATAGTAATCCTCCTCTGTTCAGCCTATCTCTACATTCCTAATATTTAACACTGACACTTCCATTACTTAGTTAAAAACACTAAGCGATCCTCTGTTCCTACACTCTTCTATCAGTTTCTGTCTTTCAATATCTCCGATCCTCCTTAAAAGCACCGCCTGTCCCCTAAATTCCTTCTTCTTCCAAACCTCTTCGCACTTGTACACCATTCTGACCGTTTCCAAGTATAGTTTAATTTTTTCTAGCCAGCACCTTTTATACATGCTTTCTATTTGTTGTTTGTGCGCAGCCTGGAGCACCTTCCTCCTTCCCCTCTTTTCAAACCCATCCAATATTTGACTATTTTTAACACACTCCGCCTCTATTTTTTCCCCGCATATTAATTCAACCCCCGCATTTGCTGTGCACTGTGGGAGCCCCATCACTGCCTTACCTAATCTACTCATAATTTGTCTCAAGTTAACCGTCTTTTCCTCCAGCCCCCATACTTCTGCCCCATACATTACCCTTCCAAATACTACTGATCTTAATATAAACCTCACGGTTTTATAGCATATTCCCGGAAATTTAGCCACTAGAATTTTGACTAAGGCTGAAGCTGCTACCCCCTTCCTTTTTCTCTCTTAATTTGATCCTTCCATGTCCCACCTCTATTTAAAATCACTAAATATTCTAACTTATTTACTTGATTTATCCTCTCTCCCTGTACCATGTATGTCATTTCTTTTTTTATCCCTTTATGTTTCTGAATTACTAACACTTACACTGCATTTAAACTTTGCTGCATCCCTCCTTCCGTTAAAGTCATCAATACCACATCATCTGCAAAAATCAGTCCCGGTATCTCCATCTCATTAAGAACCGGAGCTGCCCAGTTATTCCCAGCGTGTCCATTCAAAATGTCGTTAACGAATAATGTAAATAATATCGAAGATAATTTGCAGCCTTGTTTTAAACCCACCTTACACTCTATTGGCCTACTTAATCTGTTTTATCCGACTTAACACAGCACCTGACCTCCTTATATATTGCTTCCACTGCACGTATCATCTTCCTAGATTCCCCAACCTACCCAGTTTTCCACTAACTCACTTCTATTAACCGTATCAAACGTCTTTTCAAAATCAATTCCCGCCACATAAACTGTGCCTCTTCCCGTACTCATGTATTTATCTGAAATCATCTTCACTATCATTACATTGTCTACCGTTCTTTTTCCACTTCTAAATCCCCCTTGGAACTCGGGCAAAACCGAATTCTCTTTAGCGCAATATCTTATTTAATCTGTTTGCCAAAACTCCTGTATAAATTTTACTTAAAGAATCTAACAGCGTTATACCCCTATAATTGTTCATGTTGTTTATATTACTCTTTTTCTTGTATATTGGACATACAATTCCTGTTTCCCATTCTCTTGGATACTCCAAAAATCTTATTAAATAACTTCACTATGCCCTTTATCATCAGCCCAATTTTGCTTAATTCTTTCCAAAACCTATTGTGAATACCAGTGCATCCTACAGACCACAATTGATTTTACCTATCACTTCCAAAGCTTCTTCTTCTTTTAAAATTTATTTCTCCAGTTCATATATCGCTACACCCCCCTCTCTCCAAATTACACTTTTCCCTTCCCTCTATAGCATTCCTTTCCCCCTCCGCCAAGTAGTTCACTAAAATAATTCACCCATTGCTCATCCTCAAAACTTGTTTTCTCAAACTCCTTCCACCGTTGTTAATTCTGTTTATTCTCTCCAATTTCTCATTTTTTCGTCCTACACACTTTATTTATCGCTTCCATTTGTTCTTTCATCCATAACTTTTCTCTTACTGATTTCTCCTTTGTTGACTTTCTTTAAATTACAGATAACTTCTATTTCTGTGCTCCCACCTTTCTTCTATACGCTCTTAACGTATCCTTTACCCTATTTCGCAGATCCTCACACTCCTTACTGTACCAGGCTACCCACTCTCTCCTCTTTCTCCTCCTTCCTCTGTCTCTCTGAGCCACCCTGATTGGGTATATCAACAGTTCTAAAGCTCTATCTATTTTGTTTTCCTGCAAAGCAACCTCCCACCCATACCTTACTAATTGTAACTCCTCTTTTATTATCATATCCAAATCCCTTTTTACTTTCTCTGATCATTTATCTTTAATATACTCTCTCCCCAGTTCATCGCTATTCTTTAACTCTCTCTTCTTGTCCCTCCCTACCCTCGTTTTTATCAACACCCACACTAGAAAATGATGTGCTTCGACCTATTTTCCTACCTTCATCCTTATGATTTATTCTAACATACCTTCTGAGCTTATTACTAAGTCAATCATGCTTCCTCCCTGTACTGTAACATACGTCAGCATCCCCTTCCTATCGACCTCTTTCAAACCTTTTAGAATGTATAAATTTCCCGCTGCACATATTTCTAAAAGTTTATCGCCACAAATGTTTATGACTATCTTCACTTCTTCTACTTCCCTCATTTCTCTTCCGTCTTCTTTACTGTACACTGGGCTCTGCTCCCTTATTCTCGCATTCCAGTCCCCAACAGTTTACAACCTTCCCTCTTATCACACTAATTTTCAGCAATGTTTTTATTTGTGTATAACGAACTCCTAGGCTGACAGTATGCAAATGCTTAATTTAATTTCTTAGCCCTCCCTTCTTCCCTCCCCATATTACACCTGATCCAGATCACTTCTTGGATCTCTGTCTCAATATCCTGTACTAAGCCACTAATTTCTTCCTTTATTAAAACTAGTATTCCTCCTGGTGTTCTTCCCTTATTCCGCTCCTTTCTTTTGTATTTATACTTACTGTAACTATAAACCCTTCCCAAGTTGCCTCTTATTATATTTCAAGCCATATCTCCAAGAGTGCCTCAATATCGTAACTTTCAACTACTTCTTTAAACTTTTTTTTACCTAATTTGCCTAACAGCCCCTCAATATTCACGATCCCTATTTTCCAATTTTGTTATAACTTACCCTCCCCTCCATCCAAGTTTCCTCCCCTAATCTTGCTTCTTGTTACTATAGCCCTCGCACTTTCTGGGTCCATCTCTCCCTTCCTTAAAATTTTTTCGCTCTCTTCCTTCTTTATCCTCCAAACTTTAATACCTTTTACCCTACAAGTCTTTTAGACTCATAGTTCTTCCTTTACTCATAGCTCCTTTTCCTTTCTGTTCGTCACGCCTATCACCACGTTTATTTTTCACCTGTTCACTGCACTCTGCTCCTGCCGATTCTTGAGACTCTCCCTCACTTACCACTTCCCGACTCCCTTTTTCCATATCTGAAATGCACTGCCCACTTCCTCGTGGGTTGCTCCCTTCACTTGCCTCCACACGTTCCGTAGCTGGCTGTGCGTTCTTCCTTCCATCTTGCCTTCCCATCACTTCCTCCTCCGTTCTGACGTAATTGTCCACCCCTTTCAGTTTTGACACTGGGCACTCTCGAAACCAATTTCCATTTGAAACCACCAGCAGCTGCCCCCTTATGTGCGCCTTCAGCCCTTGGTGTCTCGCCCTCCATAGATGTCGCTTTAGAGTTTTCATATTTTCACTTCCTTCTTTACCCATACCTCCCATTACTCGGATTTTGTGTCCTTGAAAATTACTGGCATTCCTTAACACTATTTCTGCCCTTAAAGACGATAGTAGCTTAACTCTAATTGGACTGCTACCTTCAGCTTTACCCACACTTTCCACATCGTCTATATCCACCTCACTAAAATTTATTTTCATCTTATTCTGAATAACCTCCACCACTTTACAAACTACGTCCACCTTGCCTTCCTTATCATCTTCCCCGACACCATAAATGGATTTCTTCATCCTTTCCTGGTTACATACTTCTGCTTCTTTCTTCAACTTCAGCACCTCTTTTAGATTTTTTACTTTTCCCCTTAACAGCTCTACTTCTTTCTCGTTGCTACACGTTTTGTTTATCGTCTCTTCTGTCATTGCGTCCAACCATTTCTTCATATTCCCTATCTCCTTTGACTGCTCTTTCATCATTTCCTTCATTTGTTCCCAAGGGCAGGTTTCTTGTATAACTTCCTTCACTATCTCCTTGATTGTTGCTAAGTCTTCCCAGCTGAAATTGCCGCTGGTATTCGGGCAAGGGTTTATTTCCACCCCTACCCTCAATGACCAGAAGCATCTATCACTGCAGCCACCAGTACCGTTCCACCCATCTTTCCCAACTCTTCCATTTCTCTCCACACCATTCTTAGAATTCTTCCCCTGCTTCCACTGCCACCTCCCGATGGCGGCCAGGAAAGATTCAACTCCCACTATACTTCACGGCACGCACTACGCTACATGTCATCTCTCCCCGCTTGCTCAAGCTAGACTGCGACGTTGCATTCTACGCCAACACCACATCTCAAAGGCATCGATGTGGTCTTTGTCCTTAGCCTTGACGATCTATGTCCCACTGCCGTAAAGAACACGGAAAATACTAGTGCTTTACCCAATCAAATCTTCTTGATTTTGGATTTTGCCCTGTTATGCAAGATTTTAATTGGGTGCACGTCCCATGACAATATGCCTCTTTATATCTCTTTCGAAATTTCCTGTCATTTATACATGACCTAAGGTATTCAAGATATTTAATCAACTCCAGTCCCTTTTATCGACCTGTGAGGTGCACTTGATTTCCGCCATCAATGATCATGAGTTTGGCCTTCTTCAATCTGATTTATAAACCATAAATGCGACTTGCATTCTTTACTCACGAGAGTAAATATGCAAGCTCATCTTCACTACTGGCAAGGAGTTTGGTGTCGTCAGCAAACAGCAAGTTGTTGATTTTATGCAGGAATTGAGATACCACCAGACCAATCATCAAGCGCTCTACTCACGATGTGCTCGGCTTGGATATTGTGTAGCTGAGGAGGCAATACACTGCCTTCTCTTACGCCTTTGGATACACTGAAGAAATTCTGAGGCATCACCATCTACCCTTACGGTCACCAAGTTACTGTCATAAAGGCCTTTCAGCAGTGATATGAGATGTGCTGCAACACCGAATTCATCTAATACTTTCCATACTTCCTCCCACTCAACAAGGTCAAGAGCCATATTGTAATCTACAAAGCAGATAAAAACAGGAACACAAAGCTCATGACGTTTTTCAATTATTTGCCTCATGTTCAGAATTTGCTCTCGTGTACCTTTATCTTCCACAAACCCTGCTTGTTCCACGGATATCTGGGGTTGGAAGTAAGGCTTCAAGCGTTGATTTAGTATGTGTAGTAGGAATTTGCTTGCATGGGATACACGTGCTATGGTTCGGTAGTTAGAGCATTCCCTAACGGACGCTTTCTTGTGTAGGGAAATTAAGATATAACTTGTCCAGTCTTTTGGCCACTCCCCTGTTCTCTAAACCTTGTTGCATAAAGAAGTACAATACGTGGATGCCTTCTTCTTCCACCTCGTTAAGCAGTTCTCCTGAAACACCATCGATACCTGGGGATTTGTTATTCTTCAAATGTGTAATTGCATTCTCTATTTCACTGAACAAAATATCAGTTTCCAACTAAGCTTGTTTCATTATTTCCCGATTTATTATATTATTTTCTTCGGAAACTAGTTTTTTGCAGTATTGTTTCCAACTTTCTACAGCTTCTTTTTTTATCTCCGATGAGGTTGCCATTTTAATGATTTATTACCCACGTGCGTGGTTTAAACTCTCGGGTACTGCTATGCAATTTCTTGCAGAGGTCATATACCTAGTTCTGGTTTTGACGTTCTTTATTTCCTGGCGTACACTGTTGAGAAAGTGTGTCCTGTCAGATCTGCAATTACGCTAAGTGGTATGTTCCGAGCTGTCGGCGGAGAAATGGCGTGGAATGACATTAGTAGACGAATAAGTTTGAGTGGCGTCTTTAAAAGTAGGAAATATCACAATATGAACATAAAGTTGGAATACAAGACAAATATTCATTTATAGGAAGGGGAGTTAGGGATTGGAATAACTTACCAAGGAGATGTTCAACAAGTCTCCAATGTCATTGAAATCATTTAAGAAAATTCTTGGAAAACAACAGATAGGGAATCTGTCACCTGGTCGACTGCCCTAAATGCAGATCAGTATTGATTGATTGATTGATTGATTGATTGACAAAGTGTCCTGTATTTATCGTTGTCCTCCGTGGTATGTATGCCACGTTTCTTCACATTACTTCTTCAATTATCAGTAATGTGGTGTGTGTTACCTAGGGGTGTATCGCATTTGAAGGTCGAGTATCTGGTTTAGGAGTAGATGAGGTAATGTATCCGCAAATTAGGACTTGATTTTCTGTTTCTAGATTAATTGGGATTGCCGGTCCCGTTGTGTAGGGGTAGCGTGCCTGACTCTTACCCGGAGGCGCCGGGTTCGATTCCCGGCCAGGTCAGGGATTTTTACCTGGACCTGAGAGCTGGTTCGAGGTCCACTCAGCCTACGTGATTAGAATTGAGGAGCTATCTGACGGTGAGATAGCGGCTCCGGTCTAGAAAGCCAAGAATAACGTCCGAGAGGATTCGTCGCGCTGACTACACGACATCTCGTACTCTGCAGGCCTTCGGGCTGAGCAGCGGTCGCTTGGTAGGCCAAGGCCCTTCAAGGGCTGTAGTGCCATGGGGTTTGGTTTGGTTTGGATTAATTGGGATGTTATCATTTCGATATTTGAGGGTGTTCAAAATATCTAAACAGGAATAGTTTGTTTTGTGATTTTTTGTCACAATTCTTATCACAAGGAATCCACTATCATCGAAGGATTTAATTACCTTCTAAAATATGGTATAAAGTTTGGACCTTATAAATTCCTCAGTAGGCCGCAGAGCTAGAGAACTTTCCTGACCGACCGTTCACGACATGAGACAGTACCTTATTGGCTAATGTGGAGCATTTACCTATACACTATATACACTCCCTTCCCCTCACAATGCTGCATTAACCTCATGAACTATATAAACAGTTCTGTCATATTTTAGTCTTTCTGTAAGAGCCATTTCATCAACCAAAACAGACACAAATTTCTCCACTGTTTGTAGGTTTTTAGCTACCATTTTACGCCTAGTCTTTATTAAACGGGGAATGCTGATGTGGCATTCTATATTTCCTATATATACTGATGTGTTGAGTGATGGGGCTGAGATTAATTTTGAAAGCCTTAGATGTTCGTATGCCTTAGGAGAGTTTGGTCTCTACACCACGCAATAAGAAGCTCTGACCTTTCTGGTTTACTCATCCCAAAATGATGTATCCGATCAATCAAATAATCGGCCTACTTATTTCTTTCATCAAAGGCTTTTTAATAGCAGTATTTTTTTGTCAAATTCAGGAATTTCGTTCCACTTAATTTCCTATGTCTGCCATCTTCCTTTGAAATTCGAATATCTCACACCGGAACTTGATCAGTTATCCTTACTGGTGGGTGTAACTACTTTCATTAAGAATATCCAGCTGAATACCTATTTCTCTTTGATTTTGACGTTCGCTGACATAGCCATATATATGTGTGTGTGTGTGCATTCTACTGACTAGTCACCGAGGACGAGCTTGGCAGTCACAGCGAGAAGACTTATGTGCCTCCCGCTGACTCATCTCTCCTCGCCAGGCGATCTGTACTTCCCCAGTACTAGTCAGGCAGCTGCACTTTTTGGTACACTTTTGAAAGAGCTTTGTTTGAGCTGCAGCACTTCTCAGTGCTCGCTTTCGCTATCTCCGGAATATAAACTAAATAATTATCTTTCAGGAGTTTTATTTCAGGAGGACCAGGATGACTACGGCGTATAAGAACAGGGAAGGATGCCAGGACATATGGCTGGCACCCGGAGCCATTCTCAGTCGAGGCCGCTATGGGCGATTGCCACCACCGCCGGAAGACAGCACGGAACGGTAGACAGCATCACCACTGACGGAGCCGGAGGAGGAGGCGCCACAGATTGAGGTGGAGACGGAGCCGTATATGGACGGGTGCGACCCCCCTAACGGCTTTTTCTTCTTCGAGGTCTAAACGGAGCCGGAGCACGAGACGCTGTTCGTCTACTACATGCCGGGGCGCCCTGTGCATTCTGAACGGTGCCTAGTCCTGGACAGTGTGCGGCGCCCTCTCCAGGGAGGCAAGAGGCTCCTGATGACCATGTCCGTGGAGAGCTTCCTACCAGGATGCCTCATCATCAGGTATCACGACCAGGAGCGGATGCGTGACATGGAGAACGAGCTCCCTACTATGTTTCAGTTCGTCCGACTACCAGGGAGGGATGGCATACTAGGAACGAACGCAGGCGCCCTCAGGAAGAGGGCCGAAGCGGAGACCAGCTCAGCTGCCACCCAGACGGCCAGGAAGGACCAATGGACAAGGAATAAGGCGGTTAAAACCGACTTAGTCCTCCCGTCCGCGCCGGAGAGCAGCGACGCTACTACGGAGGTAGACCATGCCGCCCCTTGGTGCCGCAACCGTGCAATCCAGGCCGAGCGGTTCGGCACTGCCAGGTGGACGCAGACCGATGTCCCGAGCACCCCAGCGTTGAAGTGGACGAAGTGGACCCAGACCAAGTCCTACCAGCAAGGGCCTTCACCCGGGCGCAATCCAGGAAAGCTCTCCAGACGGCGGACGGAGGCTACTATCCAGGCCCGGCCTGCCAGCGTGGCTGTCGAGGTGCAGACATCGATTTTCACCCCACAGGACAGGGAACGCAGTCGGTTGTTAAATCCGACCGATGCCACCGTCACCAGCCAGGATGAGGGACACGCCGTCTCTACAGCGGAATCAACATTAACCCCAGGGTCACCAGGCCGGAAGGAGGGCCACCAGGGCGAGGCCTTTTCCCCTACCGAGAAGGTACCCCCACCCTCGGGAAGAAGACGCCGCCCCGGGACCAGGAGAAAGAAGACGACGCCAGCCCGCCAAGAGAGGGCCGCCCAGCCGCAATCCCGGACTGCTCCCAGGAGAGCAGCCGACCGAGTAGCCACTCAGGAGAGGACCTCAACAGGAAGTGGCAATCAGGTGAGACCGATACGTCCCCCTCGACAGCTCTTGCAGTGTTTCCGCTGCCTGAGGTGGGGCCACCGGCATTAGAGTTGTGGGCTCTTAGTGATGCGCAACATTTGTGGGGGGATCACCACTTCACGGCCTGCGCAGGACTTAAAGAGGCGCCGGTGTGCGCCAACTGCGCGGGGGGCCACCTGGCCTCTCATCGCAGTTGCCCTGTGTACCGTGCCATGGCGCGGGCAGAGAGGAAGGTGGCCCGGCGTCAGGACCCACCCCCATCCAGGAGGACCCCGTCGAGGCGGGCTTGGCCTCATTCTCCGGGATCGGAGACTGGGTACGGTGGACCCCAAGGAGGCGGCGCTGTGCGGCGGGTCCTAGTGGTTTTTGACGCATGGCTCCGCAACTAACAGGGCCCGCACTAGCCACAGCAGTGCCCAGAAGGACTGATTCCCTGAAGAACTGGACTGGCGAGGAATAGGCTTCCGGACCTCTCCAGAACCACATCCTTGCATGTGCTATTTACACAATGTCGGGTTGTACATGTAGGTATCTTTCTATTTCCGCCTATGTGGTTTTTCCTGACCCTTATTACCCGATTACACTGCAATTGATACCTACCACCACATCTGGGCTGGTAACATGATGAGCATGGAGACAGGCAGATACTCCTGTAGCATCACTTCCCACTCTTCCCTGCCATTTATTTTATCTTTGGAAATTAATAGCATGTCAAAGGCAATATAGAGTGAGTCGATTGCCACGCGGAGGGAGATGCCTTCGCCCCTCACCCCCCCCCCCCCGATATAAAAATGACTTGTAGCCTGGTGTTCATTATTATCGCCACCGAGGGGAGGGGCGTAGGTTTTAGAAGCTTTAACTAATATCTTGAATTATTTAAAAGAGTCGCAGAGACACATGCCCATTTGAATCTATTATTAATATAATGCGAAAAATGCTTATCAGTGCTGTCGTAGCGGACGATCGCATCGCTGATTGTTGCACAGGAAGTACGTTCCTTATGAGGTTGAACTTTCTGGGACTGTAGATATCTCGGATATGGAGGTAAAATACTTGGTATTATACCTGGATTTAAAATATTTGTGTTCTTCTTAAAGTCCGTATTGTGAAAACGAATCGATCAATTATATCAGTCACTACTGATCTGCATTTAGGGCAGTCGTCCAGGTGGCAGATTCTCTGTCTCTTATTTCCCTAGCCTTTTCTTAAATGATTGCAAAGAAATTGGAATTTTATTGAACATCTCCCTTGGTAAATTATTCCAGGCCTTAACTCCCCTTCCTACAGTTTGTCCTCTTGAATTCCAGTTTTCTCCTCATATTGTGATCTTACTTACTTTTAAAGACACCACTCAAACTTATTCGTCTACTAATGTCATTCCACGCCATCTCTCCGCTGACAGCTCGGAAAAATACCACTTAGTCGAGCAGCTCCTCTCCTTTCTGCCAAGTCTTCCCAGTCCAAACTTTGCAACATTTTTGTAACGCTACTCTTTTGTCGGAAATTACATAGAACAAATCGAGCTGCTTTTGTTTGATTTTTTTCCATTTTTGGGTCACGTAATCCTGGTGAGGGTCCTATATACTGGAACTGAGCCATCTAATGTACTCAGCTATGACTGAAACCATACGCTAGTTGGGGGTCTTACCGGAGACTTACAGTATATGCCTTCTCCTTTACATCCTTACTTCTTCTTCTTTCTTTTCTTACATCTTTCCTACATCCCCTAAATACTATCATAACCGTGTGCGGAGAACTGTAGCCTTTATTAACAGGTCTCTTAATCTTTGTTGGCAATTCAATATTATTGGCTTATTTAATCAAGTTATTTAGTTTATTTTCCGGACTGAACCGCGTAGTTGTTTTCTGTACATTACACATGATTGCTGCCTGGGAGACTGATTACTTCGGATCGAGTAGAGGCATTTCAGCCGCCTTGACAAGGAATACTGCAATGTATTCAAAACTTCTGCAAACTGTACGTAATGTACAGGCAACAACAACACGGTTCATCCCGGAAAATAAACTAAATCATTCTACACACCGTGCAAGCCTCACCAATTATTTTATTTAATTATACTTTAACTGTTCGTTTAATACTTTTTAGAGACATTGTCTCTTTTAATGTATTATAGGCGATGATAAAACCTGTTTGTATTGTACGCGCATTTTTTAGTGATAGACTTTTCTACTGGGTTGAGGAGTAAGGAGGGAGCACTGCCGGTTCCGGTAATACTGTCAACTGGATGGAAATTAAATCTGAATTGAATCGATAATATGATCGATCGATATGAATCTTCTAAACCTTTATTATCTTACGCCAACAACTGTGTCACACACACAATATATAACACGATATAACATTTCTCGATGCGAAACTTATTCCTAGCATGAATTCTATAGTTTGGCTTTGCTGTGTAAACCGTTGCATACGCTATAATGCAAGGCCTGGAAATAGAGCCCGTAAAACGCTATAGAAGTGGTCACACTGCAGTTCATTGGCAGGCCGCTAGGATCGCTACCTTGCCCCCTGTTTACCAGGTTCGCGCCTTTAAACGTGTGTATTGAGTTGGTTATGAATGTGTGTATTCTTGTGATAATAAGCACTCGCAGGTTCAATCATGGTTTATTGCTGTGTTCGTTATTGTCATTCACGACAAATTAAAGGTAGTGGAATTTCATTTCACAAGTTTCCAGTGAATAGTGCTTTGAAAGAACGGTAAGTTGGTAAGTTATTCCATTCCCTAACTCCCCTTCCTATAAATGAATATTTGAAAATCGAGGGTGTGCAGTAAACACTTCAGAGAAGAAGACTTTAGTATAAGTACATCTAAAAAGACACTCCTGCCTAATAAAGTCGCTTCAGTTTTTACAGAGTTCCCCAAACACAAACAAGTCACTTTAAAATGTAGGAAAGCTCCTAAGAAAAGACAGCTTGAAAAAACGGACAGTGAAAATGAGTATATAAGAAATAAGAGAAAATGTGTGGAACAATCGGATTCTCCTGTGCCTGATAATACTGGAGAATCTGACCTGATAAATGTAGGCACCACAACAGTAGGTACACAGTTCAATCAATCAATCAATCAATCAATCAATCAATCAATCAATCAATCAATCAATACTGATCTGCATTTAGGGCAGTCGCCCAGGTGGCAGATTCCCTATCTGTTGCTTTCCTAGCCTTTTTCTAAATGATTTCAAAGAAATTGGGAATTTATTGAACGCCTCCCTTGGTAAGTTATTCCAATCCCTAACTCCCCTTCCTATAAATGAATATTTGCCCCTGTTTGTCCTCTTGAATTCCAACTTTATCTTCACCTATAGCGAAGCTTTTCTCCCGGCCTAAAATCAACAGAACCAAAATACATTACCAGGAAATTAAGGAAGGAGATCAGAAGAAATAGAAAGCACGTGACAATTATTAAGAAGTTGCGCGTAAAAATTCGTGGCTTGGAAGCAGAACTTAGTAAGGTAAAGAAGGATCCCGGAAATCTTGCAAGTCGAGTTTCTAAAATTCAGAAGGAAGCTGAGGGAGGTAATATGAAAGCAAACTTTTTTAGAACAACTTCAGAGCTTTGGAAAAAAGAAATGTAGGTAAATACCAGGAGACTACAGTTAAAATTTGTGTGCTATTATCTTCAAGGTCGCCAACTGGTTATCGGCTTCTCAGAACACTCGATATTTTGCATCTTCCTCATCCAAGAACGTTGAAATCGTATGTTGGATACTCAAAAGGGGAAACGGGCATAACTTCGCTAACTAAAGCCAGATTACTGGCAGAAAAACTGTCGTTAGTGAACGATAACGAAAAGGTTGGTTCCCTTATAATAGATGATATGTCCATAAAGCCGAAACTTATGTATGACAGGAAATTAGATATGTTTATTGGACTGAATGACATTGACACTCTTGGAATGGAAGATAGGTTGGCCAATAAACTACTCTGCATTTTGTTCAAGGGACTCTCTACATATCACAGAATACCGGTGTCTTTCTATTTCACTTCATCTGTTACGGGCTCTAAACTTGTAAAATTAACCTTGGGTGCGTTAAATGCTGTTGAAGAGTGTGGTTTCAGAGTGATCAGAATTGTGACCGACAATTCTCAGGTAAATGTTTCGATGTTCGAAACATTATGTGGAGGAAGCATTACGCATGAGATACGACATCCAGCTGATAAAACTAGGCCTCTGTTCCTAAGTTTCGATCCCAGTCACGTCATAAAAAACGTGCGATCCCAACATTTGTCACGAGACTTTTTTTTGTAAACAATGCTATCGTGACCGGCGATCATTAGAGAGGTCTTTTCAAACTCCAGAAATCTTCACTTATGAAGCCGGTGAGGAAACTAACCAGAAAAGTAGTTTACCTTACAAATTTGGAGAAAATAAATGTGGCAAGAGCCAAAATTGTATTTTCCCCTGAAACAATCGCTGGTTTGAAGAGTATGGAGGTGGTTTGTCCCGCGAGCATTAAAGACAGGAACAGTTTAAAAGAAACAATTTCTTCCATGGAGCATTTTATGAAGTGGTTCGATGCCCATGATGTCTGCAACACCTCGTATGGGACATATTCCAGGAGTGAGAACAAACTGGCATTTTTCAGCATTGAAGATGAACGCCTCAGTTGGTTAATAAATGATTTCCTCTCATATATCAAGAACATTCAATTGCATCCAGAGAAAGAGAAACGATTCACGAGGGGAACGTACCAGGCGTTGGTCTTGACTACCCAATCCACTGTGGCCTGCGTAAAATATCTCATAAGTATGAATTTTCATTATGTCTTGACGAGGAATCTAACAAGCGATGATATCGAGCTTTTCTTTAGCCACCTACGACGCAAAGCGGGATACAATGACACAATGGACGCAAGGTCATGCCTTAACGCAATCGAAACAACGCTCCATACAGGAATTATTGCGGCATCAAAACATGGCAATGTTGAGCTAAGGGATGAAAATAAGATCCGCAATGTACGAACCAGTTTACTAAATCCAAGAATGTGCCAGATGGATGAAGGATATAGAAGGAATGAAGGTCGCGATGATGTGCAAATTCCGCAGCTTCCTGAACACGTAATGTCCATCATTACAAAACTCTTGCAAGGTAAATTACATCAGATCTGTGTGAACAATAGTTTTTTATTTAAGTGTTCGTTAGTACATAAATATGACTAATTTGTTTCAGATTCAACAGTTACAATACCTTGTATTTCTCTAGCTATGGTAGCAGGATACTTAGTGCGTGTGGCAGAAGAACAAACAGACTGTGAAGGCTGTTTAGAACATATCACTTCTCCAGCTAGTGAAAGTCCAACATTGTGTCTTATTCGCTTTCAAGATCGAGGAGCCCTCAGATACCCGAAATCATCGTTTGTGGCTCTTCTGCAGCGCATGACGGAATTTGTTACTTCTTCTGTGCAGTATTTACCACGACGACAGTTACTAACAATGTGTACGTTTTTTTCTGAAAGCCAGGTTCATCAGTGGAATTAAGTGTAGAGAGTGTAAAGACGACAAACTACCTCTTTTTCTACTCCAAAAATTTCTGAGACCTCTATTAGACAACATTGCTTCGAGCCACTCAAGTAGAAGTGAGAAAGTTTTGAAACTCGATAAGTAGCCCCTGAGTAGGAAATTTTTGAAACTGTAGACACCTATATACAGCATTCAGCTCTCTTTATTTAGGATATAATATACTTATAGACATTCACGGCCATGCGAACACAAGGGGTAACATCGCGATCCTAGTGGCATTTCAAGGCCTTGTATTATAGCGTAGGCAACGGTGTAAACAACAACAGTACCAGTACGTAATGTGTACGCCAGATGTCGCGCAACAATCATAAGCGATTCTTAGTTTGTGTTTCAGAGGTTGCCAATACGAATCTCGAAGATAACCGAAGTCAACCGATTCAGCACTAGGGTGTAACTCTATCTCTAAAAAGCGCGCAGATAAATATATGTTACTGTCTCATTTTAGAACCACGCCAGAGAGCTCGAACAGTTAAAAAATCTGGTGCTTTCATGAGTTATAAGCTTACCTTTTAGCAAATACAGTATTTGCTTTTAGCTCGATTAGAAGATTTCCACGCCGTGCTGTTGGTGACCCTGGCATTGAGAGTTGCGAGCGGAGTCGTGCAATCTTCAGTGAACAACAAAAACAATCTTCAGTGTGTTTTGAATAGCATATTTTTATTTGTCACAGTTTTCTTAAATATTTATAATAGGAGCTCAACTTAATTTTTGACGAGCGGAAGTCAATGTTAGTGTGTGATTCTGTGACATTGTTGTCAAAATGTGTCTCTGTAGAAGTATCTTTCATTTCCAAATATCTATATTTAAATCCAGTGGGATCTTTGCTTACATGGGTTGTAACTTAACCTCAAAAATTAGACATGTCAGTTTGATAAGAAATTACTGCGATAAAGAGACTAATTTTCCACCGGTACATAGAAGGGCGAAGGGCTTAGAGAGTAAATCGGATGTGGTAACAGGATGGAGAAAGTACGAAATATTCAAGGATGAAAATGCCCCTCTCATTTTGGATATCGAGGAAGAAAGGTTGAAGTCGAATGAATATGTTCAGGATTCTCAAGAAGATGAATTTGTTGGAATTAGTCTGGAAAGTATGTGCGTCTTAAAATAAATAGTAGATAGTTGAATGTAATATTACTGTATCATATATATTTTAAATTGTCCACTACGACCAGATGCATAATCGAACTGGTTGAGAAACAAAAGGTTATTGAAGTTCATATTATTAAAAAAAATCTTGCGACTCTTTTCAGGAGGAATCAGTGGTGTTTTTGACATTGGAGAACTCGTGGAATTGCTGAAAAGAGAAAATGCTCAAGATGTATTTGTAGCAAGTTTACCTTCTAATTTGAATTATGTAGACTTTATTATTGTTGTTACTGGAAAATCACAGCGACATATGAAAGCTATGGCAGAGTTTATCCGTAAAGCTTTTAAAAGAAAAATGCACGCTGGTGATCAAATTCCAAAGATTGAAGGTGAAAATTCGAAAGATTGGATAGCAATGGACTTAGGTAAGCTTGCAGTTCTCCCTTCTAAGTAGATAAATAAACATAATTATTTGATAATCTGCTGAGGTTGCAAGTTGCAGTAATATC
The DNA here is from genome assembly GCF_040414725.1 of Anabrus simplex. Classification (NCBI taxonomy): domain Eukaryota; kingdom Metazoa; phylum Arthropoda; class Insecta; order Orthoptera; family Tettigoniidae; genus Anabrus; species Anabrus simplex. The sequence goes on along the minus strand of NC_090271.1, from coordinate 307,716,063 downwards.
TTGGAATTGTGGGGTATAGTGCGCATTGGTATCACCCAAATATCACTATAAAATTTGTCACAAATGGAACATAATAATTGCTTTTACACATATCAAGTGAAAAATCCCTGGCAAATTAAGAAATATTTGATTTTTGGAGAATATTGTATATACGTACTTTACCACTTTACAAGTACATTTGGTGTTGCGCTCACAGTGGCACACGTATGTCTTTTGTCTTACACTTTCAACGATTTCGTGTGTGATATCTGTGTTCACTGAAGTTCTTTGCTTTCGTTTCATTGCTTCACTTGTCAAACATCATCATTTCATGAATTGTATCGCGATATGCAATATTTAATAGGCGACAAAATGGTATGGCCAATGTACATAAGAAAAAATCAGTGCTTTACAATGGCGAAAAATGAAAGTATCCTCCTATTCAATACATCATAGGCTATATTCCGTCATTAGACGGAGTAAACAAGTTCAGACATGTTTCGGCTTGTTTGAGCCATCTTCAGTGAAAAAATTAGGGGGGTTGGAATAATTTACATAATATGAGTTGAAAAAATGCTAAAAAACATAATGAAAGCGCAAATGAAAAAACAAACAAAAGAGAGCCTAGACGGAAACAAAATAGCACAAATATACAATATTTACATCAATATGCAGAGCAAAAAACAACTTATTGCGACAAAATTCAGTGAAACAGGTGTTAATTTGAAATAATAATTGATACTAAAAACTGCGTTAACCTAAGAAACAAGGGAATGAGAAAACAAATGATGCAGATGGAAATGAATAATAGTAGCACATGGTGAGGTTGTGGACCTCATAGTTTACAAATTATTAGTTTATAAAAACGACAAAACAGTTTGAAATCGCTGTCAAAATCCTAGTGGAAACCCATCACATCAAAATGGTCAGGAGGAGAGCGGGAGCAAACATTTTGAGAGAAACCAAGCCTGAATTAACCTGCAGGCGAAAAGCCTGTGATAAGGAGAAAAAACACCTTAAATTTAAGGCTTCAGAAATAGCAGCATTCTTAATATCTTCTCAATCTAGCGGTCCCTTTCTTCATTATTGTTTCATAATGTTGGCTGGTGTTTTGCCTTATTATAGAGGGGTCGGAAGGGCTGCATATAAAAATATGAGAAGCTGTGTTAGGTAGAAGACAGATGCATAGTAAATTGTAGTAATCTAGTGGAAACCGTCAATGAAGTTCTAATGGTGTGCAGTAGGTGGTTGTCCTCTCTAGTGGCCTGGCTTTCTCAAAGTAACGGTCTCGTTCGCGTGATCGAACCAACAATAGACTCGGCCGTTTTTCCAGGCTCTCTAGACTGGGCTCGCCATCTCATCATTAATTAAATAGCTCCTTAATTAAAGGTAATCACGTAGGCTGGGTGGACCTTGAACCAGCCTTTATATCGAGGTAAAAATGCCCGATCTGGCCGGGAATCGAACACGGGCCCTCCGTGTGAGAGGCAGGCAAGTTAGACCGCGGGACCGGCTTCAAACATTAATTACCGGTACGTGATTTAAAAATCTTGATACTTTATATTCAGATTTACCTGGGAAACTTTGCCAGTTTTCTGTGAAAACTTCTTTCAATTCAACTTGGATCAGCCAAACTCTTCGAAAAATCTATTACCACCAAGCCAAACAACAATCGACCACAAGTAGTTTTTAATTCTCTAATGTAATAAAATAAAACACTTTAGATACAAAAGCGCCCAACATGATGGCGAAATCCCTTCTTTTCTTAATCTTCCATTGTAATTTTATCACTGGTGTACTGTTCGTAGTCAGTTTCTGGAAATCTTGTACTGCGTAAATTAGGCCTACATCGACATTTACAGGTTATGTTGAACTCGAGAATATGGTTTTGAATGCAAGTATAGAATCTCAAAACTTCGCAAATGCAAGATATTCAATTCTGTCTGTCACTAATCACAATCAAATTGGAAAGAGAAAAAACTAATGTGAAAACTCAAGAAATTACAGTTATTCGTGACCTTGAGCTCAGCTGGAAAGCACGTTCGCTGCACAAGTCAGTATGACTGGGAAATGATACAAACTTTTTAAACGAAACGTGCCCAAATAAAATGACTGCGGTTTTTATGATATTTTAACACAAACTTTCCATTAGAACCAAAACAGTAAAAGGCAATCCCAAGACCTCACATGGCTTTACGTATGTAAGGTGCAACATTTGTTCTGTTCTCTATAATATAATCGTATACGATAAACTAGGTTTGTGTTAAAGAGCAGTTTCTATTCCTACCTGAAAGCCCAGTGACTATAGAGTGCCCTGAGGGAAGTGCCGAAAACCTGTTCGGCGATGCAGTCAAAAAACGTAAAAATATAAACATCTGACCCTGGACGTAATGTAGACGTTTTACAAGTACTGTACGAACATTTGACGAAACTCGTTCCGTCTTCAAGTAGACCTGTCGAAATGCGCTCTGTCTCCTTCCAATTGCGTGGCCTCTCTCTGCTTTACGATTTCTGAGGATTCTCTAAACAATACCACCCGAATGCGATGCTAAGATGGTCCCTTATGCAAGTTCACCGCCAATCGTCTTTTTCAGTACAGTACTTGCTCTAATTATCGCAATGCCGGGGCAGTAACGCCAAGATCTAAAAGTGTGCCGTAGAAGTCCTTTCGTGAGATACAGTTTCTTGAAAAACGCTTTATCGAGGATTTAGCGTTGATGGGACTGAAATTTCTGGACGGTTGATCCGGAAAATCGTTTCTTCGAGGAACAGATAATGCAGGATTTTTACAACGTGATTTAATTGGGATGCTCGCGGGACCACATAATTTGAACGTATAATCCGGGGAAACGTACTTTCCGGGAACGGATAATTGAGGTTCCACTGTATTTTGATTTATATGTATTCATATTGGACTGTAATTGTAATGCGAATGCCTAAGCGTGGACGATCTATATACACTGAGTGACCAAAAGTCATGGGAAGGGGTGTCCCATTAGAAAATGCGCTGTGTATGACCCCTGAGCATTGTGGATAGCTGCGGCGTAGCTGAGCAGTCCATCACAGACACCAGTGTCGTGAAGGTGGCAACACGTAGCGAGTAAACTAACTTTGAACGTGGGATGATCATTGGCGCACGGCGCATGGGTCATAGCATTGCGGAGATCACACGTGAATTCGGGTTTCCAAGGTCAACAGTGTTGAGGGTGCATCTTCAATATCGCAGAGAGAATGTTACCACCTGCATAAACCACCACATGTGAAGATGACAGGTGTCACCTCCGCAGAACCATACTGGGTTCTCAACAGGCTACTGTGAGTCAGATCACCGCCCAGTTGAATGTTGGGAGCCAGGAACCCATTTCTACCAGGACTGTAAAGAGGCCTACCCACTGCATAGGCTTCACCAGCCGATGACCAACGCATGTCCCTTTCCTGACACCTCGACACAGAGCTCAACGGCGTTCATGGGCCCGCGAACATCGGCATTGGGCCATGGAACAGTGGTGGCGAGTGGTACGGTCCAATGAATCCTGGTTCCAGTTGTATCAAGGTGATGGGCGCGTGACAGTGTGGCATATGCCCCAGGAAGCTATGGATCCTGCGTGTCAACAAGGTTGTATCCAGGCAGGAGGTGACTCAGTTACGGTCTGGGCGGCGTGCTCATGGTCACAATTAGGCCCCATTGCCTAGCTGCAGGGAGTGCTGACAGGTGCAATGTGGACATTCTATCAGACCATCTGCATCCCTTTCTGTCCCTAGAGTACCCTGATGGAGATGCCATGTTTCAACAGGACAATGAGCCCTGTCACTGCCCTGTGGTGGCACGTGAGTGGTTGGAGAAGAAGTTTTTAGAGGTTCCACCTAGTGAAGGTGGGGTCCGGGGGACATTGCAGAAATTGAAATTTGTCCGTAGCATGATCGGCAAAACACGGAGGGACAGAGTCCGTAATGAGGAAATCCGCAAGCAGGCTCAAGTTGTAAGACTGCGGGACAAAATAACAGTGCAGCGACTGAGATGGTATGGACATATGTGACGCATGGGTGATAACAGATTACCAAAAGAAAAAAAAAAAATGTACGATCTAAAACTTGAAGACAAAAGACCAAGAGGGTGACCAAGACTCAGGTACAAGGACATGGTGAAGATTGACATTCAACAGAGAGGACATACTTTGGAAAGCATTGAAGAAGAAGAAGAAGAGAAGTTCAGGAACCGCAACTGGTGGTGAAGCCTCGTTTGCCGACCCATCGCTTAAGATGGAACGACGTGGGATATGTATGTATGTAACTTTATTTAGCAGTACTAGTTTCGGTGTTTCTTTAGCGCCATCATCAGCTGCATGAAAGTAATGAAAAACTGGCAATTAATATAAAATATATCAACGTTTTACTACAACCAACTCCTATAGACCTTATGATTAAAATATATACATAGATAAAATACAAAGTTATTGTCTCATATTTCTAAAGTTCACAAACTTGTGTGCGTTCAAAGTCATTCATCTTGGGTACTGAGTTCGATCTTGTTGTTTACTGAGTCTTACTTAAATTATTCCTTATTTATTTTTTAACACCTTGTGTGAAGTTCAATAGCACTGACTTTCAAGGTCGAATACACTGACTGAATTAAAAATGTATACATTCAAATCTGTTGGTGTTAAAACTCTAAATTGTTCAGTTCGAACCTATATTACATTAATAAAACTAATTACACCAAAAACTTCATCGTGCTAATATTTATTTATAATTTTTATGTACTAAAATGTGCCATCCTCTAAAACTTGATTCCTGTAGCAGGATGTTTACTATACTTGGCTGTACTATTGAGTGTAACCTGATAAGGTGGATACATACAAATGTGTCCCGAAGATGTTAACATGGACTACGTTTCTCAGTTCAATATCAGAACCTGTAAATGATGAAAACCCAAAATTAATGAAGGGAGGAGAGACATAAACCCTATCCATTTTTAAGCTATTTGAGGGACTCATGTCAAACGACCTAACGCGGCGGCTGTAGCACAATGAGTGGTGGCTTGTTTGAGTCAAGTGCTTGAAGCAGAGATGCGTTGAGGAGGAGTAGTAGGGGTAAACAGGGAGAATCGCTTATGGAGCGATAGTGAAGGTGGGGTCCGGGGGACGTTGCAGACGAAAAGAATAATATGAAAAACTATAACAAATAGCACGAAGAATACTAATATTTCTTGGAAATCTTATATTTGTAAACAATGTTATCAGGAAATCGAATAGAATTCTAGGTTTATCAGAAATTTCATTTAGATTTAAATTAGCATTAAAATACTGGTCTAAATGTATGAAGCACGCCTCCGTAACATCAAGCAATGGCCCCTTGTTTAGCGTCTTGATAATCTCAAGATCTTGCTCTATGTCCGTGAACTTGTGTTTAAGATTGTGGACATGCTGGCCTACGGCTGAGAATCTACTATATTTCACAGCATTAAGATGTTCAGTATCAAACCCTGAAACTACACCCTATTTGCCTGACATACCCGCAGTCACAGTTATTGCATCGAAACTTATACACTCCTGACTTGGAGTAGGGATTACTCCTATTAATTGCTGTTGTTTTATGTAAAACTTCTGCTCTTCTGTTATCCGTTCTGAATGAGATCTTAATGTTCCGCTTCATTTGTAACCTTATAAACATCTTTATTGAATGTAAATATCGAAAAAGCTTTTTGTTTTGGTTTATCTTTCATCAAAGTGGTGCGAGGGCGATACTTAAACTTGTTAATTATATGTTCTATAAAGTTCTCTTTAAAGCCACTTAGCCTTGGCCATTAACCGGATGATCTTCAGTACTCTGTTCAAATTGCACTTAGACATAGGTACCCTGAAGTAACGATCCACCAGGCTATTGTAAGACACATATTTATGGGATTGTGGGTGCATCGAATCTTGCCTTATTGTGACGGCTATCTGTGTAGGATTCCTATAAATACTGAATGAAAATGAGTGAAGTTACGACCATGGATTAACCCTCCAGATACCCTCATCTTAATTCAGTCAAGCATTTATGGGATGCTGTCGATGCTGGTGTATGCTCCGTGAACCCCGCACCAACTACACAAGACCAATTGTGAGTAGCAGCGCAAGATGCATGGGTTCATCCATCCAGAACGATTGCAATACCTTGTAGAGTCAATGCCTCGCCTATTGCTGCCGTTTTGAGGGCTCACGGAGGAGCAACTCATTATTAACATCACATTCAGTGTCTTCCCATGACTTTTGGCTACTCAGTCATTCAATGATTCAATTATTTTTTAGTGACAGAAAAATAGTGTGACACCATATTTAAAAATTATATAAAGTGAAGCAGATGTTGTAAAAAGTAGAGAGATATAAAAAGGAAAGAATGTTGGTTGATTTAAAATTTTAACGAATTGTAATTGAAAAGGTTGTGGAGAGTTGGTGTAAAAATATTGTATGTGATACAGAAGAATAAATATAGAAATGCAGCATATACATTAAATTTGAAGAATGAGTTGTATTTGATATCAATGATTTATGTATATTATCTATCACTTAGATTAAATATATTGGAGTGTTATCATACTTAACATTGCTGTGATATTTTCCTTTGCAAGATAAGAAAATAATGCAAAGATTGTAATTGAGTAATATAGGCTGCTTGGAAGAAACTTATAGTAACCTAAAAGTACCATCATAAATTTTAAGATTAATGAGGAAAATGGGCAAGACTTGGAGAAGAGGAGCATGAGTTTGTTATCCAGGTTGTTTGGATAATGAAAGCAGTTTCATTGTCATTGTGCTTATGGTGGATTGTCGGGTCAGCGTCAAAGGTATTCACGAGGCGGTGCTTGGAAGTGATTGACCAGTGACCTTTCAAGGTCATAACAGGGAAAGGAATACTTAGACCATTTTTTTTTTTTCCCCCATACTTATAGTGAAACCTCATTAGTGCATTCCTCATTAACATGTTTTCTCTCCTGTTATGTTGTAAATTCAAAATCCCGATTCTCATCGTATTAAATCTATATCAAAATACCTCACATATTGCATCACAAATTTGTGGGTAGCAGTGCAAGATGTGTGGGTTCAGATCCCTCCAGAATGATTACAACCCTGAAAATATAATTTGTCATCCCTTGTGAAAGAAAAATGATTTTCAACTCAGGCAAGACCTGTCACCACAGTTGCGTGATTACAGGCAAAGACCAAGAATTCCTGAACTTTACAGGATAAGTTGCACCTTTGGGAAGCAAGCTGATAGCCTTAAGAATGTTCAATTTTGCTTGCAGGTTTAGCCTTAAGAATGTTCAATTTTGCTTGCAGGTTACCAGCAAGATTGCTGAATAACACAGTGAGCCTGTTTGTGCTTGTATTTCACATTCCATTCAGAAGTTAGAAATTTATTTTTTGTTGAGTGGTACAGTCAAGGGTAGCAAATATTTTTCCCTTGATAGCCTATATCTGGATTAGGAACATAATCGTGTGAAGTTGGCTATCATGGTGCATATTTGTCATGTTATAGCCTAGTTATGGATACGAAAAGAGTCGTGAAATTTCTTACTGATGAAGACAAAATTAAAACTGTCAGAAAGTGGACTGGCATCCGCATCTTTAAGTGCACAGAAGTGGCGCGAATGTTGAAACTCGCATCTTCAAGTTTCGACTCGATCACTCGAGTTGGTCGAATTCAAAATGGCGGCCAAAGTCATTCCTTGTAGTCGCATATGGTCGAGTGTAACCTCCAATACCGTATTCATTGTCGTAGAGTGTGACCAGAAAATAATGTTTAATAATCCACTGGTCCGGAATGAAAGGCTTCTACTAACATTGTTTTAGAAAGATTGTGGTCTGCAATAATACTTTATATTTTTATGGGCCTCCCCGTGCAATTTTTTCATATTTGATGTCCAATATTTTTTACTCCTTTCAGTGCACTGTTATTTTATAAGCATCTGTGGAAAAAATCATATTTGTTCTCTCGTGTTTTTCACACCTTGAATACTTTCCTCTCATCTTTAGAAATGGTAGATACAGTTTTCTCCGTAGGCCTACCCAGGGATGCACAACGTAAAATGCCCTCATGTCAGAATAAATCTTATCTGGTGTTTCCAGATCCCTGTTGGATGGTTTTTATTTGTATTTTCAGTACATTTTCTCGCTTAACACTTTCTTTTTCCTTGTCCCCTGTAGAAACATCTTAACGAGGTTTTACTGTATATAAATTAATAAAGGAAAAGAGAGGAACTTGTGTACAGTATTTCAGAGGATGAGAGTCCTGTTCATGGAGCATTGGTATGCGGTTTATTTATGATATTAAATTGTTTATTGATGTGGAATTTAAGCATACACAAAGTGATCTTACAACATTGCAACAACTTATGATGGGAGTTATATGTATACTGGTGATTTAAAGTCTAGACTTTTGACAGCACATGACACATTCCTAGGGATATAGGTTCTTTAGGATTAAATTTTTTAAAATTTTCTTTTAATAATGTAGATATTAGCTCAAGTAGGAGCACAAGTATTAAAAAAAACATTAAGCAAAGCAAGCAAGCTTGTAGTTTTTCATGACCATTAATATCGTGATCATAGCCAGTTTGATAGGTGGATGTGACTGTTCATTTCAATAATCCCATATGCCTCTCAGCTGTCACCCCCTCATTTTTTTCATTCCTTTTGTTTTAGGTAATATTGCTGTCCATATTTTCTCCAAGCAGTCAAGAAATTTGTATGATTTGGAATCTTTGTGGTCTGTGGGATCACAGTATGATCTACTCAGTAATAAGCCGGAAGATCCCTTAGTAGAACTTTTGGAGCGCCATTCTATATATCTTGGTGATTTACGCCCTGCTGAGACCCTTGGTTGATGGCTATTAGCAATGTTAACAGATTTTGTTGTATTGCAATAAAATTTACTTTTGTTGTTGTTGCATTTCTTGAATATTTTTTCAGTGTGTACCCCAGGTTCAAAACTACCCGTAATTTAAGAAATCATTCCTTTTGTCATAGAACTTGACAGCAGGACTTCATACTCTGGAAAGTTGTGTTTTAGTTGCTTAGTATTTTGTAAGTAGCCTGCTCTATGTGAGTAGTTGTTGAGGGGCCATCTTGACAGATCTTAAGTCTTGATATTGGAATCATGGGATAAGATGAAAGCCAAATAAATGTAGTAAAAGGGAAGAGACAAAAACATAGAGATGAATTCATGTGGTAAAAAAAAAAAAAAAAAAAAAAAAAAAAAAAAAAAAAAAAAAAAAAAACTAGGAACACATGCCACGTGGTAAAAAAAAAAATTGGAACACATGCCACAAAAGGAGAAAATGGAACCCACAGTTCACTGTAAGTAATGGAAAGGAACAAAAAAGTGCAAATCAAGTCATAGATAGAAGGATAGGAACATTGAAAAGGAGTACATAATCATATGAACATGACAGTTTGGTGTGGGTAGAGGGAGAAACGGAAAAGGACAAGTGCAGTCTTATCTTCACACACTGCAGTCTTCAGTGCCTCAGTGAGTGATGTGCCCGCCCTCCTGATGAAACTGGGGGCTGAGAAGAAATGGATGTGGAAGGGCTGGAATTGATGAGGAAATAACCTACTTGAAGAATGCAGTGAATGAAGATGTGGATTTTGTCATATCGTTTTGTGTTTTTCTTCTATTTCTCCCTCTTCCTACACGACATGTCGTATTTATCCTATTAGGAGTTCTCTTTCACGTTTGTAACTTTCTATGTATGACTTGATTTGTACTAATATTTGTCCGTGTAAGTTATGCAAAAGAACAAACATGTAAACTATAAAAAGATGATGACAAACTCCACTCTTCACATATTGCCATCCTCATAGATGAGCATGGATGCTGGTTGTCCTGTAGTTGGGGAGCAGAAACTAGTTCGTCTGAGACTGAGAAGAATTAGATCTGGAAGGACCTCAAGATTTCCTGTCCTAGGAGTCTGTTGCTCATGACAGTTGTTACCAAAAATTTGAAAACATGAGGCGACTCGCTCACTATTAAAAGACAGTAGAGAAGTCTAATTTGTAATTAAAGATTTTTACAAAATGCCCAGGAATTAAAAACTTTAAACTCAAGATTTGATTTCATCATCTTTGTTATTAATATGGCCTTTGAATAAGAAATTTATTAAAAATCAGATAGAATCATGTAGAATGACCCATTTTTAAGTAACACTACACAAAATCAGTGAACAAAATTTGCTTTGTTCATAAGGAAAACTGATGTTAATAGAATTACCTCTAATTAAATGAAATTCATGAGAAGAATGGCAGGATATTCTCAGTGGGAACATGAAAAAAAGTGAAATGGTATTCAAGGAACTAAAAATTGAATTGAGTTCCGACGTGGGTCTACATTCGAACCTGTGTATGAATGTATAACTTTCATAATTTCATTGTAAACTTCTATTTTCATACTGAACTAGCATAAATTGCCGGGTTCTATTGGTATTATTTTTGAGTAGCTGGAATCTAACCGGAAATATCATTGCTATTAACTACTATTTTATTTGTCATTGTCATTTGATATTGGTGATTACTGCTCAACTGCTGTAAGAGGGACGAGCTTCAAATGTGTGAGTGAAGTGAAAAATAACGTTGAGAGTCATCTCTTACTCATGATATTGCCCGAGACAGTAAAATTCATCCAGCAGATAGCAGATACGCTATCTCTGAATATGCTTCACGAGTGTGAAATATCTATGCTGTCTGTTTCGTGAATGTGAGATAAAATTTTCGCGAACATCTTTAGTAACCATCATAAAATATAGTGAATAGTGTCGTAAAGTGTCTCATTCTTAAAGTATTGGAACTGAATACCCCGTTGTGTTATCATAGTGTTCAGTGTTGTATATAGTCTGTTAATTATAATGTGGGGATATAATTGTGCAAGAGCAGTGTAAAATTTGTGACTGGTGTATGTGATAGAGACGTACTCAATTTTCTGGAAAACATAGGGCCTATATCAATTTAAATTTAATGTGACTTGTGATTATCCATCGATCTGAGTGTGCGTTTCATCTGATAAAGTGAACATTTGGAAACCACAAGAGAATTACACCTTATTCGAGTGTTTCAGTTTTGTAGATATGAGGATAAACTAATTTTAGGCATTATATTATTTACTCGTGATAAGTGTGTACGACTTAGTGCGAATATCCTTGCATTAAAGACTGCGTGAGCGAGCGCGATTGTTGATTTAAACAAGTATATCGATAGTGACGGTTTACTATTTGAAATCACGGCCTACCAGATATCAAAACTGATCCAGTGTATCCAGATACTGTAAAGTTTATTTTCTATAGTGAACTTCTATCTGAATAAGTGTTATCTTCGAGTCTATTTGTGTAGTGGAGTAAATATCAGCCAAACGAGCACTTCAAAATTCTTTTAGTGTGGTAGCCATATTGCTCTGCCCTGCAACGTCTTCGAGGGTGTGTTCCTAATGCCAGGGAAGGACGATACTGAGAGCACAGGAGACAACACTCCGTGCGGAGAATGTGGAAAACAGATAACAGAGACCAGTGCTGCTGTGGGCTGTGATGGAAACTGTCGTAAGTGGTTTCACAAGGAGTGTTCTGGAGTTAATGCGGGTGATTTTGCGACTCTCAAAAAGCCTAGCACTACATTGCTATGGATGTGCAAGATATGCAAAGATGATTTAATTATGTTAAGACATGGAAAAGAAGAATTAAAAGCAATATGGGAAGAAATAAGAAGTCTTAAGGAAAGCATCAAACAAACGGTTGCGGAAGAGATAAATAAAGCGATGCCTAGACAAAATGAAGAACATAAGAACAGTTCTAAAGGAACCAGTACTTCTGTTATAGTTCAGCATCCTCAAATCACTGCCAAGAAAGGATTGGCCCCGAAACCACCAAAAGTGGAGTCAAATAGCCACGAACAGAACATTCGAGTAATTGAAGACAAAGAAACGTCATCTGATAACACCGAAGAGGGGACTTGGACGGAGGTTGTGAAGCGAAACCGGCACCGTAGACAGGTAATCATAGGTTCGAGAAAGGCTGATGAAACTCGCAACCTAAGAGCGGCTAATAGAACAGCCTGGTTGTACATAGGCAAACTTCATCAGAACACGGAGAGGGAGGATATTATTAAATTCCTTCGAGATAACAATATATCTGATGACATTATTTGTTATCAATTAGACACAAAAGGTACAAAGAAGGCGTTCCGAATTGGTATTGGATTTGACCACCTAGAAAAAGTAAATAACCCAGAATTCTGGCCAGGGAGGATTTTGGTGAGGAGGTATAATTTTCGACCCCATAACGACTCGGGTACAATGCTCTCAACCAAATCCCGATAAGGACGACAACGTTTTGCCTACATCAAAGATTAAGCTACTATTATGGAATATTGAAGGACTGCTGAGCATGACAAACACACTAGAAGAGATGATACAGGAATTTGATGTAATAATCCTAGTGGAAACATTTTTAACGCATGCGTGGCAAACTAGTAGACATTATTCAACATTCGTCATGGCAGAAAAACCTCCAGTAGGGAGGCCCAAAGGAGGCATTGCATGTCTGTTCACTGATCAGTTCTCACCATTTAGTGTACAATACAGATCTACGAACGTTTTAGTAGTTCGAACCAAGCCGTGTGTTTGTGTATGTGTATATTTCCAGCCAGATTTCTCATCAACTGAGATTATTGAAGAAGTTAGTAAAGCTTTAACTGTGACTACTAGGGATGATGCCATTATCCTTGCCGGAGACCTAAATTGTCGCATCGATGCAGAACATCAAAAATCAACAGAAGTTTTGGACTTCTTAGAAGAGGAAGGTCTTCGGTTGGTGAATGCCTCTGACATGAATACCTACATGTCTCATAATGGTGCTAGCACAATAGATCTGGTGTTTATAAACTCTAAGTTTGTGTCGATCAAGCAGGAGGTTATTCTCGAGGCGCAACGGAAACACCTACCAGTTGCAACTTCCTTACAGCTGGAGAATAGGCCTAGTACGCTTGATACAGTTAGAGACCGTACAAAAATAAGTAGAAAAAGTAATCCGTCTCTTATCTGTGGTGAAGATAATCAAACGATACTTAACCTATTACGAGAGGGTAATCTTAATGAGGCTGCATTATATCTAGAAGTGCTGCTCCAGAATGCTACTCTACCAACAATACCTGTGGTCAGGAAATCTCAACCCTGGTTCACCAATGAATGCTATAAATGTCGTAGAGATGTGCTGGAAGCATTACATACAGCCCGAAGAGAGAAAACAAAAGAATTCCTTGAAATATATGCCAGTAAAAGGAGAGCATACAAACTACTACTAAAAGAAGCCAAAAATCATTATAGAGAGGAAGAAGAAAAGAAACTTATAGAACGTGCCAGGCTAGATCCTTACCTGGCTCTGAAGCCTAGACAACCGAAGTTCTCCAGGAACTTACCAATGGAAGTTTGGGAAAAGCACTTGAGTGCAGTGCTTCAAGAGAGAGACACACGACCTACTAATTATTTCGTGCCAGTTTTTCAAATAATCCCTGAAATTGACGAATTTTCAATTAATGAGGTTGTATCAACTATTACAGCATCTAAAGATAACAAGGCATGTGGCCCAGATCACATTTTTAATGAACATCTTAAAGCTGCTCTCCCAAAATTGGATGAATCCATCACTCGCCTAATGAATGAATGCTTGCGGCAAGGTAGGATACCAGACAACTGGAGAAAATCTACTATTAAAATGCTATATAAAGGCAAAGGTGATACCGCAGATCCCAACTCATATAGAGGAATAGCGCTAGAGTGTACTCTACTAAAGACTTTAACTTCATTAGTGGGTAAACGTCTCATTAAACTGGTGGAAAATAACCTACCGGAGTCGCAATTCGGATTTAGAAAAGGGAAATCAACGACTTTAGCTATCCGTTGTCTCCAGAATGACATAGAAGAAGCCTTAAAGAAACCAGGGGGTAAATTGCATGCCATCTTTATAGATTATTCGAAAGCTTTTGACACCATAAGCAGAACCATACTGTTAGAAAAAGTGGAGAGTTTCATTGGTAGTACGAACTACCTTATACTGCTGATTAGGAACTTACTGCTCAACAATTCAATAGAAGTAGATGATGGCATTACCAAATCTATTATTTTGGAACAAACAACCGGGGTATTACAGGGAGACCCGTTAAGTCCATTATTATTCATCATTGTGACAGCAGACATAGTAGATTTGGTAAACCAGGAAAGCGTCAAACTATTAATGTACGCTGATGATATGGTCTTAACATCAACGTCAGAGAAGGAACTCCAGGAATCATTCAACCAAATAGTAGGCTGGATAAAGAAAAATGAGCTCAAACTGAATGTAGAAAAAACAGTGTCCATGATGTTTAGAAGAGGGGGACCTCATGGAATCTTCTATTATGAAGACCAAGAACTTAAGTCCGTAAAGCATTTTAAATACTTGGGTGTAATTTTTCAAACCCAAGGTAATGTTTTCACCCTCCATCTCATAGACCGTCTAAATGCATCTATGAAAGCAATATCTGACATTAAGCACCTGAGAAACTTGTCTTTAGAAACGGCCATAAAACTCTTTCATCTAAAAATCAGCCCTATAGCAACATATGGCTTGGAAAACATTTGGGAACATTTGAGTATGAAACAGTTAGATAAAATCGAGAAGTTGAAGGCAATCTACTTGAAACGGGCTCTGTGCCTCTCCAAATATTCTCCTTCCCGGCTCGTGTATGAGCTATCCAGAGAGGGATTTTATGTGGAAGAGCTAAGGTTACAGTTGTTACTTCCAGCAACAACACGCTATATACATCTGCTTTGAGACCTACGATCGAAGAAGGCTGACATCTGGGAAGATTTCTACTCTACCGATGCCATGCTAAATCGCGAGTGGGTTCAAGGTGGATATGAACTGCGACACCTGCTGACAAGGTTCTCCGTTCATGGGTTTCATTATAAACTGTGTAATATAAAGCGTTATCATGAACCAGGTTTGAACTGTGTATGTTTAAGATGTGGTGCACACTGTACTAGGTACCATGTTTTAAATTGTAAACAGCGATCAGAATCACTGGTGAAATTTTGCAACGAAGACTAATGTTTTATATAGTAATTCTTTGCACATTGTGCGCGTTAAATAAATTATAAAAAATTGAATTAGCAGTACAATATATACTTGGTTATCAAGAAAGGTAAAAATAATCATAGAAGAATGTTTACAGGAAAATTTCCTGGAAAAATTCTGAAGTACTAACCGTAAGGCCGTGAGATAGTGGATTCGAATCCCAGCGTCAGCAGCCCTGAAGATGGTTTTCTGTGGTTTCCCATTTTCACACCAGGCAAATGCTGGGGCTGTACCTTAAGTAAGGCCACAACCGCTTCCTTCCAACTCCTAGCCCTTTCCTATTCCATCATTACCATAAGACCTGAAATGATGATTTTTTTAAAAATAACTGTTAGGTTCTTCAGTCTATCAAAACTAATTTATGAATAAACAAATTTACAAAATACCTAAAAAAGGTAAACATACAATAACAGAATTAATTATACCTAAAGAAGAAATAATTTAATTAAAATAGAATGTTTCATTTTTTAAAGTTCATCTATCAAATCATTAAAAAATGCAGGGTATGTGATGTTATTTCAGTGATTTATAAAATAAAATCAAATTTACAAAGAACTTGGCAGTATGAGCCCACTTATTAGTATGACATTGCACCGCCTCTGGCCTGGATGCATGCACTGATACGGTTGGGAAGGGTGTCAAAGCCATTGTATGGATCTTGCTGGTCACGGGAGTACCTCATCATGTAGACAGTTCATAGAGAAATGTGCTGTTTATGGCCGAGCCTTGTCCTGTTGAAAAATGGCACCACAATATTGTCGCATGAGAGGTAAAAAATAAGGACGCAGAATGTCTGTGACATACTGTTTTGCCGACAGAGTTTCCTCTATCGCTACTAGCCATGACCTGAAGTCATACCTGATGGCCCTCCACACCATGATGCCAGGAGTAATACCGCTGTGCCTCTCCAGAACATTGGAAGAATGAGACTTCTTCCCCAGGGTGGTGCAGAAATGTGATTCATTGCTGAACTCGATTTGATGCCATTCATCAGCAGTCCTTGCTTCTCGGTCATAGCACCTGTCCAAATGCTGCCGTTTGTGTTGTGTTAATGGCAGCCTACGCATGGGGAGATAATTCTCTAGTCCGGCTGCTGCTAGTCTCTGACCAATGGTGTGGGATGACACAGAATATTCTTGTTCTCGGATGGCAGGCACATGTGAAGGGGTTATGATGTGCTTGGAGTACAATACGTCCTGTGGTCGATCGGAACCTTGACGAGTATGCCTGCCCTCACGTTCCCATGCAGTCCAACATCGGGCCACTGTCACATCCGAATGCCCCATGATTCGACTAGCCAGCCAAATGGAGACCTACAATGAGGCCAATTTCAAACTGTGTCAGGTGCTGATAACGCTGTTTCACACAAGTACATGGCATCTCAGTGTCCTTAACAAGGATCACTGAACATTTTGAAGCTGTTCACACCCCTGGCAACAATACTAATGCACTCTGGTGGCCATTCTACCTGTCACAGAGAATTGCAACTTGTGTAAAGTCCAAATTTCAAGTATTTAAAGATTTTAACACTAACGTTTATACATTTCTAAATATTTTTGAGTGTGATTTGATAGAATCTGATGATGTTCTTTCAAGAACAAAATACAGTAGAGTCTCGTTAATCCGAACTAATTGGGACCGGAGTCTGTTTGGATTACGAAATTTTTGGATTCACCGGAAAATATTTTCTAATAATAATGTTATTGTTTTTACGTCCCGGTAACTACTTTTACGGTTTCCAGAGACGCCTAGGTGCCAGGATTTTCTCCCGCAGGAGTTCTTTTACGTGCCTTTAAATCTATTTACACGAGGCTGACGTATTTGAGCATCTTCAAATACAACCTGACTGAGCCAGGATTGAACCTGCCGAGTTGGGATCAGAAGGCGAGCACCTCAACAGTCTGAGGAAATAGTTTCTACAATACAGTACAATACATACTGTAATTTGAAATGTCCATTCTTTAGCAGTTGCATTAATAAAATACTGTATAAAATTACAGTAGGGTAGTTAAGAACCCGTAGAGAAAAAACGACAACGAAAATGACATTAGCAAGTGGATGGAAGCTGACTGTCATCAATTACAAACAGATCAAGAAATTGCTATGGTGAAGAAAGAATCTAGAGTTGATGAGGAACAGAGTGACGACGAAGAAGACCACAATGAACAACACTACGTCAAGCAACACTCCGCTGCTACGCCCACTGATGTGATGTTTATGAGACGCTGGTTTAACACTGCATCTTCGAGTAGGTTCCAATCACTACGACAAAAGAAACTAACAGACTTTGTAAAGATAAACGACCAGCGATTGATTGTTTATGATGTGTAATTATGTTTTCATCAAGTTATTTTAGTAAAATATGACTAATAAAATGCAAGTAAATCTTCATTCTATAATATGTTCTTTCATTTTAATAAGGAGAATTTTTTTTAAAAATTGAATATTTCAGTTAGGATTAACCAGACTTTTCGGATTAATGGTGTTCGGATTAACGGGACTCTAGTGTATGTCATTCTATTTATAATAAAGTTTTCCTTCTCAGGTATAATTCTGTTATATGTTTTCTTTTTCAGATAGTTTATAAATTTATTCATTCACTAATTAGTTTTGACAGTCTGAAAAATCTAACAGTTATAAATTAACTAATTCGAAACTGAAAAAAAAAGAGCTTCAAATACCACAAAAAAAAAAAAAAAAAAACAACCATTGAAATGTTGGCAAGAGAATACTTCATAGGATTGTAACAGGCCATTAGTTCTAATATGTGAATGGATGACGATGATGATGCAATGAGTTCTTGCTATGATTAAAACAGTCATATTAAGAAATAGGAACACCTAATAGGATTAATATAATATCAGAGGCTGAGAGAGATGGACGTAGAAGAACTGGGATTAATGAAGAGAGATCCCATGTATTTTTTTTTTCCTAGTGACTTTACGTCGCAGATGGGTCTTATGGTGATAGTGGGATAGGACAGGGCTAGGAATTGAAAGGAAGCGGCCATGGCCTTAATTAAGGTACAGCCTCAGCATTTGCCTGGTGTGAAAATGGGAAACCACGGAAATCCATCTTTAGGGCTGCTGACAGTG
Organism: Anabrus simplex; assembly: GCF_040414725.1. Taxonomy (NCBI): domain Eukaryota; kingdom Metazoa; phylum Arthropoda; class Insecta; order Orthoptera; family Tettigoniidae; genus Anabrus; species Anabrus simplex. Next base: position 307,697,853 of record NC_090271.1, on the reverse strand, counting down.
GGATTCGAAACCACTATCTCCCGGATGCAAGCTCACAACTGCGGGCCCTCAATCGCACGGCCAATTTGCCCGTATTTTAAGATGTTGAGATTGTCCTTATCTCTTTTTTCTGTTGCTCCATCTTCCCGAACTGACCTGCCATTATTTCAACCTGTTATGTGTTTCCTTTCGTGTTCCTATTTCTTTATATGACATGTTTGTTCCTTTCCAATAGTTGCAAAAAAAATGTAAGATATAATTTAGATAGTATATACAGTAGGACCGCAATAGTCCACCACGCATCAGAAATAGATTTTTTCTCCGTATTTTGAGGGATTTAACACAGGGATGCTCCAGTTAATACAGGACGCGACCTTGAGCATACGTGGCACTCCTGGAAGCTGCTGCATGTCGTTTCCTTTGTTCTGTCTGGTCAGTGTGATTTAGAGAAGTGTCTGGTACAGTCATATCATACCATTGTTGCCTCATGGCCTGCTGAATTGCAGATATATGGCGATACTACATTGTTGGCTTTTCCGATGCTAATTTCTCATTATCGAGGAATGTACAAGAGTGTAAAATGAAAGGTCTCAACACTCGTAAGTCCTCTGTAGGCAGTGGGATAAAATTACATTAGAATGGTTTCCTTCCAGAAGCAACAACTTCGAAAAAACTGCTGCTGAAGAGAGTTCGACTATCCAGGACTCCGGACATCATTAAGAAGGTAAAGGCTGCTGTCCTGAAGGAAAATCCACCAACTCAAAGACACCTTGCCAACTACACAAGCACATATAAAAGTACAGTGTACCATATAATTAAAGAAGATCTGAACCTGGTAAAGCAGGATAAGGCATGTGGACATGCTTTGAAAGCAAGGGACGTTAAAATATGGCTCACTAATGCCAGAAAATTATATGAAAACTACCTAGCAGGGGATAAACGGCAGTCGGTTGTTACCTTGGATGAAGCTTTGGTTTATTTGGATGACACCAACAAGCCCTGAGCAATTTACTATTGCCCAAAAGGGGCACTCAGACTTGTCAGGGAAAAAAAAAAAGAAAAGTTTGCTAGGATATTCATGGTAGTGGCACGATACTGTACCCGGGTAAACTCAGAATCCTCAGAGTGCCAAAAAATGTGAAGATCAATGCTACCTTCTTCCAGAAGAATGTCATGGACCCCTATTTTGACGAAGATATCCCTCGGCTGTATGGTGAGGATGTTTCAAATGTCTGGATCCACATGGATGAAGCATCCACTCATACTGCCATATCATCGGGCACCTACTATGAGAGAAAAGAAGCAGAGACAGGTGTCCATGACATACCATTTAGTGACATCCCTGTCAAATCCCCGAATACCTCGCCGATGGATTTGTGTGCCTTTGGTCTTCTGAAAAGAGGGCTTTCTTCTAGACGTCCTGCCACTATTGAGGGTCTTTGGAAAGTGTGCAAGGAGGTATGGGACAATATTACTCTTCTTGTACTCCGTCAGTCTTCTACAGTGCAAACTGATATGTAGGGCAATAGTTTGTGCCCGTGGCTATCAAGTCGAGCACAACTGGGTCTGGATAAAAGGAATTGCCTAAACAAAAGGTACGTCAAAGTCGTTCAAGCTTAACTGGGGCAACCCTCTGTAATTGGCGGTACAGTTGGACATGTTCGGGAAATATCAGAACTGTTCGCCATTTCGTCAGCACTATTGTCTGCCTCATTGAGATGGTATGCTCTTGCTGGGATCAGCCAGTCGCCATCTTGGCTTTGTGCTATTAACACTAATTTTTCGTTCACGTATACCTGTATACCGCCATTGTAAAGCACGTATACCTACAGTTACAGTACTTACATTTACATCAGTGTGGTGCGGTTTTCTTTTACAGATATTTAATAAATTCATTGTAGTGTGTCAAAGTTTTGCTGTGTGTACGACTGTCAAATAGCCTGCAGCACAGTGAAAAATTTGTACTTACAGTGATTGTGTTTTCTAAACCAAACATCCCATGGGCTGAGGCTTTGCAAGTCTTAAACACCTTTGTGAAATTTGCAGAGAGGAGTCAAGAATATAACATTGTTGAAGTTATGAATCTCCACATTATAAAAAATCTTATTGTCAAAAAAGAACTCAATCCAAGAAACAAACATACCTACAATGTTTCAGAGAGCCCAGAAGAAAATCCAAGCCATCCAATCAGTGGTAGACACCAGCCTGATATGTCCCACACCTTTGACACCATCAGACACGTATGCTAGACTTATAGACAGAAATTCATATTGAACTGTACAAAATTCTTGCTATTTAATTTTTATTTTATTAAAATGAACTTCATTTTTAAAGCCATAGTGCTTTCTTATTTCATAATAGGCCTCCAAAACTGATTGAAGTGTGCAGTACAATATTCTATTCAGGCTATTTTTCACAAGCTGCTTTACATTGCACCAATATAGACGATGGGAGAAGAAAGGGCTAAGAGTGGGAAGGAGGAGGGTGTGGGCTTAATTAAGGTACAGCCCCCAGCATCTGCCTTGTGTGAAAATGGGAAACCACGGAAAACTATCTTTGGGGCTGCTGAGACTGGGTTTCGAATCCACCTTCTTCCGAACGTAAGCTCTAATTCAGTTTTGTTTTCACACTACAATACTACATATAATTTTTTATACTGAAATATGCTCTGTTGTACTTAATAAAAAACAATGATTTCTTTGTACATTAAAACTCTAGTTTTTATTTATATTCCCTTGTTTTAACCAGGTTTTTAAAAATGACTTTGATAATCTGGCATATTTTATAATCCAACATTGTCAGCTCCCTGAGCATGCCGGATTATCACGATCTAAATTTCCAATAGGTTGTTTAAAAAAAAAAATTCTCCTATACAACTGCATTAAAACTACTGGCAGGAAACATACTCCACCTTCTACATGTTTGTATATTATTTGCTTAGATTTCATGATGATGGTGCTTGTTGTTTTAAGAGGCCTAACATCGAAGGTCATTGGCCCCATTTGTTTAGATATAACCCTGGAATGCCAGAATTTTTAAATTTATTTTCCTTTTATAGTCTATGCCCTCAGGCATGGAACTGGAGTGTTTATCGTAGAGACAGGATAGGAATGGTAGGAGGGAGAATATTCATTCTTGTGAAGGAAGAATTTGCAAACTACAAAAAGTTAAAGGTGACAAACATGAAATTCTAGATGTAAGGCTCATCTATAATGATAATAGGCAACTTGATGTTTTTGGAGTGTACAGACCTGGAAAGGGTGACACAGATGCTGATTCAGAATTTGATAAGATTATCAGCTATGTGGGAAACAATATAGAAAGAAACATGAGTGTAGCAAGTGATCTCAATTTACCAAATGTCAACTGGGAAGATAATGCGAATGACAGGAAGCACGAACAACAAATGGCAAATAATTTAATCTAAAACGTAATTTTAAGACTAATACACGTTTCTACATCTGTTCTTGACACTTTTATAGAAAGCAAGGTTCACGTCTGTAGTGTAATGGTTAGCAATATTAGCTGCCATCCTTGGAGCCCAGGTCCTCCTACCATCCGTCTTCCTGTCACATGTCTCTCCAAGTTAACATATGCTGTCCTTTTTGGCTCCATGTCCAAACCACCTCAATCTGGACATGCTGCTGACCTGATCTAACAATGATGTAACAAACCCAGCTTCCTTCCTAACCATATCATTCCTGAACTTGTCCAGTTTGATTTTTTGAATTGATGACCTAAGGAACTTCATCTCAGATGCCTGCAATCGTGATGAGTCTTTCTTAGTAAGGGTGCAGGTTTTGATACCATTGGTTAAGATTGGTATGAAGTACTGATTGAGTTGTCTGGAGTGGTAAAAAAAGCAGCACACACTGTGCTGATGTTGGGTTGTTGGGACGATTTAGTGGTGCAGACCATCCAATTTCCATGTGTTGGATGCTATGATGCCGATGATGGTACTTCCACGTGATGTCGGCGGGTGTCCTCTAGTATTTGAGGTGAGAGTTGGTTCACAGACTGAGTAAGACAGGTTAATACAATCTCTCTCAAGAACTCCAACTGCCTACAACCATTTTTTACTCTGGATTCTAATCCTGTTGAGGGATAGATTTTCATCCATGTGATCAGTGGCGCCCATTTAGTGATTGTAATGACTGAACAGATTTGGACATGGGACCGAGAGTTTCTTCATTTCGGCTTGGGTCTACCTGCTTACACTGGCCGTGAGCTGTATATCGTGATTGCCTTATCCCCCCCGAAGAGTGAGACAACAACCCCATTCTGTTCCTCATTTTTCTTCTTCATCTAAGTGGAAGAGGTCACGAAGGACAGTCCTTCGGAACTTGACTTTGCAAATAGTCCAGTACAACTATACCTTCTAGAACGAAGGTGTGTGATCAAATTTACATCCATAAACAAATTATCAAAGTAAAGTCTGCAGGGTAAGTTTTGTATGGCAGCAGGTAGCTGGTCAATCATGGATATGAGGTGCTGTAGCTATAGCAAAATCAACTCATACTGGATGTTGGCAGATTCTTTCCTTGGTAAACTTAAAAAGACATTAAAGTTCTCATCTACTGTATTCAAATACTGCACCTTAAAACCAGATCTGATAGGCTATCCCCGGAAAAATGGTTTGTATCCATGCCCTCCATAGTACATCATCATGGACTCATCATACACTAAGTTCTGCTCTACTCTGAAATGTTGAAGGCATATATTTATCAAAGGTCTTAAATTCCACAATTTGTCCTCTGAACTCATGTTATTGCCTGCAAAGTAAAGGAACCTCATTATTTGAAGGAAATGGTCTCGGTGCATAGCGTTGCTAACCATTTCCTTATGAACATCAGCCAGATTTTCCCAATATCTCCTTTTACCAGGCATTCAGAAGTAAAATCCCAATGAATACCTTCATCTCTTCAGAGAACATTTGAGGACCTATTTCATTTTTAAGCACTCTATATTTACTGGCTTCAAAATACAAAATATATACAATTTCCTGGTCAAAACAATTAAAATATTTCAGTCTGTATATTTCGGAAAGCTGAATAATCTGCATCGAGGAACGGGGTTTGATGTAGGAACCAAGTCCTCTACAGTCTAGGCAGCTTGGGTAGATGGTGATGATTTCACTTTCTTCCTAGGCAGATCTTCATTATCAACACATTGTTTGCTGGTATGAGAGACTTAGTGTTTCAGCTGGGCTCAAAGCTGACGTTCAGTGAGGTTATCTGCAAGAACCCCTTTATCCTCCTCACCAGAATCTTCATCTATAAGTATGTTTGCCTAAGGTGGTTCAGTATAGACAGCATCAGCATCCTCTTCTTGAAGAATATGCAGGACCTCATCAAGTGAACAGCCACTGAAAAGCAATGCGTACAATTACTAGACACAACATTAGCACGAGTAAGTGTACTTGATCATGGATCTCGAAGCTAACTGTACTAAGCTACAAGTGTGTGACCCTTGTAGAAAGTTCTCAATAACTACAGCAAGATTATTTACTTTTAACTTGTGTTTTGAAGAAAGGAGAAAAATGGAGAGGAAATGACACGGTAAGTGATATGCAGTACCACTTATATCCCTGTGGTTGGGGGCAGCAGAATAACATCCACAGTATTCCCTGCCTGTCGTAAGAGGCAACTAAAAGGGGAACCAGTGGCTCAAGATGGGAGCGCAGGTGGGTGACCCCGGTTCCCCTAGCTGAGTGGCATTGTTTCCATTTACTTGTGTCAGGCCCCTCCCCTTCATCTTTCCTATCTGACCTCCCACGGTCAACTCTTGTTCATTTCCAACGCAGATGGTATTAGCTTTTTGAGACCTAGGTGGTCTTACATTTTCATGCCCATCATGGCTGTGCCCTTTCTTTTGCAGACGTCTTCATTCTTCAAGGTGTCAACCGTTCCATTTTCTCCTTTTGATTAGTTTTCAAAGAAGATGGTTGCCCAGTTGTACTTCCTCTTAAAACAATAATCACCATCACTACATCAGTTTTTCTTTTTATTGAAAGCAACTGTACTCAATACTCTCCTGCTGACTTGCTAGGCCTAACGCATAAGAGGATTTTCTTTCAGGGTTTACTCCCTTAGCCTTTGAGGATGCCTTCCTCGTCCTACAAGGCAGTAGGTTCCATCTGTACACCCCAGAAGGATGGGTTGCCTCTTCCGTCATCTCCACCGTACCGAAGTCCATCTTCTCCGCCGTAGATGCCGTTGAGGTCTTCACCCTTAACCCAGGGCAAGGGCCCTCCATATTTATGACCCCTGGAGAGAGGGTGTCCCAGTATTTTAAAACCCCCAGGAATTGGGCTACCTGTTGATCCGCGGGTTGTATTGGTTATTTCAACCAGCCCTACATACTGTAGGGGCCCCCTATCCGCCACCTGGGGACGCGCTCTGTAGGGGTCAGGTTCCCCTGGTTACTTATTAGAAGTTAACCCCACCCACAAGGAGTAAGGTTATTTGCCTTCACATTTGCAGATGATGTTGCGATCTGGAGTGACTCAGAAGAGGAATTGGGAGAGAGAATACAAAGCTGGAATGAGGAGTTTAAGAAATATGGTTTAAACATCAGCAAGACCAAGACGGTGGTGATGAAAGTGTATGGGGAAGGAGCAGAACCAATAGTCATGTTAAATGAAGCTCAATTGGACAGCGTTCCAGTTTTCAAATACTTGGGTAGCGTTATATCAAATGACAACCTAGCAAAACATGAGGTGAACAATCGAATCAATAAGGCAACACAATTTTACCACCAGGTAAGACACCTGCTGTGGGATGAGCAAATACCCATGAAAACAAAAATGACATTGTACAAGTCCTATTATACACCAATTCTTACATACAGTCTCGAAACCACAACACTGACCAATAGAGATAATTCCAAACTTCAGGCAGCTGAAATGAAATTCCTACGCACTATGATCCAGAAAACCAGGAAAGACAAGATTAGGAATGAGAAAATTAGAGAAGAAGTAGGAATAGATGATTCTCTCCTCAATAAGATTCAGATATCAAGACTGAAGTGGTTTGGTCACATGAAGAGGATGCCAATAAACAGAACTGCAAGGAAGGAATTTGACAGAAAGGTAGAAGGAAGACGACCCGTGGGAAGGCCACGAAGGAAATGGATAGATTTAGTTAAGAGCGATGTACTGCTGAGAGGTCATGATTGGGACAAGTTGGTGGAGGAAGAATGGTACAAGGACAGGATGAGATGGAGGAGGCTCATATACCACACTCGGGAAACTGGAGATGGTTTAGGATGATGATGATGATGATGATCACATCAGTTTAAGTGCACCACCACTCCATGGTGCCAGTATAGGCTATCAATCAATCAATCAATCCTGATCTGCATTTAGGGCAGTCGCCCAGGTGGCAGATTCCCTATTTGTTGTTTTCCTAAATGATTTCAAAGAAATTGGAAATTTATTGAACATCTCTCTTGGTAAGTTATTCCAATCCCTAACTCCCCTTCTTATAAATGAATATTTGCCCCAGTTTAACCTCTTGAATTCCAACTTTATCTTCATATTGTGATCTTTCCTACTTTTATAAACGCCATTCAAACTTATTCGTCTACTAATGTCATTCCACGCCATCTCTCCGCTGACAGCCCGGAACATACCACTTAGTCGAGCAGCTCTTCTTCTTTCTCTCAATTCTTCCCAACCCAAACATTGCAACATTTTTGTAACGCTACTCTTTTGTCGGAAATTGCCCAGAACAAATCGAGCTGCTTTTCTTTGGATTTTTTCCAGTTCTTGAATCAGGTAATCCTGGTGAGGGTCCCATACACTGGAACCATACTCTAGTTGGGGTCTTACCAGAGACTTATATGCCCTCTCCTTTACTTCCTTACTACAACCCCTAAACACTCTCATAACCATGTGCAGAGATCTGTACCCTTTATTTACAATCCCATTTATGTGATTACCCCAATGAAGATCTTTCCTTATATTAACACCTATATACTTACAATGATCCCCAAAAGGAACTTTCACCCCATCAACGCAGTAATTAAAACTGAGAGGACTTTTCCTACTTGTAAAACTCACAACCTGACTTTTAACCCCGTTTATCAACATACCATTGCCTGCTGTCCATCTCACAACATTTTCGAGGTCACGTTGCAGTTGCTCACAATCTTGTAACTTATTTATCACTCTATAGAGAATAACATCATCCGCAAAAAGCCTTATTTCCGATTCCACTCCTTTACTCATATCATTTATATATATAAGAAAACATAAAGGTCCGATAATACTGCCTTGAGGAATTCCCCTCTTAATTATTACAGGGTCAGATAAAGTTTCACCTACTCTAATTCTCTGAGATCTATTTTCTAGAAATATAGCAACCCATTCAGTCACTCTTTTGTCTAGTCCAATTGCACTCATTTTTGCCAGTAGTCTCCCATGATCCACCCTATCAAAAGCTTTAGACAGGTCAATCGCGATACAGTCCACTTGACCTCCAGAATCTAAGATATCTGCTATATCTTGCTGGAATCCTACAAGTTGAGCTTCAGTGGAATAACCTTTCCTAAAACCGAATTGTCTTCTATCGAACCAGTTATTAATTTCACAAACATGTCTAATATAATCAGAAAGAATGCCTTCCCAAAGCTTACATACAATGCATGTCAAACTTACTGGCCTGTAATTTTCAGCTTTATGTCTATCACCCTTTCCTTTATACACAGGGGCAACTATAGCAACTCTCCATTCATCTGGTATAGCTCCTCCGACCAAACAATAATCAAATAAGTACTTCAGATATGGTACTATATCCCAACCCATTGTCTTTAGTATATCCCCAGAAATCTGATCAATTCCAGTCGCTTTTCTAGTTTTTAACTTTTGTATCTTATTGTAAATGTCATTGTTATCAAATGTAAATTTTATTACTTCTTTGGCCTTAGTCTCCTCCTCTATCTCGACATTATCCCTGTAACCAACAAGCTTTACATACTGCTGACTGAATACTTCTGCCTTTGGAAGATCCTCACATACACACTCCCCTTGTTCATTAATTATTCCTGGAATGTCCTTCTTGGAACCTGTTTCTGCCTTAAAATACCTATACATACCCTTCCATTTTTCACTAAAATTTGTATGACTGCCAATTATGCTTGCCATCATATTATCCTTAGCTGCCTTCTTTGCTAGATTCAATTTTCTAGTAAGTTCCTTCAGTTTCTCCTTACTTCCACAGCCATTTCTAACTCTATTTCTTTCCAGTCTGCACCTCCTTCTTAGTCTCTTTATTTCTCTATTATAATAAGGTGGGTCTTTACCATTCCTTACCACTCTTAATGGTACAAACCTGTTTTCGCATTCCTCAACAATTTCTTTAAACCCGTCCCAGAGTCTGTTTACATTTATATTTACCGTTTTCCACCGATCATAGTTACTTTTTAGAAACTGCCTCATGCCTGCTTTATCAGCCATATGGTACTGCCTAACAGTCCTACTTTTAAGACCTTCCTTTCTATCACATTTATTTTTAACTACCACAAAAACAGCTTCATGATCACTAATACCATCTATTACTTCAGTTTCCCTATAGAGCTCATCTGGTTTTATCAGCACGACATCCAGGATATTTTTCCCTCTCGTTGGTTCCATCACTTTCTGAATCAGCTGTCCTTCCCATTTAACTTATTTGCCATTTGTTGGTCATGCTTCCTGTCGTTCGCATTTCCTTCCCAATTGACATCTGGCGAATTCAGATCTCCCGCTACAATCACATTTCTTTCCATGTCGTTTCCCACATAGCTGACTATCCTATCAAATAATTCCGAATCCGCGTCAGTGCTACCCTTTCCCGATCTGTACACTCCAAATATATCAAGTTGCCTATTATCTTTAGAAATGAGCCTTACACCTAGAATTTCATGTGTCTCATCTTTAACTTTTTCGTAGCATACAAATTCTTCTTTCACCAGAATGAACACTCCCCCTCCCACCCTCCTCTCTACGATACACACTCCAGTGCCTTGAGAAAAGTTCTGCATCCATTATATCATTTCTCAGCCATGATTCAACTCCTATTACAATATCTGGTGAATATATATCTATTCCTCCTCTGCGAACCATGTGACCTTGCCGCGGTGGGGAGGCTTGCGTGTCCCAATGATGCAGATAGCCGAGCCGCAGGTGCAACCATATCGGATGGGTATCTGTTGAGAGACCAGACTAACGAATGGTTCATCGAAAGGGGGGTAGCAGCCTTTCGGTAGTTGCAAGGGCGGCAGTCTAGATGATTGACTGATACGGCCTTGTAATAATACTCAACATGGCTTAGCTGTGTTGATACTGCTACACGGCTGAAAGCAACGGGAAACTACAGCCGTAAGCACCTCCCGAGGACATACAGCTCTCTCTGTATGAATGATGTACTGATGATGGCTTCCTCCCGGGTAAAATATTCCGGAGGTAAACTAGTCCCCCATTCGGATCTCCGGGTGGGGACTACACGAGAGGGGGTGATCATCAGGAAGATGGATACTGACATTCTGCGAGTCGGAGCGTGGAATGTTAGAAGTTTGAATCGTTGTGGTAGGTTAGAGAATCTGAAAAGGGGGATGGATAGGCTAAAGTTAGATGTAGTTGGTATAAGTGAAGTACATTGGCAGGAAGAACAGGATTTTTGGTCAGGCGACTACCGAATTATCAACACGAAATCAAACAGGGGTAATGCAGGAGTTGGTTTAATAATGAATAAGAAAATAGGGCAGCGGATAAGCTACTACGACCAGCATAGTGAAAGAATTATTGTCGCCAAGATAGACACCAAACCAATGCCCATCACAATAGTGCAGGTCTATATGCCCACTAGTTCAGCGGATGTTGAAGAAATTGAAAGAATATATGAGGAGATAGAAGATTTAATACAATATGTCAAAGGTGACGAGAATCTAATTGTGATGGGAGACTGGAACGCAGTGGTAGGCCAAGGAAGAGAAGGTAGCACAGTAGGAGAATTTGGATTGGGACAAAGGAACGAAAGAGGAAGTCGGCTGGTTGAATTCTGCACTGACCATAATTTAGTCCTCGCCAATACTTGGTTCAAACACCACAAACGACAGCTGTATACATGGACGAGACCTGGAGACACTGGAAGGTATCAAATAGACTTCATTATGATTAGGCAGAGATTCAGAAACCAGGTGTTGGATTGCAAAACTTACCCAGGAGCAGACGTGGACTCTGACCACAACTTGTTGGTCATGAAATGCCATCTGAAGTTGAAGAAATTGAAGAAAGGAAAGAATGCAAAAAGATGGGATCTAGACAAGTTGAAAGAAAAGAGTGTGATGGATTGTTTCAAGGAACATGTTGCACAAGGACTAAATGAAAAGGCCGAAGGAAACACAGTAGAGGAAGAGTGGAGAGTCATGAAAAATGAAGTCAGTAGGGCTGCTGAAGAAATGTTAGGAAGGAAGAAAAGATCAACTAAAAATCAGTGGATAACTCAGGAGATACTAGACCTGATTGATGAACGACGAAAATACAAGAATGCTAGAAATGAAGAGGGCAGAAAAGAATACAGGCGATTAAAGAATGAAGTGGATAGAAAGTGCAAGGGTGCTAAGGAAGAATGGCTGAAGGAGAAGTGCAAGGATGTCGAAGGCTGTATGGTCCTGGGAAAGGTAGATGCTGCATACAGGAAAATCAAGGAAACCTTTGGAGAAAGGAAATCTAGGTGCATGAATATTAAGAGCTCAGATGGAAAGCCACTTCTAGGGAAAAAGCAGAAAGATGGCAGGAGCATATCCAACATTTGTATCAAGGTAACGATGTAGATAATTTGGTTCTGGAACATGAAGAGGCTGTTGATGCTGATGAAATGGGAGACCCAATTTTGAGGTCAGAGTTTGACAGAGCTGTGAGTGACCTAAATAGGAACAAGGCACCTGGAATTGATGATATTCCCTCTGAATTACTGACTGCCTTAGGAGAAACCAGCATGGTAAGGTTATTTCATTTAGTGTGCAAGATGTATGAGACAGGAGAAGTCCCATCCGATTTTCGGCAGAATGTTGTTATACCTATTCCCAAGAAAGCCGGTGCTGACAGGTGAGAAAACTACCGCACTATTAGTTTAGTGTCTCATGCCTGCAAAATTTTAACACGTATTATTTACAGAAGAATGGAAAAACAAGTTGAAACTGAGTTGGGGGAAGATCAATTTGGCTTCAGAAGAAATGAAGGAACACGTGAAGCAATCCTGACTTTACGTCTGATCTTAGAGGATCGAATCAAGAAGGACAAGCCCACGTACATGGCATTCGTAGATCTAGAAAAGGCATTCGATATGTTGATTGGACCAGGCTATTTATGATTCTGAAGATGATAGGGATCAGATACCGAGAACGAAGAATTATCTACAACCTGTATAAAAATCAGTCTGCAGTGATAAGAATTGAGGGCTTTGAAAAAGAAGCAGCAATCTAGAAAGGAGTGAGGCAAGGCTGCAGTTTGTCCCCTCTCCTTTTCAATGTTTACATAGAACAGGCAGTAAAGGAAATCAAAGAGAAATTTGGAAAGGGAATCACAGTCCAAGGAGAGGAAATCAAAACCTTGAGATTTGCCGATGATATTGTTATTTTATCTGAGACTGCAGAAGATCTCGAGAAGTTGCTGAATGGTATGGATGAAGTCTTAGGTAAGGAGTACAAAATGAAAATAAATAAGTCCAAAACAAAAGTAATGGAGTGCAGTCGAACGAAGGCAGGTGATGTAGGAAATATTAGATTAGGAAACGAAGTCTTAAAGGAAGTAGATGAATATTGTTACTTGGGTAGTAAAATAACCAACGATGGCAGAAGTAAGGAGGACATAAAATGCAGACTAGCACAAGCAAGGAAGAGCTTTCTTAAGAAAAGAAATTTGCTCACTTCAAACATTGATATCGGAATTAGAAAGATGTTTTTGAAGACTTTTGTGTGGAGCGTGGCATTCTATGGAAGTGAAACATGGACGATAACTAGCTCAGAAAGAAAGAGAATAGAAGCTTTTGAAATGTGGTGTTACAGAAGAATGCTGAAGGTGAGATGGATAGATCGAATCACGAATGAAGAGATACTGAATCGAATTGGTGAGTGGAGATCGATTTGGCTACATTTGACGAGAAGAAGAGATAGAATGATAGGACACATCTTAAGACACCCAGGACTTGTTCAGTTGGTTTTTGAAGGAAGTGTAGGTGGCAAGAATGGTAGGGGTAGACCAAGGTATGAATATGACAAACAGATTAGAGCAGATGTAGGATGCAATAGTTACGTAGAAATGAAAAGGTTAGCACAGGATAGGGTGGCATGGAGAGCTGCATCAAACCAGTCTATGGACTGATGACTCAACAACAACATATATCTATTAAATTACTTAATTCTATTCCTTTCCTTACAATACTTCTACAGTTCAACACTAACAATTTTATGTCATCCCTACTTGATTTCCAGTTCCCTGTTCCCTTATCACTGCTCCCTAGGCCATCCCGTTTCCCTGAATGTACCTCCCTATTACCCTTCCAAACAAATTTCCTAACTTATACGTACCACTGCGGTTTAAATGAAGGCCATCTGAGCGCAGATCCCTATCTCCTACCCACCCATTTGGATCTAGAAATTTCACTCCCAGTTTCCCACATACCCACTCCATAGTCTCATTTAAATCCCCAATCACCCTCCAGTCAGTATCCCTTCTACACAGTATTCCACTAATAACAATCTCCGCTTTCTTAAACTTCACCCGTGCTGCATTTACCAGATCCCACACATCTCCAACTATGTTGGTACTTATATCAGCTTGCCTTACGTTGTTGGCATAGAATGATAGGACACATCTTAAGACACCCAGGACTTGTTCAGTTGGTTTTTGAAGGAAGTGTAGGTGGCAAGAATGGTAGGGGTAGACCAAGGTATGAATATGACAAACAGATTAGAGCAGATGTAGGATGCAATAGTTACGTAGAAATGAAAAGGTTAGCACAGGATAGGGTGGCATGGAGAGCTGCATCAAACCAGTCTATGGACTGATGACTCAACAACAACATATATCTATTAAATTACTTAATTCTATTCCTTTCCTTACAATACTTCTACAGTTCAACACTAACAATTTTATGTCATCCCTACTTGATTTCCAGTTCCCTGTTCCCTTATCTCTGCTCCCTAGGCCATCCCGTTTCCCTGAATGTACCTCCCTATTACCCTTCCAAACAAATTTCCTAACTTATACGTACCACTGCGGTTTAAATGAAGGCCATCTGAGCGCAGATCCCTATCTCCTACCCACCCATTTGGATCTAGAAATTTCACTCCCAGTTTCCCACATACCCACTCCATAGTCTCATTTAAATCCCCAATCACCCTCCAGTCAGTATCCCTTCTACACAGTATTCCACTAATAACAATCTCCGCTTTCTTAAACTTCACCCGTGCTGCATTTACCAGATCCCACACATCTCCAACTATGTTGGTACTTATATCAGCTTGCCTTACGTTGTTGGTACCAATGTGAAACACTACCACCTTCTCCTTCCCCTCCTCCCTCTCTTCTACTTTCCTCAACATCTGCCTCAACCTAATTCCTGGATAACACTCTACCCTGGTACCCTTTCCTCCACACGCTTTCCCCGTCTAACGATGGAATCTCCCATGACCAGAGCCTCAACCCTACCCACCTCGTTTGATCCCCTCCCCTCCTGGTCAGCCCTATCTTTCCTGATAACTGCAGAAGCTACTTCCTCCTCCCTTTTCTCCTTCCCATGACCCTGTTCCACCTGTCTTTTCCTATCATCTACTCTACATTTTCCTTTCCTACCTTTTCACTTCCTCCTACTTCCACACATCTCAGCAACAGTTCCCTGTCCCTCATCTTCCCTCTGTTGTTCTACCTGGAGTGACTCGTACCGATTTTGCACAGACACCTGTCCTGAATTCTGATCCTGAATAGAGCTCTTAGCCTGCAATCTCCTTCCCCTTAGAACATTAGACCACCTGTCTTCTACAACTTCTCCCTTTCCTTCCCCTCCCTCTTGTACACCTACATTAACCTGTACGTTGTTTGAGGGAGTCCTATCTTCCTTCCTGTCTTCTGTGAGAATCCTAATTATCTCCCTCATACCCCTCAATGCCTCGCCACACCCACAGAAACTACACTCGCGCTCCTTAGCCATTCTTTACTGGGGGAAAAATGAAATTAAAAATAAAATAACTTATTTGCAAAAAATAAATGAACGGAGGGATATATTGTCTGGGATAGTACACAACAATAAGGTAATTAATATACAACTACACTACAATACTACTTAGTCGTGCTCTATTTTTTTATCCTACAACCCCTGACAGGATAAAAACTGCTGTTAATTACTGAATATCGAAAGTAATAGCCTACACAAGAACTACACAATTCCAAACTGCAATTAAGCCTATTCTAATTACAACAACAGTATTTTAGTAAGAGTTTCTACGGATACCTCTACTACACCAGTACAACACAAATATTTTACAATAATAAAATAATCACACTAAATTCTAATAGGATATTACTCGTATACTACTGTACAGTACACTACAGTAATGTTAAACTACTTTCAGACGTATCCTAATTACGGAACCATACCGTATGTCACTAAACTAAGCACAACAGAAATGAAATTTGCAAGAACTACTGTACTCAAAGATTACCAACAAAACTAAATGCTTAGACAAATTATTATTAGTATTACGGTCTAATAGATACACACGAAAAATAACACACGAATATAACTGGCAAGATACTATCTAATATATTATACCTTATCTTCACTACAATTCTACTGAAATGTGGTTATGTGATTATTACAGCTGGTGGATTACTATTATTTTCCCTACTCCACGGGACGGAGAATAAAAGTGTCCTTAATTAAGCCTACTGAAAAATACGAGGTTGTCTACAGTAATTTCTCAAATATTTCTATCAAAACTACTACTACTACTACTACTACTACTACTACTCCAGGAGGTTAATCATCCCCCTGTCAGGTGTTCTTGTATTTAAAGTACAGTATTGTGTTTTGTTAAACACTTAAAGTACCAAATTTACGAACTTTCTCATCAAACAGGCATTACTGTATCTACATTTTCCATCATCTCTGATTTTCACTGAAAGCCTTCGAAAAACAAATGCACTAGAGACTAGGAATTATGAACAGTAGCTGGTTCAAAATTTTTGAACACAATAGAACAAGATATTTAGCTTCAAAATGCATTAACATTCTTAAGAACTGTATGTTATGAGAACAGGTTCTGTTTTAACAGTATTGGTGTCCAGGGTAACCAAAGTCGGGTGTGTCACTGTTTAAGTAGCTGAATTTGGTGTCGTAACAGTTGGTCTTACTGTACAAATGTTATCAAAATACAGAGAGAACAATCAACTTGTCCTCGAGACTGTGCAGGTCACTTCCTAATCTCTACACATTGGTGTGACATTTATCTGTGTACCGGCTGTCCCTGTCAGAAGTACACTTCTTACCCATAAGCAAGTGGTTATACCTCTTGATCCAGCCTGTCACACCAAGCTCCCCTTTTCCTTCTTGTCCACTCACCATGAACCACCTCAGGGAAAATCCTGTACAAGCTTCAATGAACTTCAGGAAGGGCCTTTATTTTACAGCAATATTGGTCATTGCTAACCTGGAAAACACTTTTAAATGAGCTTGTTTAATTTAAATTCAAAATACGTGCAAGAGTTTAAATCCAGAACTGAATCAAAATAGAATACTCACCATCAGCAGGTTTCCGGTACTTTTGAAATTTTGGAAGCAGATTTCAGAGCTTGAAAGCCCATTTTGATTTCTCTTTCCCTCAAAGAGAATCCACACTTCAAGTACTGAAATCCTTTTGTTTTGTCAGGCTGAGAAGATGCCTAGTAGAACAAAATTACATAATTATTTAATAAATGTTTGCAACATACTCGCTGCTTGATTTCACGCACAAAAAATAGTAGTGACACCATATTCGTCTTTTGACATTGATAAAATCACGGCTGAATGTACTTCACGCTTACATCTTGTGCACTAACTTGATGGAAATGCATGTTTGGCAAATGCTCGCAGCGCTAATTTGGCGGCTGCAATGGAGGGAGTGATGACACTATTTTTTCGAACTTGTTATCATGCGATCAACAGTATTCTGCAAGAAAGAAGCAAGTTCTTAGACGAAACTCTCTTTACATCAGTTGTTTTCAAACCAAACTGATACGTGGGAGTAAAAGCTGGGTGGACTCAGGCTATCCTAAAAATTAGTTTCAAGTAACGACATGAAAGTAGTGAGAATGATTGCTGTACAAACAGGTGGGACAATGAAAGGAGGGTACTTGAAATGTGGAGATAAAGGATAAGTTAGGAATAAACCTGATGGATGAAGCTGTACATAAAAACTGGCTTCAGTAACTCAGCCATGGAAGGTAAGGGAAGTAGAGGGAGATCAAGGTGATGATGGTTGAACTTGGCTTTTAATGTTACGAGGTGTGGAACTAAATGAGACCACAGTGCTAGGTGGGAACTGAGGATTGTGGAGATGTTCTGAGGCTTGCAGACTGAATGCTGAAAGGCATAACAGTCTACAAAGAAGATGTTTCAATTGCAAGCCTGTGTGAATGACCTAATAACCTTCTCTACAATCCTTTATTCTCTTCTAGCTCCATGGCCTCTTTCTACTTCCACATTTCTAGTTTGGAAATCATTGAGTACAGAGTATAATCATGTTCTTCACCATCATCATTACCAGTGTTCTTCCCAGAAATTTTTTTCAGCCAGGTGTTGCATGAAACTTCAATATGAAAAACAAAAAATTAATTCCCCTCAGGGCATTAGCAATATTATCAGGCAGGTAAACATTAACTGCAAAATTGAACTATTTTAGTGTTATTATCACGAACAAGATATAACAGATTATTTTGAACTTCTAGTGTTCTATTGTTTGTTCCAAATCATGTAACAGCGGACTTAGGCCTACAACTCTGTTGCTGTGGACATGTAGACTGCCATATAAGTTTGTGACATAATTCGGAATAGAGGGCTCACATGTGATTCCACGGAATTCCGCACTTGAGGTGGTCAAGCTAAACAGTTGATCTCCGATGTAATTGATGCAATTATGCTGATAATAATGATTTATCATTTAAATTAACAGTTTTGCAGTATTTTCATGTTAATTTGGAGCACCCTATGACTCAACTATGTATTAATATTATGTAACTAGCACATATCTAGGTTATATTAGCCGGGCGGTCTGTAAAAATGATAGGGTGGTGTGCCCTTTAAAAAGGTCCTAGGGAGAACACTGATTACTATTATTTCCCCAAGTAGAGGAAGTCCTTCACATGAATGGTAACAATCATCATCTTATCAAGTTACTGTTTCTCAACTGATTACTTGTAAAATGCCACTGTTAGCTAGTTTTCATACCTCAGTATTTACATCTGACATGAAATTTCCAAAAATATACAAGACTGCAATAATATAGTCATCTGACGAGAAGGGATGATTTCTATGAAGATAAATGGGTTGGTAGTATGAATGTCGAGGGCACTATCAAGGATGAAGCAGACCAAGAAAGAAATGTCTGGACTGCATCAACAAGGATCTGGAAAAAAAGATGTGGTGTGATAGAGCTAAATGGAAATGACTCTAGAGAAATGTTGACCTCACACAAGTGGGAAAAGGTATAGGATAGGAAAAGGTAATGGAGGTTAGTTTTATGAAATTAATACAACACTTTACTTTCTAAACTTGACAAAAAGACACAGACTACCTGAAATGAATTTAAACTTATTCATATACATTCACTTTATTACATCAATATTTACAAACAGTAACAAAGTACATAAAAATTGGTTGCACTAGATTTTCTAAGTAAACTGCATATAACTAATCAGAATAAATTATTAAATGCTTCACTGGCCTACTCTTGTAATATTCCGATTAGATATATCACAACACAATATTAAACAGTGATGTTAACCACCTTCATATCAAATTCTTGTACAATTTACACTCATTACAAGAGGAAAAAAATATTACAAAGCTCTTATGAGTCAACAGTATTCACAATAAAAAGAAATCAACAATCTAATAAATATAAATAATTAATATGCTATAGGTTACAAGAGATTGAGATTGCAATGAGGAACTAAATTAAATTAACAATAATAGGTTTTGGAAGAAAAAAACTAGTCCTCTCCCAAGCAGCAGATAGAAGAAATACGTTTTGAAAACTGCCCCATGCAACATTTCAAGCTATATATATATATATATATATATGTATATAAAATTTTGAACAAAATTTTGGACAGTAATTTCTGCTAACAGATTATACTTGAAAGATTATTTCCATTCTTCAACTTCCTCACATGCAAAATTTATAAAAATTTATATGAAGAAATCTGACTGAAATGAATAACTAATGAGAAGGTGCTAACATAAGGGCCTAGGAAAATAGGAACATTCCCAGAGAGGAAGCTAGGTGGACCGAGGTGAGGGAGCTTTCCATCTGTAAATCCATCTGTCTTTTATTCACAGACAACATATGTACAACATTATGTATAACATTATAGCAGAAACACTCGTTAAAGGTAAACCAATAAACCTCTATTGGCCTCTTACGTATAAGACAGAACAGGAGATCAGTTATCCCCAGAAAATATAATAGAGACAAGTAGTTAACATTAAAGAAAAGAAACGGCCTTCAACCGGCCATAGGCCCCTGGACTACGAACCCGGCCCATCCAAGCAGCACAGCACACACAGAAGCACAACTCAAATCCACTTACACACACCCATTCGCGGCCACAAGCATTAACCTTTCACTCAATACACACACATACAACATTCACTCATGACTTACGCTCCGATGTTCGCAGCCCAGAAGCCTTGGGTTCGAAAGGAACCTCCCAGTAGTTGCTCAAGAGAGTGACAAATAATTAGTGAGAATCTAACGCTGGATGCAACCAGCCACCAAGACTACGTTTGAGAAGGGAAGGGGAAGGGACAGGAGGGGGAACAACCAATGTAGAAACTCACTCACAGCGCAGGCGCACTTCAAGTGTCTGTTAAGAGTCTTGTGAGAGAGCGTAATAGAAGTTTCTCGTAACACAATTTCTTAGATATAAAATGAAAATATTTCTTAAATGAAAATATCTGTGATACTAAGAATCGCTGCTCATAATGTACGATGATAAATTATAGTTCATAAATGACTTCAATGCCCTTTTTTTGCATCTCAATCTGCCGATGTTCAACTGTTTACATAGTACGGTGTTTGCAACTCTACATAATAACATTATTTGTTTAATCTTCCTTCAAATGCTACAAATTTTAAGAGAAGCCAGGGTGTTTGCATTTTGTCTTGCAAGACTTCTTTCATGTGCTAGAAGTTGACAACATGAATTGTTTCATTCAAATGTCTTCAACCTCAGCTGTGATCGAACCCACTATCTTGGGAACAGAAGGACAACTGACTGATAGGAAATTCAGTGTCTTACACTAAATTTGCTTTTATATTATACATAGAAAGCATATCATAACAAGATATACATCACAAGACTCAAACATGTGTGAATACTGCTATGACAGCTAAAATTAGTACAATAAAAATACTGACAATAACTGAACTTTCTTATACCTGTGAGGCACTTTGTAGATGTTTCTTGTCAGTCAAGACTAGTTGTCCCATTAACAGTGAGCCAAAAGGTAAAACCTGTTTTTTAATTGGATGTTCATTTATAAGATATATTTTGAATTACCCTAAAATACTGCAGTTAGAAATTCAAATCTAAAGGGTAAAAACAAAGATAAATCTTATGTCATAATTTCTTCTCAGAAAATCCTTGTTGAGTCATCTTCATCAAATACAGACGGCCAGTAGTCACTAATCCCTGCACTTTTCAAACAGGAATCTACTGGAGACGATATAAAATGGAAGGAACGGTGTGATTGGCCACTTATGCCACTCTGGTGTATGATTTTATTGGAGGGAGCTGTGAAAGGCAGGCAAGGAAGAGGGAGGCTGAGAGATTCTTACTGAATGACATCAACGCAGGTAAAACATGCTCTTTAGACAATAATCTTGCAAGAAAGAGAAGATCAATACTGATATGCTGCCACTTTGTGAATTTCTCTGAAGGAATTATTCACAGTGTGAACAGTGGCAGAGTACTGTTGAGAAAATGCAAAATCACGCTCCTTGTTGGTTAATTCTCTGGGAAAGGGGTTTCACGTAAGTAACAAAATCAAGCACATTTTCAAAAAAATTGGTCCTATGATTCTTTCATCACTGATGACATACCATACACCTATTTTTGCATTAAGGAGGGGGACTTCATGTACAAAGTCGGTAAATAAGAGTACTCCAGTAACTATCGTTCTATGTACACGTTTCTAGGTTCCATTCCCAATATGTAGCCTACATAAAGGATCGCCTAGCTGAAAAGCATATGCCACAGTTATTTTATATAGCTTAAGTGTAATAATTTAGTAGCCTTTAGCACAGATCCATATGAAATTCCCACTTGTGCAAGACAACAAAGTGATTTTTTAGGATAATTTTCTTAATGATGACGAATGTCATCTAATGCTATTTTGGTGAGAACCATATGCTGCTTTTTTTTTTTTTTTAGCTGGATACTTCCAGTTTCCTGAAATTTGTTATAAAAAATTATGGACTGTTTTACAACTTTGAAAGTCTACAGCAGGGAGTCTTTCTTGAAACCTTCTTTGAACTTCATAAGCTCAGCTAACACATATGAATCATACATAAAGACATGCTGTGCTGTTCAGAATGCACAAACCATACTACCCTTTATAACTAATTACAGAATTAAAAAAACACACACACACATTGGGAACGCCTGAAATACGACTGCAAAATCGGACTTGTACAAGGTCAGCTAGCAGGGATGTGCATGCACACAAAACAGGCCAGAGTCAGGGAACAGAACACGTGATGGCGCACCGTGTCATCCCCTTCCCGCGCACAGCAAACGAGCTCACCCATAGGAAAAACACTGCGCGCAACAGAATAAGACACATCTTGAAATAGAAAACAATTCATGAATATATCAAGCAAGAAAGCTTGTCATTTTACAGACTGTTGATATTATTATCATAGCCATGGGACCTCCAGTTCTGTGTAGAATCTGATCCACAGTGACAATTTTTTATTTCAAAAATTCGACATACACTGACTAAGATGTGTTGTATCAAGAAATTATGTATGCTGTTTATAGCAATGAAAGGGATGCTACACATGCATCAAATAAATCAACTTATCAATTGGTATGTTTTCTGAGGAAGAGCAAGACTATAAGTATGTGTTAAACATTCTGTGAAGGGCATAATCATATATGTTTCACCGAGAAGATATGTGCAAGAAATCCTGAATTCCCTTCTTGTCAATCAGATTCCATATTCCTCATGCTACTTTGTATCCATATCACAGCTTATTCCTAAAACCATTAATACCTATAAATGTGTTAGGTATGAACGAAAACTAAGATGATGCATAGCAAAAACATGAGAATATGAGTGATACAGGAAACATTTATATAGGTTACAGACTATACATTGAATAGTTATGCTTACTGATATATTAAAATTATACAATTATAGCTCATTCCATGTTAAGAAAACCGTATTGCCCTTATAGACCTAGAACAAGTGAACACACCCCCTCTTAGACACTCATAATTCCTAGTGATTCAGGAATATCATAATGTACTTTATATTGTATTATGAAAGAAAGAAAATGGATGAGGCATGTTTCTGCCAGTGAGTTATTAAAATAATCAGTTAACATTCTCTATTTAATACATACATTCGCAGGGACGAAGCACAATGGCAGGAACAGCCATTGCTTTGTTGTATTCCTTCATTTTCCTTCCAAGTTGCTCTGGTACAGTATATATTACGTGTAATCTGTTATGCTTTGAATCGCCGGCAACTTATTACGGTTGAAGAGAAGTTATCTATTTATTTATATGTGTGTTCTAATATTCTTGTACTGTACAGCAGTTGTTACTGAAGATTTTGATGCTGTGGTGTGCATCGATACATCACGCCATGACTTGTACTTGATACAGAAATTTGCTATGATGTTTATCTGTGCGTGGTTTATTTATTTAGCTTTTGTTTCTTAAGTGCATTTTACTTTTACCACTTTTTCACAAGTGCATTTAATTGTTACCATTCTTTTCGTGGGGCGATATGATGGCATAGTAGTACCCGGCGTTGCCTGGGCAAATTTATTAAATGCAATTAACTGCAACCCCCACCCTGAGCCTATAAAAATTATCTGTTGTCTATTTTCTCACAGTTTGCCTTGAACTTCAGTACTGAGGTTTTGTATGTGCATGTTTATCCATGTTGCTGTAAAAACCTAAATACCGAGCTCGATAGCTGCAGTCGCTTAAGTGCGGCCAGTATCCAGTATTCGGGAGATCGTGGGTTCGAGCCCCACTGTCGGCAGCCCTGAAGATGGTTTTCCGTGGTTTCCCATTTTCACACCAGGCAAATGCCGGGGCTGTACCTTAATTAAGGCCATGGCCGCTTCCTTCCCACTCCTAGCCCTTCCCTGTCCCATCGTCGCCATAAGACCTATCTGTGTCGGCGCGACGTAAAGCAACTAGCAAAAAAAAAAAAAAAAAACCTAAATAAGCTCTCGTCCTACCCTACAACCCCAGTACCTTATATTTCAAAATAATAATTTGTAGCTGACTTTCCTCCTTTTATTTTGAACTTAAGTACCGAGTCTCACCAATATATATGCCACTGTTTTCCCGTGATGCTGTTCAGTAGAGCTGTTCGATATGGCAACCTCGTCATAAGAGCAATACTGTTTTCTTAACATGGAATGAGCTATAGTCATCAATGAAAATAATTTATATTCAGTGATCAACTGATTCTAAGGCTTACACGACTATGGATTGCTAAAGGAAATTAAGAACTGGTAAAATAAAAACTCAACTAGTTGTATTAAAGTAATTTCCTATCCTGGTCTAGATTTTAATTTTTGATCAATGTAGAAAGCTATGGTAATAGGACTCATCGAGGAACACATTTGGTTCTGTCGAGTGTATACATAATTACAAGTAATTAATTTCATCTTGATCCGTGGTGGAATTATTATATATAACAAATTCCATATGCCTTTGCTGGGGAGATGTATTGTTTGGTGCACTATGTCTTCTAGTATGGGCTAGAATAAATTTGTTACTTTCATTGACCTGTCTCCATCTCATCCTTGGCTTTGACAATATGAAAGTGACCGAGGTATGAGCGATGCTAGTAATACCATTCCTTATGCAGCCAGCCCCTGTTATAAATGGTGTGAAAATGTCACTCATAGGTTCGACTGGTGCCTGCATTTCAGTGGGCTTGGCAGACTGATATGTAATAGCAACTTCTGGCTCGGAGAGGAAAGCAACGGGAAACTACCTCACTCCTCATTTCCCTAGTATACCTCTTCAGTGACGCCAAGGCTATCTATGGCAGCTTTTGGCAGAACTGTGCAGGATCAAACCAGCCTTCGGGCTGAATACCCAACATACATACGACAAATTCCAACTTGTAAGTTTGAGAAGTTCCACCTTTCCACCACTTTAAAATCTTCCTGAATACAATCAGTCTATTTCATCTGACAAGAAACCAGTGATAGTTGTTGAAAGGCAGAGGGGATGGAGGCTTGTATAGAAGGGGAAAGCTGGTTTCCATAAGCAATTTAATGAACTCATTTTCTCTGTGCTGATACTAAGAGCTGTCTGATAAAGAGGAACAAGGAGCCAATATCAAATACTTTCAGAAGATATGGAAACAACCAATGAAATATAATAATTATGGCAATTGGTATGCAGAGAAAAAGTCGTAGGAATAAGTTCCATCTTTAAGAGGTTTAGAGACATCTGTTAGGATACAGAGTATGTCTAAAACAATACAAGATACGGAAGACAAACAGTGTTGCACACCAACATTGTTTCCAGGAAAGCACAGCTCAATGTTTGGCTACAAACCAGCAAATCTGAGCATATGCTAGCAGAAAAGGTGGAAATTCCATATTCTACAAATACTACGAAATGAGACGAAATGAAATGACAAATTAAAAACTCAAAATCCTCCACTGACCACAATTCAAAACGTGAGGACAAAGAATGAATGGATGGATACGAATTTAAAACAATCAGTGGAACCGACCCACAGTGCCTCACATGCACAGAAGCTGGCGTAAAACAATACTATTACTGACCAAGGGACTGCTTCTATAGAACGATACTGAATCGATGATGCTTGTAGTCGAAAGAAGTCCAAAATCCAAGTCATCAGCCCCTCATAATGGTACTTTTCGCTAGAAAAGTAGAACCAGGGTATTTGTCATTTAGCGGTACTAATCAAGAGTAGCATAGACTCGCGGTATTCCACACATTATGGTACTACTCACAGGTAATGAATTCGCACATGTATTACAGACCTACTGTGTTTCGCTAATGCGGTGCCATTGACAGGCAACACAAATCTATGGTGCAGGTCACTCTGTTTTCTTGTCCATGGGCGATCTGCGTGCCCGCGATTACGTGTGATGGTGGTGGTGATGTAGGGAGAGGGTGAGTATCAGCACATAGGCAGAATCATGGGTTCCGTCATCCCATGGTGTCACTCGTATAGTGCTACTAATCACAGGTGCTGTAAAAGCCGTCGCGCTCTCGTTTGCTACTAATCACAAACCTAGCTATGGTAGCTAACATAGTGGTACTACATGCAAGTAAATGCGACCCATGGTGTTCCCCGTGTGGTGGTACTAATCACAAGGAGTTTCATGATTCTAATATAATCATCCCTTGGTCGCCCCTTTTAGTTGCTTCTTATGACAGGCAGGGGATACCATGGGTGTATTCTTCGTCTGCGTCCCCCACCCACAGGGGGTATTTTCAACTCTAAAATTATGCTTTGGAACCCTAGACAAACTGCACAATGTATTATGATTTGCACTGATCTTTGAAAACAATTTTCTTTAACCCCATATAACTGTTCTGCATCACTAGAACAGCAGTATCAATATGATCCTCACATTATTTGAAAATGTGTATGGACCACCACTGTTGAAGAAAATCCTCCAGTAACTATTAAAGACAAGAAACTGTTAATCGATATGCGTACATTACTATTCTATGGTTTATTTACTTATCGCATGGCATTTAGTGCTGGGAGTATCTGAGGACATGTTCAGCTCGCCTGGTGCAGGTCTTTCTGTTTTACGCCCATGGGCGATCTGCCTGCCCGCGATTACGTGTGATGGTAGTGGTGATGTATCAGCACCAGCCTACTCCTGTTGAAAACACCAAGGCTTAATGTCCCATCGGATGGACGAATCAACATCAGCAAAGACATATGCCCGCAATCCATACGAACACTGTGGAATTGAATCCAGGCTTTGGTCATGCAATCTAATGATTATAAACTGTATACCGTCACCTCTCCTTCCCTGCTTGCTAACATTCTGATGATTACATTTTTTTTTTTTCCACCAATGGAACTGGAACCAGCTAACCACGGTGTCTGACCGCAGACGTGATGCCTTAATGATCACGGCCACCAGACGGGCTACTATTCTATGGTAATTATATATTTGTACTCTCATTGCTCGAATTCAACCAGTCTCACTACAGTCTCTTCAACATGTACTTGCCTGGTATTTTTGTATCTGGAACAAGTCATGTAAGATAGACAAAATCCTACAGATTCTCAATATACAACTTACCTTCATTACCAAAGGGCAGTTCCCAAGCCATTTCATTATCATATAGAAAAAAACTATTTTAAAGGTTAAACAAGTTTTCACTTCTGTGTTAAAAAAGAACTAATTTAGTAACAGAAACATTTGAAAGAGAGAATTATAATACAATGAAGATAATGAAGTGTGGTAACTATTAATAATAATAATAATAATATAGAATTTCGCACAATGTGCATGGAGTAATTCATTTTCACAGAACTTTCCTAGAGAGGAACCGCGTCAAATACATCACAGTACGTGATATCTGTCAAATGGCCATCCGCAAAGTTCACACAGACACTGTATATCCGGGACATGGAACTTTTTCATGCTAAACACTCTATGGTGAAACCCATGAACCACAAAGTGGACCACTACATGTCACAGCTCGTAGTTTGAGTCCATCCAATCAGACGACATTATCATGTCCTGGCTCGGCAGGAATACTACATTGAAAAACTTCACATGCAGTTGCACCTGCCGTCTACTGAGGCCTATCAACAATTATTGTGGCAACTAGGATCTGTTTCCCTGCAGTTTACTACTGTAATCTAAAGCAAATTGGTTGTTCTTTTCACCTCTTATGTCTCATTCACTTATTTACTTACTTTCCTTCTCCAGTTTATTACGGTAATTTTTTTGAAGGTATTGTCCATTATATAGTTTATAATTAATTTACAGTGAATTGCAGAAGATATAGAGTGTATCCAACAGTTTTCCCCATTAAAATTTGTAGCACATTGAACAAATTGAGGAGATTGAACAACAACAATCACAATATCAATCAATACCAATCTGCATTTAGGGCAGTCACCCAGGTGGCAGATTCCCTATCTGTTGTTTTCCTAGCCTTTTCTTAACAAGATCCAAACAATGTTTCAGAACATTTCATAAGCAGTAACAATAAGAGTTTGGCAGAAGGTGACATTCATACATTCAACACTAATGTATATTACATTATAACAAGAATTAACAATGAATCATAATGACTTTGTACTGATTTTTATGATAGATCTCTTTCAACCAATTATATTCAACCATCTTCAGCAGCTAACTCCTAGGGCAGGAATACTTCTTACCTTGTGTCCACTACCAGGATAAAAATTAGGAAGGCAGTTTTGTATGATATGGTTGTATATTACATGCGGTTTGAATTGTCCATTCCTTGAGAATGTTGCTGAAGTAAGTTGTATTGTATGTGTATATTCCATGTTATTCCAGAGCAGGAATTTTCAATCTGTGGTTATTATTATCATCATTATCATTCTGGACCATCATCAACTGCCCAGGTGTGGTTTGTGAGTATCCTCCACAGCCAGATCATCTCATCTTCAAACTTTTTCCATTCTATTTCCTCATTTATCATATTCTGTTTAACTTCATTGGACCCTCTTCTCGTATGTCTTCCCCTGTGGTCTGATGCCCTCCATGTCTCTCTCTAGCTACACTCTTGCTATTCTGACAGGTGCCATTCATTTAACGTAACCAAACCGCTGAAGTCTTGATCTTTCCACATAATTTTTAAAAGAAGTTTCTTTATCTTTGCATCGTCCTGAATTTTATATCCTTAATCTTATCTCGTCTATTTTCTACGCTGTTGTCCTCAGAAATTTCATTTGTGCACTTAGCAGTCTACTACTGTTCCTTCTTGAAATGGTACAGGTTTCTTAGTCCATACAAAATTGTGGGAATGAAGTAATTATTGTATAGGATATGTTCAGCTTTAGATGGTACTTTATTATCCCACAGGAGGTTCCATACTTGTTGGTAAATTTGTGTCTCCTTTTGTGTTGTATTAGTTATTTCTTTCTGAAGTGCCATTCTCAGAGAGCATACTGCCAAGGTACTCTGGGGCTTTCCACTTTTTTCAGCTTGTTTCCTTCTGGAAAGATATTAAATGGATGAATATACCTGGCAGTTGACATAACTATACTATAATGTGTGTGTGTTTGAGCCATCAGTCCATAGACTGGTTTGATGCAGCCTTCCATGCCACCCTATCCTGTGCTAACTTTTTCATTTCTACATAACTACTGCATCCTACATCTGCTCTAATCTGCTTGTCATATTCATACCTCGGTATACCCCTACCGTTCTTACCACCTACACTTCCTTCAAAAACCAACTGAACAAGTCCTGGGTGTCTTAAGATGTGTCCTATCATTCTATCTCTCCTTCTTGTCAAATTTAGCCAAATCGATCTCCTCTCGCCAATTCGATTCAGTATCTCTTCATTTGTGATTCGACCTGTCCATCTCACCTTCAGCATTCTTCTGTAACACCACATTTCAAAAGCTTCTATTCTCCTTCTTTCTGAGCTAGTTATCGTTCCTGTTTCACTTCCATACAATACCACGCTCCACACGAAAGTCTTCAAAAACATCTTTCTAATTCCTATATCAATGTTTGAAATGAGCAAATTTCTTTTCTTAAGAAAGCTCTTCCTTGCTTGTGCTAATCTGCATTTTATGTCCTCCTTACTTCTGCCATCGTTAGTTATTTTACTACCCAAGTAACAATATTCATCTACTTCCTTTAAGACTTCATTTCCTAATTTAATATTTCCTGCATCACCTGCCTTCGTTCGACTGCACTCCATTACTTTTGTTTTGGACTTACTTATTTTCATCTTGTACCCTTTACCCAAGACTTCGTCCATACCATTCAGCAGCTTCTTGAGATCTTCTGCAGTCTCAGATAAAATAACAGTATCATCGGCAAATCTCAAGGTTTTGATTTACTCTCCTTGGATTGTGATTCCCTTTCCAAATTCCTCTTTGATTTCCTTTACTGCCTGTTCTATGTAAACATTGAAAAGAAGGGGGGACAAACTGCAGCCTTGCCTCACTCCTTTCTTGATTGCTGCTTCTTTTTCAAAGCCCTCGATTCCTATCACTGCAGTCTGATTTTTATACAGATTGTAGATAATTCTTTGTTCTCGGTATCTGATCCCAATCACCTTCAGAATCTTAAATAGCTCGGTCCAATCAACATTATCGAATGCCTTTTCTAGATCTACGAATGCCATGTACGTGGGCTTGTCCTTCTTGATTCGATCGTCTAAGATCAGATATAAAATCAGGATTGCTTCACGTGTTCCTACATTTCTTCTGAAGCCAAATTGATCTTCTCCCAACTCAGCTTCAAATTGTTTTTCCATTCTTCTGTAAACAATACGTGTTAAAATTTTGCAGGCATGAGATACTCGGCTTTCTTGGGAATAGGTATAACAACATTCTGCCAAAAATCGGATGGGACTTCTCCTGTCTCATACATCTTACACACTAAATGGAATAACTTTGCCATGCTGGTTTCTCCTAAGGCAGTCAGTAATTCAGAGGGAATGTTATCAATTCCAGGTGCCTTATTCCTGTTTAGGTCGCTCACAGCTCTGTCAAACTCTGACCTCAAAATTGGGTCTCCCATTTCATCAGCATCAACTGCCTCTTCTTGTTCCAGAACGAAATTATCTACATCTTCACCATGATACAACTGTTGGATATGTTCCTGCCATCTTTCTGCTTTGTCTTCTTTCCCTAGAAGTGGCTTTCCATCTGAGTTCTTAATATTCATACACCTAGATTTCCTTTCTCCAAAGGTTTCCTTGATTTTCCTGTATGCAGCATCTACCTTTCCTAGGACCATACAACCTTCGACATCTTTGCACTTCTCCTTCAGCCATTCTTTCTTAGCTATCTTGCACTTTCTATCCACTTCATTTTTTAATCACCTGTATTCTTTTCTGCCCTCTTCATTTCTGGCATTCTTGTATTTTTGTTGTTGATCAATCAGGTCTAATATCTCCCGAGTTATCCATTGATTCTTAGTTGATCTTTTCTTCCTTCCTAACATTTCTTCGGCAGCCCTGCTGACTTCATTTTTCATGACTATCCACTCTTCCTCTATTGTGTTTCCTTCAGCCTTTTCATTTAGTCCTTTTGCAACATGTTCCTTGAAACAATCCCTCACACTCTTTTATTTCAACGTGTCTAGATCCCATCTTTTTGCATTCTTTCCTCTCTTCAATTTCTTCAGCTTCAGATGGCATTTCATGACCAACAAGTTGTGGTCAGAGTTCACGTCCGCTCCTGGGAAAGTTTTGCAATCCAACACCTGGTTTCTGAATCTCTGCCTAATCATAATGAAGTCTATTTGATACCTTCCAGTGTCTCCAGGTCTCGTCCATGTATAAAGCCGTTGTTTGTGGCGTTTGAAACAAGGAATGTTTGTTTATGTTTAGACCTTTCAAAGCTTAATTTCTGTAGCATGAAACATTTTAAGTTTTTGTTTAAATCAGTAAAAGAGTAAGCCATGATGAGCTCTTTTCCTTGAATACTGCATAGCAGTTTTCATTGTTGCTTTAAACTGTCTGTTCCACTCATCCAGCATCTGCTGTACTTCTCCTTTTATATTTCTCCTCAGTACCACATCAACAGCAAAAGCTGCAATCTCTATACTGAAGAATTAAAAAAAATTAGTCTTTTCCCCTCTCGTAGTGTTCAATGATCATTCAGACAGTGAAGATACGGTCAACAGTCGATCTGCCATTCCTGAACCCATATTGTTCCTCTTCTAGTAGTGGCTAAAATGAATTATTTTCTTCATTTTTTTAAACATCGTTTATGGCCTCATTGGACCAAGTTTATTTATGTTTTCAACCATGTTTACGTATCCTTGCCAACATGTCCTTCGTTCTCTTAATATGACCGTTTCTTCTGTCCTCTGATCAGGGAAGGTGTTACGCTGATTTGACCTCATCTTCAGGTACCCTCCAATCCTGGATATCTAGGACATCTTGTTCAGTTATCTCACTCAGCCTCAAAATCATCAGCCACTCCTTGGTGCCATCTGGGTTTACCTTTGAGATTCCAAACTTGTGTTTCTTCATTATTTAAACCATGTGACGACAGCATTATTCTTCTGGAGTTCTCATGTTTTCATTTGTTCCCTTTGTCAAGTAATGGGACAACTGCACCTTTTGTCCAGTCAACTGGGATTTTTTTCTCTCTCCAAATTTCTTTCAACACACTGTATAGCCAATGGATTCCACAGGTGGCTGTTGCTTTAATCATATCAGCACTGAGTTCAACTATTCCTGCAGACTTTCTCTTTCCCATACAGCACATTCAACTTCAGTCCAAGCGAGTATCTTCACCAGTACCTGATTTCTTGCCTTGTGTATTTTCTTCCTTTGAGTTGTGTTTTTCTCTGTTATAAAGATGGTCAAAATATTCATTTTCTCTTCGATTTCTTTCTGTTTCCATTTAATACTATCATCTGGTTTCTCTCTAGCCTTTATTGATTGAATCCTGATGTCTTCCTTTGGTTCTTATAATCTGCATTAATAGCTTTCTGTTACCTTTACTAACCTCATCTAGTTTTACTTGTCAAGCGGGGGGGCTCAGATCATTCTCTTTGTTTGAAGCTTTAGTTTTTGGCATGTCTGATATAATTCTGTAATTTTGTTTTTATCTCTTCCATTTCCTTTTTGTTTCTCTTTGTCTCTGAGTTTCTTTGTAGCATTGCTTCTTTTATGATTTCTGTAATTTCATCATTCTGCCATGGGATATCATTATCTTTTATTTTATTACTCTTTATTCCTGCAACATTTTTAGCTGTGCTGACATGAGTATCTCTGAACCTTTCCCACTCACTTCTCCTTCATTAACTTCTGGTTTTGGTAAGTGGTACTCCAGAAAATTTATACAAGTAAAGTTAAAATGTGATCTGATTTCAAAAGCATACTGAATCTGCAACTACCTTATCCTGAAAATGTTAATCACAATATGTCTGTAAAAATAGACTGCTATGAAGTAAGGGGAGGTGATTTAGTAACATACATTACTTAATCACAAGTTGATATTCATTTCATTGCTCTTCCGCCTCACTCTGAGCTCTTTTTCTTGAATACTGCATAGCAGTTTTCATTGTTGAGGTCAGATTTTTATCTTGGAATGATTTTATTAAAACAAGGAATGTTCATTTATGTTTAGACCTTACAAACCTTAATTTCTGTAGCATGAAACATTTTAAGTTTTTGTTTAAATCAGTAAAAGAGTAAGCCACAAATAAAAATGAAGTATCATCATTTAGACTTCCACGGGCCGTGTAACTATTCATGATGTAATATTTTTGGGATTATGCCATGTCATATCTACTTGTAACTGAAATACCTACTTCCTTTCATTCTGGTATAAGTAATTTCTTAACTGACAGCACACTTAGTCAGTGGTACTCAAGGAAAAGACTTTGAAAAAGGATGTTCTGGAGTGTTGAGAATTCCCACGCTTGTGCTGATGTATGTGTATTCATGTCTTGTGTCTAGTAAATACAGATTCTGTTTTATCTCTGATGTGTTCTGTGTAAAACATCAAAGTTCAACAAACAGACTTGTGTATAATGAACTGGGAATCAGTTGCTGAAGACAGCTTAATTTGGTTGAAACTGCTCCAAAAAGGCAATCTGTTTACCATAAAAATCTGTAGTGAAGTGCAGCAACTGAGAGAAAATTTAAAAGACACTTCAAATAATTCAATTTCAATATTTTTTCCTCTTAATTATGTCGTATTATAAACATTAATTATGGAAGAAGATGCATATGATTTAATTTGGTTGGTCTGTATGTATAAGCTCCTTTTTATAAGCTGTAAAATGTAAAAACAAGAACACTAAAACAATACTGTTCCAGATATCAAAATATATACTTAGATAAGATTTATAATATATCAAAAAAATCTGTGAAATCTTACAATGGATAAAATCCCTGTGCTGCTTGGAAGATGACTCTTCTTTACTATTCAGTTTCTCCATCAGATAAATTGTAAAATTCAATTCTGTCAGTATTTCTCATACTATACATACAAATATTTAACAATCACTGAATTTTAAGAAGGAAAGTGGTATCTTTACCTGAAGGAAAAAAACATTAAAAAAGGGAGAAATGGAATGTTCACAAATTCCCTGAATGAAGATAAAACAGAATTTATGATTAGCGCACGCGCACACACACACACACACGCGCGCGCACGCACACACACACAATGCTTCTATATGAAATATGATAGCGAGAAATTGAACAGAGGTGAGAAAATGTTTTAAAGATGCAACAGAAACATACTCCCATGCCCAGAGAAAACACAAATTTTCTCCAATGACACACAGAAAGAGGAGAGGAGACAGACCGGTCATGCATCAAAAATTCAGTTCAGGTTGATCTTGAGGCAAGACTATATATATCGTATAGAATGAGGAAAACTGAAGTTTTTATGCGTATAACTTGCAAATTTCCTTATTCTAGGCTCAGATTTTTTTAAAATAGGTGAGTATCTCATGCATATTATCTTTATACGTATTTCCATTCCTAAAAGTTCAAATCAAAATTGTGAGCTATTCTATGTTTGATTCTAACCACCTAGAGCCAGATTCTTGAATAAATATTAATACTAATTAAAGCTGAGAAATTAGTCTGAAAGCACTTTTGATGCTCAACAAAATGTCATTTAGTTTATTAACAAAAACAAGTATTATGAACTAAACAAACATGTCAACAAATACATATTTCTTGAGGAAAAAAATCCATGTTAAACAAAAACAGAAAACTCTCAGATATACATAATCAACACATGAAAGAAATAAGTTTACATGAAAGATGATATTCTAGTTGAAGCATACTACAGTATGTAAGAAACTGTATGCAGCAGATTTATCTACATATCAAGTTCTCTGATAAAAATTATCTTACAAGTTATCATAATTAAAAACACACTTTATGTCTAACTGTGTTTGAAATTAAACAAGAAAATGCGATAAGAAGAGAAGTTCAGAACTTATAAGAGACTAGAAACAAAATGCCTCAAATGCGTAGTAAAAAGCTAGATGCATACAGCTATCAGCTATCTGTAAGAAAGATGCAGCAAGTGCTGAAAACTGTATTTGCTTCAGTATATGAGTATGTATGCATAGTATGTTGTATAGAAGGAAGAAATCCTCCATTTTCCTGTAAGTCAACCAATTTATTAACAATTATTAAACAAAACAGTAATCCTTCCTTGCTCAATAGCGGCCATTATCAGGTGGTAAATAGGAACATGTATGGTAATTTTAGAAGTGAAGCTTCCACGGTGTGAAGAATTATTTAATTTATTTTCCGGGTTGAACCGTGTTGTACTTGTACGCATATCACGTACAGTTTGCCGACGTTTCGAATACATTGCAGTATTCTTTGTCAAGGCGACTGAAATACCCCTACTCGACCCGAGGTAATCAGTCTCCCAGGCAGAATTACACTGCTTCGGCAAACTGTACATGATATGCGTACAAGTACAACACGGTTCAACCCGGAAAATAAATTAAATAATGTATGGTCATTTACTGGTTCAGAAACGACAAGTAGTTCTTGACCTTTGTGCAAATTACAAAACATCTGTCTAAACCAGGATTTTAATAAAATAACTGCAAATGTAAAATAAATGCAATTAACAGTAAAATCCCTATTTGTGTACTGTAGTCTAAAGCACACACAAACCGTAAAGAATCAATCGCCACTGTCTGTTTGAGCCTCCATCTACCGGCTTATTCCAAACTACGTGGCATGTGCTGGTTTGGCGGGATGCTTATCAAGTGGTTTGGGGTTTGGCCACACATGCATTACGATATTCTGTGCAAACATTTTGTTTTATATCACTCATTGTAAAATGGTATCTTTAATCTTTTATGCAAGCTTGCAGTTTTATGCGACTGTGAGTTCTGAAATCATAATCCCAATACCTCCAGTTTTACATGGAATCTAAACCATAAGTATATAAATTTCTTTTTCAAAAATCTCCCAAACACTGCTCAGAAATTGAACCATGGTGACCAATGGCAAAGCCACTCGCTTTTGTACCTCTTTATGTGTTATACATATCTTAAAATTAATAATGTCTATAAAGTTCGTGATCGTACATCTTTACATTTTACTGAAGATCTCAAAACAGTTGACTTTTAATACACTAGTTCTCTCCCTCCATGAAACTCAAACGACCAACAATGTAAGATGTAAATCAAATTACAGAACTGAGAAAGCTTGTTTTTTTTATAACTATAACACAAAATTATTTTAAAAAATGAACAGACATTTTTGGATAGTAAATAAACCATTATGCTTCACAGTTTATGCTACATTTTCAAACATTTTGCTTCTCTCCAGCTGGTAGATTGCATGTTGCTAAGCCTTATATATTTGTCTTCAAAGGATTTGGCATGATTTTTACTTTTCGGGTGGGGTGGGAGGATGGGAGTCCGGGGTAGGTGAGACTGTAATTTTATTATATGCAAAACATTGTTATCTACAACAGTCATACTAGTGATATATTTCACTATAAATTTGCTACACTGTACTGAACATTGTCGTATACAATGATTATATTATTTCTTTGTATTTTACAGTGGCGTGCACTGAACCCCATCTATCCCAGCAGTGCTGGAACAAAGAATTTT
This sequence comes from Anabrus simplex, assembly GCF_040414725.1. Taxonomy (NCBI): domain Eukaryota; kingdom Metazoa; phylum Arthropoda; class Insecta; order Orthoptera; family Tettigoniidae; genus Anabrus; species Anabrus simplex. The sequence goes on along the minus strand of NC_090271.1, from coordinate 307,661,580 downwards.
TGCACTTACATTTTCATATTATTCCTTAGAATGTATTTATTTACATTTAAGCAATTGGATGCAGCTAAATCAAGATAAGTACAGTTATTTCGACGATCCACTTGGCCTACTGCCGTCCAGCTCTCAGCAGCGAGCTGTTGTTTTCTTTCTGGTGCAAAAGAGAGCTACCCTAGTGGAATTCAAATTGATGAGTTGACGCATGCGCTTTAAGCCACCTTGACTTAGTGAGGCGGAGTGTGGGTCTACCTGGAATGGAGATCCACAGTGTCTTATGATGACAGATCAGGTAACTAGGATAAGGTAGTAATGCCAAGAATTAGTTACAACAGTTAACACTCAAAGTGTTTAGCGCTACACACAAGAGGCTACAAGGAAAAGATTAGTATGTTAACAATATAGCCATTTGATCTTTTCCTTGTAGCCTCTTGGGTGTGGCACATCATCTTGCTAATAAAAATACAGCCACTTTACAGAATCAATTGTAGTAAAATTATTTATTTATTTATTTTCAGTTTTCGGCATGTATAAAGATTTTAGGATCTATTCACTGATGGCACATGTAGAAGATGTTTTGAAATACACGTGGAAAAATATTTAGGATGCCTAGCATGAACACAGAGCCAAGTGCAAAGTACAAGAATTATGTATTTTGTCCTTGTGTACACGTGGGTTTGCCCGTAATAGTGGTAGAGATTATGAATTTTTGTAGTGTTCTTGTTGGATTATAGGTGAAGTGGCATTCTTTGTGTATATAACATTGTTATTCTTCGTAAGGAACTTTCTCCTATGTTTGTTGTTGCTGTACCTTCATGCAGTAAGTGAGTGAAACGGTAAAACTTCGGCTATGGTAAAATACCTGCTAGCTTTTCCTCAATCAGTTTTAAGTTAGAAAAACAGCCCAGTATATTTCTGTGAAAACCATACTGTATTATTACGAAGCGTCACCAGTTGAAAATGTTAGGTATGTTGTTTAAAATCTGCTGTAGCTTCTGTTATGATGGTGCCGAGAATACCCATTTGGAAATGGTAATGTGGTGGGACTGCAACTGCTTAACTTTTTTGTTGCTGGGGTAAAGAACGTGTTCAATGTACGCCACTGATTTTACAAACATTGCAAAAACGTACACAACAGCAGCAACAGGAACAACAACAGCAACAATAAATCCACTCCATTAACACTCTCCGATGTTGATTGATAAATTACATTTTAATTTAAGATGAATGTATGATACATTGCACACAATACCAAACACATCTCAAACAAGATTCAAGCATTCTTCAAACATGACAATGATTTAAACAAGTAATTCAACAAAAATATATTTTTCTTCTCTTTTCATGAATATCCTGACTCATTCTTCTGCTTTAAATGTTTAATGGAATCAGAAGTGGAATATACTTCCTCATATGAGCTGAGCAATGTGATTTGAAGAAAACTGGTAGAAAATAGTACACTAAGATCCTTCGACATTGATATGTCATTCATGAAGATTACTGGACATCAAGAGAAAATTAAACTAATCGTCTTACTCTGCAAACACAAATGAGTAAACAATGGTATCTCCAATTAAAACAAGAAATTTAACACAGTTTATTTTAAATATAAAGGCATTTATGGGAAGGCTTATTTCATTTGCTTTACAAATGAGATAATTATTCCAGGTGCACATGTGCCACACAGTTTGCACCCACACACCCAGAAGCAGTGGAAGAAAAAGAAGAATAATTCCCTAGTTGCTTGCAGTGAATTAAATGTGCAGTACCTGTAAATTATAATGAAATTATGGACAGTGTGATAATGAATTACTATAATTTAGCAAAGGACCACATTTTATTTTGTTTAAATTTAGGATCAAAAATCTAGTCAGTAGACGGTACAACCACCATAAAGAGACAAGAAACAGGATGCAATAACCAATACGGTATAAGTTCATGAAGCATTTTATGACTGAATGAGTGATTTACTGTGATATTGTAGCCTTGGCTGTTGACGGTGGAGGAAAAACATCAGGTTATTTATTTCTCTTGATGCCCAGTAATCTTCATGAGTGAGATATCAAGATTGAAGTTCAAGCTACAGTTCCACAAGAATGGCTTTCCTCCCCATACTGGTAGAAACTCTTTCACCTTTCTAATCTGATCAAACTTGCTGAGTTTTAAACTTTTCAAATTCTAATCTTTTATAGCTCTTTCCTGACTTTTCCTTTCCAATAACTTAATTCCTGAGTGATAAAAGCTCCTCTTCCAACCATGGCCTTGCGCTCAATAAACAATAAAGAGTTTGAAATTATTTGATCATCATCAGGAAACAACACTAAAAAATTGAAGTAATCAACTTGAACATCTATTCATACAGGAGAATAAATGGGATTATTAGTGACAATATTATTGCATTCTAACAAAACATATTATTAACTCTCTTGGAGCCAGGCGGTACTGGGAGCATCCGCCCTTTAAATTGCCAGAGCCGATGAGATCGGCCTTTAAATATCCGGTCGGAAGTTGCCAGAGCCGATTACATCGGCCGGCTTAAAATTCTATGATATACATAATTTTGTGGCAGCCTATAGTGACGTGCATACCTTTGTAACAACCTATAGTAAAGGGGCTACAAGTTATTGTGTGCCTGACCTTGCTTTGGAATTTCTAAGAGGGTGTTCTAGCTTTCACAAGAGTTGTTTCATGTGTTTAGAAATACTGCTAACCAGTCAGTACGAGATTGTTCCTTGCAGTGAGTGGATTCTTGACAGCAGAATGGCAAGTGGTTCACGTGATATATTTTCAGCAGGTATTGATGACGATAAATTAATGGAATATTTGGAACAATGCGAAGTGAACGCAGACGATTCATCGGATAGCGATAGTGAATTTAGTTCAGAGAGTAGTGATGAAATTATACCAGACACGCCCCCGGGATCACCACAGCTAAAGAAGAGGCGTTTATTTGTTTCTAATGGCAGTAAAGCTAATGTGAATACTGTTGTTGATGAAACTAGTGATGACGAAGATGATGATGATGTCTCTGGAGAACATTTTGTGGAAATTTATACCAATAAACCTGACAACGTTCCTCAGCCTCCTATTTCGTTCATGGAACTTCCTGGACCTAAACATGCCCCTCCTCCTGATTCTCTGCCCATATCATACTTCAATTTATTTTTCACTTTTTCTCTGCTAAACTTTATAGTCACAGAGACCAATCGCTACGCTGACCAACTACTTACTTGTAATGAACTGTCATCCAATTCCCGCTCTCGATGTTGGAGACGCACTACAGTTGATGAAATAAGGGCATTCATTGCTGTCATCATGAATGTGGGACTGATAAGAAATTCTACCATTGTTTCGTACTGGAGTACTGTAGGCCATTTCATTACCCCTTGGTTTGGTGAAATGTTCTCAAGAAATAGGCTTCAGCTTCTTTTGAATTTTTTTCATTTAGTTGACAACAGTAAGCTTTCTCCTCCTGGCTCTCCAAACTATGATCCCTGTGCTCGAATCCAGCCTCTTGTAGATCATGCTAATAGGCTATTTAGACATCATTATACTCCTCATCAGCAACTTTCCATAAACGAAAGTTTAGTTGGAATTAAATACCATACACAACTACTCCAATACATGCTGAATAAGCACCATCACAAATGGGGGATAAAATTTTGGATGTTGTGTGATGCAGAAGTATTGTGTTGGTTTTTATGACTAACGAGGAGCAAGATCCACTGAAGACAGAAACGAAACCAGAATTAATGGACTGGCCTACACTGTAGTGACAAAACTCATGTCTCTAGGGAATTATTTTATGAAAGGTTTCCACGTTCACGCAGATAATAATTTTACGTCAATCCCCCTTGCAAAACATTTATATTCAGTTGGATCATTTATTACCGGCACTATACGAAGAAACAGGAAGGGACTACCAGATGCTGTGAAAAAGCCATTTAAATTAGTTTGTAATAAATATTTCAGACAGGGGCCAATTTTACTAGTGGGATCCAAACAGAAAAAGTCTCAGAAAAATCAGGTGGTGGTTATAAGTACACGCGGAGCTGCAATAGAAACAAAAGTGCCTGCAACTGCTAGAAACATTAATCAACCCAAGAGGAAACCTAATGTGATCTTAGACTATAATCGTTATATGGGTGGCATTGATACAAATGACATGATGGTGTATTTTTATTTTGATGAACATAGAACTTTGAAATTCTAGAAAAAAGTTGCATTCAATATAATTTCGAGAATGGTCTTAAATGCTTATTTGATGTATTTAGAAAACTGTAACGGAAAGATAATGACTAGGCACCAATTCTACTCCAGTATAATTTAATCTCTGAGTGCTGAATGGTTTGAGAATAGACAAAAGATTATCATGAATATTCCTGTGTGTGGCGTAAAACTTTTGTTAGGTAAATTAGAAAGACGGTGCATTGTATGTAGCTCTCCGCAACAGAGAAAGAGGTCGCGAAATGTGTGCATCAAGTGCGATAAAGGCCTGCATACTAAATGTGCAGCTCTTCATAAGTGCCCTAAATAAACAAAATATATTTGAAGTTCTATTTGAACAAAACATACAGATTTTATATGACGTTGTGTTACGCTTTTTATTGTTCCTATTAGTGTTAGTGTAAATACCCTTAAGTGCTTCAACAGTGGTCTCAAACTTTGAACAACATTATATAGCGGTGACGAGTATTCTTCTCAACAATTTTCGGTGAGTAAATTTATTTTGTCATTTTCCTTCTTTTTACTAGTGATATAATAAATTTGGATTTGCATTTTTATTCCTTTTCTTGTTCAGAGCAATTATTCTGTTCAGAAATGAATTCTCTATCATTACGCAAATGCCAGTCCCGCGGGTCAAGTGTAGTGTGCCTGCCTCTCACCCGGAGGTCATGGGTTCTATTCCCGGACAGGTGAACGATTTTTACCTGGGTCTGAGTGTTGGTTCGAGGTCCACTCAAACTAAGTGACCCTAAGTGATTACAATCGAGGAGATATCTTAGGCTGAGAGAGCTACCTTGGTCTAGAAAACCATGAATAACGAACGAGAGAATTTGTCTCACTGACCATGCGTCACCTCGTAAACTGCAGGTCTTTAGACTGAGTAGCGGTTGCTTGGTAGACCAAGGCCCATCAGGGCTTTAGTGCCATAGATGTTTTAATTACGCATATTGTATTGTATTGTAAAATGTTTTTTTAAAATAGATACTGGAACTGAAAACTAGAAAAAGGGATTTCTGTGGAAATAAAAACTATAATCTCAACTATTATTTTTTACTTTTTAATAACTCAGACCTATTTTTATACAATCTAGTCCACACATATAAAATTTCTCTTCAGTTTTTGCCATACATCGATATATACATGAATTTTATCGGTGAGTAAAATTGTCTTATTTTTATTAGTGTCATACGTTTGAATTTTAATTCTTTATATTTTTATTTTTACTGTTCAAAGCAATTATTTTATAGAATTATATTTAGAAATAAATTCTACATTATCACGTATATTCTTTTGCATCGCAGATGATATTTTCAAAGTAGATATTGAGAGAGAAAGTGCGAAAATGTTTTTCTCTTCCTAAAAATAAATGTTATCGACAACCATATTATAAACAATAATACTTTTTAATTCTTTATATCACTGTAAATCAGTTGTTTATTTTATGTAGTCGAAGTGTAGAAAATTTCTTGCCGGTATTTGACATACACCAGTAGATATACGCGAATGTTAAAATGCATGTAATTCCACTAAAAACGGCCTGGCACGTTACAGTAGTAGAGTGCAGGCGGAGCTCTGGCCTCCTCCAGCTGATGGTGAGCGGCTCCTGGCTCCAAGAGGGTTAAGAGGTGAGAACAAATCACTCTGTATGTACACAAAAACACCGTTCCCTTTTTGCCTTCATGAATATGAATTTTCTTCTCTTTTGCCATTCAATAAAGGCAAAGCTACAGATGAAGAGTGGCTGGTGATCATGAAAGGAGGCGAGTGCTCAAAATGAAACACTAGTGTGGAAATGGGAAGCAAACAAATGTAATTTCACAATGGATAAAGTTATGGCCAGTTGTACTACTGTTACAGTTTTCAGAGATGCCAAGGTGCTGGAATTTTTCCCCACAGAAGTTCTTTTACATGCCGGTAAATCTACTGACACGAGGGTGACGTATCTTAGCACCTTCAAAGACCACTGGACTGAGCCAGAATTGAACCTACCAAGTTGGGGTCAGAAGGCCAGCGCCTGAACCACCTGAGCCACTCAGCCTGGCTGTTGTACTACTGTAACTTAAATAAATAAGGAATTTTAAAATATGATTTTAAAAAATAATTTGAACAGCAGTCGGACAACTCACCGAGTATTATGATAGCATGCTGGTGCAGTTTAAATCGCTTCTTATGATGCAAAATTAAGCCAAGAATAAAAATTAATGTGTCATTTATAGATAGCATTCACAAATAAAAAACATTAGGGCTTATTTTTATTCCATTACTATGCAGCTACTGAATACAGCATCTGAGAATTACTGCCTTTAAACATTACATAATCAAATGAGAAAGAAAGAAAGAAGGAAAGAAAGAGCAATCTTCCCAGCAAATATGTGAAAGGTACACGCATTATTAAATGACATTAATCTCAATTAAAAAAATACAACAAAAATGCAAAATGCATTGAATCTAATGGAAGGAGCTATAGACGAAGACAGGGACATTACAAAAAATCTCAATGATAGGTCAGTATGGTACAAGGAGAGAAAAAGATAAACAAAAACACATGAAAAGGTAAGGAAAATCTTAAACTTTTCACTTACTGCTGTCTTTATAGATAGGGTCCCTCTTCTTCAGTCTTTATTTCATATGAAACATTAACACCATTCCAATGTAGTCCTCATATTGTAGGAACTTATGTTTATTTATGAAAATTGTCTCCCTTTTGGGCCTATGACTGTCCTCTTTGATGCATTAGTTTGAGTAAGAGACAATTTTTGTTTCTTCTAGTAGTGTATGTAGCTTTCTGGAACTGTGAACTTGTATTCAGTTGCTATGTTGCCCTGCTTTTCTTCATATTCCATCACTTTTAATTTGAAACACTCTGACGTCTATTAGCATCTTCAGGTTCGGTACGGAGAGCAATCGGAAACTATTTCATGCCTCATTTCTGTAGAATATCTCTTGGTTGTCCATGGCAACGGATGGTACATATTGAGAATCCAACCAGCCTTTGGTTTGAGAACTACATGTAAGTTTAAGTGCATAAGCACGTACAGGTACATTATTTCCATTCTCTCTGACCCTCACAAGCATTTGACCAACAACAATTACACGAGCCTTAACAAAGGGACCACATTCCACTACTTCATAGAACATGAATGAAAAGGGAAACAATTATGATTGTGGTACACAACAGTTTATAAACATCAAAGTATTAGAAATTCCACTCCATGTAGAATCGAGAATACTTCTAATAGTGTGACTAGCAAGCTCTTAACCACTCAGCTATAAAAATAAATCTACTTACTATTAAATTTCCTATCCTGGATACGACTATGGTACAGTCAAAATTGGGAAGTGATTGAGTATAAGTAATCAAATTACTTGTAATGAATACATTTTTAGTTATTTTTACTTGTGATCATTACTTTTTACTTGTAATTTACTTCTGGAAATAAAACTGTAATACTTTCATTCTAGTAATCTCGGAAGCAGAAACGGCGAAAACTTGTCAGTTCGACTACAGGAGAACCAGTAGCTTCACCAGTGATGTGGATATTCTTACAAGAAAATACAGGTAATCCTTCAAGTGCTCCTGTAGAGCGTCTTTTTAGCAAATGCAAATACTGTATGTACTTTCCTCCAAGAGATCGAGGATTAGCAATGATAATTTTAAGGACCAAATGGTACATTATTTGAATAAAGAAAAGTGGGAGAAATTATTTGTTGCACAAAGTCTGAAAATAAAATAATATTATATGAATAAAGAAAATTGGAGAAATTTGTTGTTGTACATAGCCTGAAAATAAAATAATGTAACATATTATTGGAAGGACAGAAAGGAGTGGAGGAGGCTTGTTAACCACCCCCGGGCGACTGGAGTGGGACACTGTTGATGATGATGCTGATGATGATGATGATAGAACTGAATTTTTACAGTGCATATTTTTCTTGCTTTATTTTTTACTTCATTGTAAATGTTTTGTTATTTGATAACGCTTAAATGCATGCATGTTTTAAGATTCAATACTGCATGGAAATCCTGGCTTAAAATTCTTGCAGTACCAAAATTTGAAGTCCAACTGCACAATTACAATAAAGAAAAATAAATTTGTGGGAATTGAAAGATAATCTGTTATACAAAGATTTTTTGAAGTTTGGGAATGTCGAAGAGAAATGGACAATTTTATGAATGCAGTCATTGGTAGGACAGAAAGATAATGTAAGGAAATGTAAGACAGAAAGATACAACATGCTGGAATGACAGAATATTATCACAATAGGCAGATGCTGGGGCTGTACCTTAATTGTTGTTACAGTTGTTCCCTTCCCAATCCTAGCCCTTTCCTATCCCATCATTGCCAAAACCTTGTACGAGTTGCTCCAATTCAAACGCACTAGCAAAGGGGAAAATAAAATGAAAACATGGAAAAGAACAAAGATTACAGAAAGAAGGATGCTCCACAAAATAAATAGGAATGATAAGAACAGTGGATGTACCGGGCGAGTTGAGTTGGCCATGCGGTTAAAGGCGCGCGGCTGTGAGCTTGCATCCGGGAGATAGTGGGTTTGAATCCCACTCTCGGCAGCCCTGAAGATGGTTTTCTGTGGTTTCCCATTTTATAATAATAATAATAATAATAATAATAATAATAATAATAATAATAATAATAATAATAATGTTAATTGCTTTACGTCCCACTACCTACTCCTTTACGGTTTTCGGAGACGCTGAGGTGCCGGAATTCAGTCCCGCAGGAGTTCTTTTACATGCCAGTAAATCTACCAACACGAGGCTGTCGTATTTGAGCACCTTCAAATAACACCGGACTGAGCTAGGATCGAACCTACCACGTTGGGGTCAGAAGGCCAGCGCCTCAACGGTCTGAGGTTTCCCATTTTCACACCAGGCAAATGGTGGGGCTGTACCTTAATTAAGGCCATGGCCGCTTCCTTCCAACTCTTAGGCCTTTTCTATCCCATCGTCGCCATAAGACCTATATGTGTCAGTTTACAAAGGTAAAATTAAGTGTATCCTCCTAATTCAATACATCATATAATTCCATCATTAGATGGAGTAATCAAATTCTGTGTTGGTGCGATGTAAAGCAAATTCTGTGTTGGTGCGACGTAAAGCCATTAACAAAAAACAGTGGATGTATAGAATTATAAAATGTATATCAAAAGAGAAAAAGGTCCCAGAAGATTGACAAAAGGGACTCATAATACTTGTTTTCAAGGAAAAAGATAAGGAGTCACAACTATATCTTCTGTTGTCTAAATTATGCAACGAGGATTAGAAAGAAGATTTGGAGGGAAGGGAGAAATATAAGAAGAATACTTGGTTCCAAAGAGGAAGATCAACAATGGAGCTCATTTTCATTGAAAATCCACAGCCTGTTTCCAGTCATTTGACCAGGTCAGGAATGGAATGAATGAAGCCCCCTCTAGCGGCGAGGATAGGAATTGTGCCAGCTGCTGAAGCCTGTTGCACTCCTCTGGGGCAATAATTAATGAATGATAGATGAAATGAAATGAAATGATATTGGAGAGTGTTGCTGGAATGAAATATGACAGAGAAAACTGGAGTACCCGGAGAAAAACCTGTCCTGCCTCTGCTTTGTCCAGCACAAATCTCACATGGAGTGACCGGGATTTGAACCACGGAACCCACAGGTGAGAGGCTGGCATGCTGCCGCCTGAGCCACAGAGGCTAATGGAGCTCATTTTCATTACAAGACAAAATTTGCAAAAGCAATAATAGTAAGGGAAGGATATGACAATGACATTTATCGATTTTGAAGAGGCCGATAGCGTCGCCAGAGCAAAGGTATGGATAATTTAGTAAAGAAAGGCAATGGAAAACCCAGGGTTGTGACATTTGTATCATCATCATTGTAAATGAAAAAGGAAGGATTTCACAAGCAAATAACAAATTTGCTAATGAAAGGTAAGAGAAACTGAAGAAGAGCTAAGTTAGAAAGGATAACTTTGTTAAGAACAGCATAAAGCAATGAGACCTGGACTGAAATCAGTTGCAGGAGCAGCGGAAACACAGAGTAAAATAGAGGGGAAATGTATTTGCCCTGGCTTGGCTGTATCTAGACAAGGAGAAAAGATGATGATGATGATGATGATTATGATGGTTGTACTAGTCAATATGAAGATTAAAAAAGATATTAGAGACATGAAATACTCAAGGATACATTTTCCTTTACATGTCAAAAATCGAAGTGTGTGAATTATACTCATCATCATTATCATCGTCATCATCTATTTTCCACTCTAGCAAGCCGGGTGCGGGTATTTATGAGCCTATTCCAGTTTGTCCTGTCTATCCACAGCTGATGTTCTACCTTTTGCCACTAATTTAGATCACGTTTGGCAAGGTCTTTCAAAATTTGCTTTTCCCAACTATCACGAGGCCTCCCACTGAGCCTCTTACCAGCAACATTCCTTTCATAGTATGCTCTTGGGGTCCTAATTGGAGCCATCCGTATCATATGTCTATTCCTTATTTTGTCTCTCCTTGTCTTTTGGAGACATGACCGACAGAATTTCATTTCAGTAGCCTGTAGGCAACTTTGTGCAGATCTAGTCAACATTGTTGCTTTTAGTCCGTATGTTAGAACTGGTACAAGGTATGTTTTGTACAGCGTGAGCTTGCAAGCTTGGGGAAATAAGTCATCCCAAAGTAATCTAGTTTAGTTCGAATTCTGCTTCTGCCTCCCTCCATAGCATAACATTATCATAAAATACAAGTGCATTTGTTGTTGAATTATACTCCCGTGAATAAATATGGCATATACCTTGTTAATAACAGTATGATATGTATGTCTTCCATACCCTGACCTAGGTTACTTTGTTCTCTGTTTTTCTTTCCTATCATGACTATGTTGTATATATTCAGCCTTTGTTGGATGAAATATTATAGTGCTAGTTCATTACCATATACTGTCATTCTAAAATTTCTTTTTTGATAAGTACAAGAAATTACATTTGTTTCAAAAGTGCCCACAATTCATAAGTTTATAGATGGGATCCAAGTCCTATACACATTGGATGAGTATGAATATTTTTCTGATGGCCATTGAAAGTAAAAGAATAATTCTTTAGCAGCTGAAATATATTCACAACAAATTAAATATTGTCTGAATTAAAATCTTCAGATCTGAATTTTGAGTTAACTGCACCTTAATTTAGTATTGGAAGTTATATATTTTTAGTAGGAAATCCATAACTATGGAGTTGACCTTAAGCATGTCGTGCATAAAGAGAAAGACAACCACAACATATAGTAGTGACATCAGTATTTAGCACTCTTATCTATACCGCCGTAACCACAAAGATTTTATCACAAGGAACAAAACTACTAATCTCAAGGACAATCTTTCTAATCTTCCAAATGGGTCACATTCTTGAATTAAAAAATATTAAGCAATTATAAAGAGCATGAGAAACACTGACTAAACTACGAATTCAGTATTCTGTTTTTTTTTTTTTTTGGTGGTAAATGAATTATGCATAAAATAATCAGACCATAATGACAGTAGTAAGTACATGTAAGAAAGCTTAAATTTCTTTAAATTACTCGCTTGAAATAGGAACTAAATGAATTAAGGTGAAGTGCTGTTACAGTTGTAAAAGAGAGCTTTATCACAATTACATGTACTACTGTACTGTACTGTACTCAGTACCATACTATTTATAAGTACTGTAACAGTAACATTTACACCATGATGGACATGAAGAACATAGGGCACAGAATAAATTAATACACTCTCTCTCAGAGCTAGGAAACAAAATGAAAAGATAAGTTCAATTACCATGTTCCTTCTATCCTTTATAAAACTGAGTAACTGAACTGATCTACAGTAGGAAAGAATTCGAAGGGCCAGATGCAAGAATGAGTAGAAATTCCATTCCATGATATGTGTTACATTCAAGCATTACAATTATTCTAAAACTGCCAATATTTGACAGCATGTATCCTTTATTTCACTCAACCATGTCCTTCTCTGTCAAGGTGGCATGAAATATCTTGTTCAAAAGAGAAACTTCCTTTTGAGTAAAGGGTCTGATATTTGAAGAGTGCATCTAAAACCTTATGGCAAATATTAGTAATTATATCTTTTCCCACTTCTCCATACAATGATGATCCATCAAAGCATTTATTATTATTATTATTATTATTATTATTATTATTTAATAATATAATTTGCTTTACATCCCACTAACTACATTTATGGTTTTCGGAGATGCCGAGGTGCCAGAATTTAGTCCCACAAGAGTTCTTTTATGTGTCAGTAAATCTACCAACACGAGGCTGATATATTTGAGCACCTTCAAATACCACCGGACTGAGCCAGGATCAAACCTGCCAAGTTGGGGTCAGAAGATCAGCGCTTCAACTGTCTGAGCCACTCAGCCCGCAAAGTATTTCTACGTCTTTGTATGTTCCACATTTGTTAACAGATGGCAGAAATATTATGGTATGGTACAGTATACTTTCTGCTTGTTGCTATATGAGCCAGCACGAACTAGTGGTGTTCTTGTTGCCAAATGTGTTCATTGCCTGAAGCAATTATAATACAGATGAATGTGGATAACACAGAGAGTTGGCTGAGCAGTACAGTACATGTAGTTGTATGCTTGCATTTGGGAGATGGTAAGTTCAAATCCTACCACTGGCAGTCTTGCAAATAGTTTTCTGTTGTTTCTCATATTCAGCCCAGGCAAATGCTGGTGCAGTACCTTAATTAACACCACAGTCAGTTCCTCTCCAGTCCTAATCTCATCACCAAAATCCTATCAGCCAGTGGATCATTAAATCACAAAAGAAGTGGAAATTATAAATTCTGTATATTACTTCTCATCCATTATATTTATTTCAGTTCTTTATGTAGAGAAGTATCAGGAGTGAACAATAAGTGCCATAAATAAGTCACAGTAACACAATATGCACTACTTTCAGAAATGATGTGCAAATATAATTGCTAGTGTGTGCATAATAATGTTTACTTTAACCCACAGCTCATACCCCAGCAAGCTGCGTTTCGCCCTGGTAAAATACAGAAGGAACAGATTTGAAACTCGCAAGGTGAGAGACAGGTGTGGTTTTCGTGGATTTATCAGCAGCATACAACACTGTTAATCAACATTTCCTACCAGTTGAAATCTACGATCTGATCAAATATATCAAGCTAACCAGATTCATTGCCACTGTACTCCAGAACTGTAGGTTTTTTGCTAACTTCCAGGGACAGTAACAGTTATTGCAAGAGAGCAGAAAAATGGAAGTCTACTTCCCCCAACTCTTTTCAACATACACACAATTGACCAATCAACAGCTCCAAATACTGGAAATTTCTTGAATGTTGACGATCTTGCTCTGGCCTCACAGAGCATAGAGAGAGAAATGTGACAACCACCCCTGAAGGTTTGTCAAGCTATTATAACATAAACTAACTTAGACCAAACCCTGTCAAGACACAAGAGTGCACCTTTCATCTAAGGAACAAGGCTGAAAGTAGTATGGTTGGACATTGAACAACACCACTGTGGCACTCCAAAATACCTAGGAGGACAGAACGCTCACATTTCAAGAAATGTTGTATGAACTGCAAGCTGAAAGTTTACACCTGGAAATAATCTGCTAAGAAAATGGGTTGAATCACAATGGGGTAGTCAACCACAAACTGTTCAAACTTCAGCACTGACGCTTTCTTATTCTGCCACTGAGTATGCCTATCCAGTTTGGTACAATTTACCTCATTCCAAGCAGGTACATGTAGCTCCCAAGAAGATCTGCAGGTTAATAACAGCTTGGTTAAAGTTGACTCTTGACAAAAGGCTTTGCCATTTTGCAGGAATAACACCACCTTGTATGTGAAAAGAAGTGGCTGTGAACAAGGAGAACACTAAAGATGAACCTGAAAGTACTCATCCGCTATACAGACATGAACCTCCTGTGCGGAGACTCACATCTAGGAAGAGCTTCCTTTAAACAGCTACAGAACTAAACATCCCAGCTGAAAGGTTAGGTTATAGTTGTGGAAGACAAAGTTCCCCCAACTCTCAGGATGGAAGACAGAAGGCAAAACCTTGCCACCTGGTCTTGATAGGAGTTGGATGGTTCAGAAAACTCAGAACAAGCTGAAATTAAGACTGTGTAGGTCCAAGGTTCGTTTGGTGAGGTGGGGCTACATCAATGCTGACATGGTCAAGTGTGAATGAAGAGAAGACCAAATTGTCGCGTACATCCTTCAGTGTTGACTGCGTCCATCTTCTAGTAAAGAAGATGAGCTATTTCAAGAGAATCAGAATGCACTGGATGTGGCCAGTAACTGTTGTAACTGTGACTGTATTATGTTTCTGACACGAGAATAAATAATTAAAATAATTCAATATTCTTGCACATTTCACATTGTTTTTTAAAATATTTTGTACGTCCAAGTGATTTAGATCCTGTAATACAGCAGGCAATAATTAAAATAATAGGTGCAGCTTTCTTTCTTTTCACATGAAAATCTGCCATGGTAATCTGAATGTATAAGTTACTTTCCTGAAACAGTTTTAAAACCTTTACATAATGTGACCCTTAAAAGGTACAAAGTAAAATGATTCCAAACTGTTAAGTCATCTCATATTATAGTCTTCATCACTGTTCAGTATGAACCCAAATTAACAAAGTGAATTCAGCTACCTTCATGCAATGTTGGATGGAAAGGAAATAAACAACAACTGCTATCCCGTTCTTACATCTGGCCTTATTATTCTATCCCAAATATGAGCATATAAAAAAAGACTACTGTATGTGATGAAAGTATTAATGTTTGTCAATCAATCGCAGAACCAATCGTTCTTTCTCCAATGATGAAGGTATGTCTTTTAATTTATAAATATCAATATTTGCATTAAGCTTGTCGTTTTGATATGAGCAGCAAAAATATCACAGAGTTTGATAAAGTCTTTCCACATGAATGTATCTGGACTACACATGTGACATCAAGCAATCTGAGAAGAAAATTTTTCTGTTGTATTCATATGTTTGGCACCATGGCTTAAAATCAAACCCTGTTAAGTTGACAGTATTGTAAACAGCAAAAGAGAAGACTACATAATAAATTAAAATTGGTTAAAGAGCTTCCCAGCCAGTGAATTAAACTCCACAAAATTAGTGATAATTATGGGAATTTCATTGTCAGAATAATTAAAATCCATAAAATTTTCCCCTGAAATATTACAGAATGCTCTTTGGAAAAACCAACAAGAGTTTGGCATCGAGTTTTGTGCACTTATGCAAGAACATACTTCAGAAAATAGTATGGAATATAAAAAAGATTATTTGGAGGCTTTATTTAGGTATAAACTTGGTCAAAATATTAAACTGAATTAACTAATTACCCTCCTCTATATCAAATATGATTCACAGTTATAACATTCTGTAATGGAACATTTTATCATATTTCTATCTTTGTATGTGTTAATTGCTATGAAATATTCTTTACTGTGGCAATATTCAGCCAAATATATTTCAGTGATCAAGAGGCTTAATAGTGATATAATTGCACAGGTACTTAAAGTGTAGAAAGAATATAACAACACTGAACTATTTCAATTGTAAATTGACTATAATGTTATAAATGCATTTCATATCTTCAATCTAACATAAATTAAAATGGTAAATACCTATGCAACTATACACTGTGTAAAGATGACTAATATATAATTATAAAATAAGTATATTATAATAAACCAGATCTCTCACTCTATTAGATTCACTCAATCACATTCATATCTAACAACACTATCCTGCAACAGGAACACAGATTGGTGCTGAACTTGCCGAGCACCAGGCATATCACAATGGGAATTGACTGGCAATATATTGCACTCTCAAGCCACGCTATGCAGTACTTGAGTTGCCCGAAGCGCCACTGATGGCGCTGAATAGAGCTTGACTGTTTCTTTTAAAGCAGCCCAACTCATCATCAGGCCAGAGAGCCTCACCAAATAGGGTAGATAGATTATGGCACAACTTTTGGTAATTCTGACACAGGACCTCTTGATATTCCAATTGATCGGCACTTATAATCTTGCTGTTGATCTGCAATGCAGTGTAGCAGATTTTAACAAATTCTCTGAAACAGGAGAGAGACAAGATTTTAACAAATAAAATGTATATATTCATAGTAAATCAGATCAAATTCAGCAACATGGACTTTTTTGTGTGAATAATGGTTACATTTTGAAAACAATCAATAGTAACATGCAGGAAATTCAACCTAGTTAGACTGATGTTTAGATTTACGAGTTTAATATTAGCATCGTCCATAAAAGAGACTTCTACAAAACAACATAATTACATTATACACACAAATTTCCCCTTCCAATTATTTTCATAATCATCCCCGAAATAATCCTACACAGTGATAGGAAAAAATAAAAGATAATGTAGGCTGAGCATTACTATAGACATGAGGAACTGAACTGTGTCAGTGTAGCTCAACAGAATATTCATACACAGAACTTTGCACCCAGCCATCCAGTGGCACCAGACTACATGATGTCTGACACATCTCATGCATTACCACTGATGCAGAATACTGTGATACAAAGCCACGATGAAGAGTGGTACCTCAAGACAGTAACATATACAATACCACACTGGGTTTCCATGGTTACAGGTCATAAACCTGAAGGCAATCCCCTAATGAATATTTTCCTGAATCCGAATTCTTGAAAGACAAAATACCAAAACCCTATTTTCCCAAACGACAAATTCCAGGGAATTAACAACCTCAAATATTAATTCACTGGCATATTTTGCCGCCTGCCAGGAGGCCACAATGCAGTGACCATTCATACACAGACGCCTAACAGGCAGTCTACTGCGAGGTAAGCTTTCTGCAACTAGTTCAAGCCTTCTGCCCATAGATGGCATGACATGCAGTATACTGTCTGAAAGCTGAGAATCTGCTCTCTCTTAAAGTTGGAATGAACATCATAGATTGCATCACACAGCAAGCAATCGCTCTCCAAATAGGGTGATTACCCGCTTGATAATCAGCAGAAATGGCCAGCCCTAGTAAACATTGCATTACAAGGAATAAAATCGAACACATATTATGGGATAGTCAGAGTGAATTGGGCAGTGATGTAGTTTTAGAAAATTAAACAATTTTATTCACTAACAGTGAAAATTATAGCAGCATAACACAAAATTTCACGTGAGAGTGATGACGCGTTTGCAAGTGACGATGATAATGAAGTCCATTCTGCCTACAAAAAGACAAAAGGAAGATGGCTGGGAATGGAATAAAACCCATCATGAACAGGGCCCTCTCTCCAGATCCTTCCCCTCTACACATTTCTCAACATGTGATTCACAACTCTTTATGGGATGAGATAGCTACCGAAAGAAACAGTTTTGCTGATTAGTTATTCAAAAAAAAAAAAAAAATTCCAACTCATCCTATATCAGTTCACTGGGAACATTTCACAAGGCTTATAACCCTACACCATGCCGTTAGTGTGTTGAAAGTAAGACAAGCAAGTAAAGTGTAATGATATACAACTCTGAAAGTATTTGGTGGCTTTGCATTTCCCAGAGTTTTAGGTATTTCACACCATTAAAACTTACACTGATGCAGTGTATTACACTACATCACATCAAACAAGGGTATGATTAAAATTCAGTATGTTGCGGATAACATGTCTAAATCGTAGTAGCGTAAAACTGTATCTCATGTATGAAAAAATGGTATACATGCGCATGCTCAGTACATTAAAATTAGTATGTTGATGGGTTAAAAAATTTTAAAATGTAATTATACTACATACATACATCATTACAGACTGTTATGCCTTTTAGCGTTCAGTCTGCAAGCCTCTGTGAATTGACTAAACATCGCCATAATCCTATATTTGCAACTAGTCCTGTGGCCTCATTTAGTTCTATACCTCTTATCTTTAGATCGTTAGAAACTGAGCCTAACCATCGTCATCTTGGTCTCTCTACTTCTCTTATCCCCCATAACAGAGTCCATTATTCCCTAGGTAACCTATCCTCCTCCTTTCGCCTCACATGACACATCAATGAAGCTGATTTATGCGTACAGCTTCATCCATCGAGTTCATTCTCAACTTAGCCTTTACCTTTTCATTCCAAGTACCCTCCTGCCATTGTTCTCACCTGTTTGTACCAGCAATCATTCTCGCTACTTTCATGTCTGTTACTTCTAACTTATGAATAAGATATCCTGAGTCCATCCAGCTTTCACTCTTGTAAAGCAATGTTGGTCCAAAAACAGATAGTTTCATCTGGGAGCCGACTTCCTTCTTACAGAACACTGTTGATTGCAACTGCGAGTTCACTGCATTAGCTTTACTGCACCTTGAATCACTCTCACTTACTATATTAACATCCTGGGAGAGCACACATCCTAAATATTTGAAATTATCTACCTGTTCCAGCTTTGTATTACCAATCCAAGAGATTCAATTCTCTTGGATTTCTTACCTGCTGACATCAATTTAGTCTTCGAAAGGCTAATTTTCATACCATATTCACTGCACCTATTTTCAAGTTCCACGATATTAGACTGCAGACATTCAGCACTATTTGCCATTAAGACCAAGTTGTCAGCAGAGGCCAGACGGCTTACTACATTTCCACCTAACTGAATCCCTCCCTGCCATTTTATACCTTTAAGCAGATGATCCATGTAAATTATGAACAACAAAGGTGAAAGATTATAGCCTTGTCTAACCCCTGTAAGTACCCTGAACCAAAAACTCATTCTACCAACAATTCTCACTGCAGCCCAATTGTCAACATAGATGCCTTTCATTGATTTTACAAACTGTCTCTGAAAAGTCTCATGAAATAAAGACAATGTAAATTACACACAAAACTCCTTTACTGGCCTTCAAAGTAATCTCCGTTAGCTACAACACACTTTTAACATCAAATGTAAACTGTTAAGCTGCTGGAAGCTGGCAGCAAACGCTTCTTTTGGAATCTCCCGGAGAACTCTCATCACGTGTTGTTGGATACCTACTACACTGTCAAACAGGTGGCCTTTCAGGGGGAACAAAAATAAATCTGCCGGCGCCAAATCCAGAGAATACGAAGGGTGTGGAAGAACAGTTACCTGGCGTTCAGCGAGAAACTGGGTCACGCGGATTGCGGTGTGCGGACGGGCATTGTCGTGGAGGAGCTTCTACTTTCCACTCCGGTACAGTTCAGGCCGAACCCGTCTTATGCGTTGCAGTAGCCATTTCAAAACTCCCTCGTAGAATTCTGCGTTGACAGGTGTACCCTGGGGTACAAATTCATGATGAATGACACCATTGCTGTCGAAGAAACGATCAGCATTGTCTTAATCTTGGACTTTGTGCGCTAACTTTTCTTGGGAGGCGGAGAAGACGCTGAACACCACGCCATGACTGTCTCTTGGTCTCTGGATCATACTGGTAGCACCACGACTCCCCTCCTGTCATGATGGTTTCCAACACCTCTGGATTTTGGTCACAAACGTCAATGAAATCTCCCAACGTTTCCATCCGAGTTTGCTTCTGTTTGTCTGTCAGGTTTTGCGGTACAAACCGGGCACAAATCTTCCGCTTTTTCAAATGTTCGTGAACAATGGTCCTTAACACTGTCCTTGCCTACACCCACTTCATCTGCTATCATTCGTAAGGACAGTCGCCGATCATTCGCAAGCATCTGTCGCACTCGTTCGATGTCCGGAGATGTGCTTATGGTTGGTCGACACAAACGCGCCTCGCCCTCAACACCTTCCTTTCCATCTCAAAAGCGTTTAAACCAGTCAAAAACGCACTTTTTACTCACTGCTTGAGTGGTAAATTTGCACTAATATTGCATGTGTTTCCGTTGCAGTTTTGCCAAGGTGAAAGCAAAATGTCATGTTAACGCGTTGCTCAGTTTTGCACTCCATTGTGCAATGACACGAGTCCTTGCACTTACTCCGTGCGACGTGTTGCAGCGTTCAATTCCGTTTAACTGTGTTGAGTTGACCGATAGGGGGCACTTGGTGTCATGTCTCGCAATGCGCGAGCGCATCGTCCGAACTAGCACGGTGTACATCCTAGGTGATCATTCACCAAACTTTTCAGACAAAGGTTGTAATAATCTACTCTTAATCCCATAGTCCCCCCAGTAAGGAGACATCTTTTCCCTAAGTACCCTGTCATATGCTGTAATTATTCAAGTGATGTTTCATTTCATATACAAATCAAGCATTATGAAGAAATTAAAAATGAACAATATGAGGTATGTAATCCTATAGTACCACAAGATATGAGTCTCATGATTTCCGTATTGACAGCTAAAACACTTGCTGTATTGCACAGGAGGATAACTTGAGCAATAAATTGTTATATTAGCAATACAATCTAGTATTGTTATCTTTGTTTCTTATATCCCAACCACTTGCCGTTCTATTCTTGCTAGTACTGACAACATGCAATAACATGTTCTCCCTTCCTAGTTGCAGTTGTTTGACAAACAGTCAGTATCTGTCCGTTGTTTATTTCCATCAACGTAACATAAAAATTTGGATGGTGTTTTCCTACGAGAGACAACAGCCTCCCATACAGAAAACAAGATTGTCTAGCAATACTTGGGAGAGTCAGAAGGTCCATCTGGGCACCAAAGTCACTCAAAGCTCCTGGATGGTTTGTACATATATGCTGCCCAAGTTTCACTCAACAGATAAACAGGCAAGTCAATTAAAATAGGTAGTTATCTAGGTTTCCTAGTAGTAATACAGTATTTGAAAGAAGCCTCCCATAGACAGCTGTAGATAACCATGAATAGGTCCTGTGTGTTAAATTCACACCCCTGAAAAGCATAAAAATTGATGGAGGATGACATCTCTTAACACCTGACCTCCTTCAAAGCCATGATCAAACAAATGAACAGGTGTACACAAGACAAACAGGACACCATCATATCTACTATAGCCAGTTTTAACAGTGTTAGTGTGGCAACTCCCCACTCATCAGTATCATTTCCCCTTTTCCAGCTGACACCGGGTGGGGGAAAATATGATTCCTCTCAATTTTGTCCTGTCTCTCCACCATTTCTCATCCAACACTGTCTTATAATGTTCTTCACAGAGTCCTCCATTGTAATCTTGGTCTTCCTCATCCTCTCTTCCCTGTCATCTGTCTTTCCAATGCTTGTCTTGGCAGTCTATCTTCTTTCATCTGCTTGACACGTCCAAACCACCTCAATTTGTTTTCTTCCAGTTTGTTGTTTAGTTTCATCTCTCATTCCATCCCTCCTTGTCTTCTGTACCATACACCTCAGGAATTTCATTTCAGCTGCCTGAACTCTACCCTCAACTCTCTGAGTCACTGTCCAGGTTTCTGCTGCATATGTCATTATGTCATTACTAGAGCCCAGATTATATGTAATTACATATTCTGTTCCCATACATGTAACTACAAGAAAAGCTAAAATGTTGGCAAATCACACTAAAAGGATCATTATTCCAGGAGTTTAAAGTAACATATTTTTACATATTTCGATGCAAAATAAATATTTTGGTAAATATTACATATTTTAAATATTTTGAAGGAAGTAGTGCATTTGAAAGTAAACACAATTATTTATTTACTAATTTTACAGTGATTTAAGTTTTTTAAATAAACACCTGAAAATAGCTTAGAAAGCCTGTACATCTCTAACATCTAAAAATAATTTAATAATTTAAAATGAGGTAATCTTATCGTTCTATGTTGCGATTTTATTTGACATAAATAAATATCACACGAGAACACGTTTACTTCCTTGTAAAAATCACTTTATTTACACTGTACGTCACAACATACAGTTTTACACAGTAGCAAATGACACTAGGCCTATATACAACACTCAATAACGGACTACCCTGAAGTCGATTCTGACAAGTACATATATCAACAACAGTGACGCGCGCACTATAACATACACTCTTTTGAATTCACCGCCTGACTCACTTGAGTCCAGTACTCAGACTGTCGCACTGACTGACAGCTCGATATTTATACTACTCGATCAACCATCCAGAATGATTGACTTCTGGAAGAGTTCTTACAACACTCTAAAGGGCCCCATACACGCGCAGACTTATTCGGAGGTAAGTCTGCACAAACCAGTCTCTTCAGACATGTCTCTGTGTGTATGGCCGATAAGTCTGCCGACAAAAAGTCTGCAGGCAAGTCTCTGACATTCTAGCGCTGCTTGAATTCAGCCGGAGACTTTGCGTCTAAAGCGCCATCTCAGAGTTGCGGCAGAAAATGTAAATGTGGTAACCTACAAATATGAAAACTGAAATTTATTTTTTGCGCGTCCTTTTCGTGCAGAGCGCTAAATTGTGTCGAAATAACAACTCATCTTCTATACCGACTATCTAATTAATTTCGATCGTATACATTTTTCAACCATCCGAAGCCCATAATCTTAAACAGAAAACAGCTGAGCGTGACGTATTCAACTTCCTCGGTAAATAGTCATTTAGTCTGAGCGTGTGTGGACAACTGCATACTTCCGACTTACCTCCCGGAGGCAAGTCTGTGCAGGTAAGTATTCCAGAAGTCTGCGCGTGTATGGGGCCCTTAATGGAACACACTCGAAACATCTATCGACCAGCTAGTCGAATGGATACTCGAATGTTCCTTCAACATTCAAAAATGTACATGGAAATATCTACAGCATTTGTAATGTCTCTACGTGTATCTAGACAATAAAACCTTACAGTAAGTTTCCAGAACCCTTCATATACACCAAATTATAGTACAATAAGTCTAACATACGAACATTATTGCATTTTCAACCATATCGATTTTGAGGTTAAACAATACGTATTTGAGGTTATGCAATTTTATACTACATATTTACAGGGAAATCCTATATTAATCATGTTTAACACTTAACAAAAGATAATTTAGCATTAAATAAACTATAATTAGAATATATTAAACATACTCATTGAAGGTTTTACACCAGTTACAGCGTCGTACGTATGAAAATCTGTCAAAGAATCGGTTCCCTGAGCTATGTTGACGGTGCAAGTCTTGGGTGTCTCGAGCTGTGTCTATCAATCTTTCCTTGCACATACTTTGTCAGACTGTTCTCCTCTCAGATTTCTTCTGTGATCCCTTCCCTAGTCCTCGGTGGTTAATGTCAGATGTTCGTTCGTTCTTCTTTGTTTATTGCCCAAGATTCACTTTCATAACGGGCTACATTCCATACAAAAGTCTTCAGAAACATTTTCCTAATAAGCATATTCATTTTGATGAGATCAAATTTCTTCTCTCGTAATAAAGACCTTACTTGCTTGAGCAAGTCTAAATTACATATTTCTTCGCCGGGCAATTTGAAATACGTGCCAGTGACTTCATGTGAAGCTGAAAGGTCTTCTCACACACACACACACACACACACACACACACACACACACACACACACACACACACACACACACACACACACACACACACACACACACACACACACACACACACACACACACACACACACACACACACACACACACACACACACACACACACACACACACACACACACACACACACACACACACACACACACACACACACACACACACACACACACACACACACACACACACACACACACACACACACACACACACACACACACACACACACACACACACACGTAAGGACATCCTAACAGACAGATAGCATTCGATGACCGCAGAAAATTTGGAAAAATATTTAGTTATTAATTGTGCCTCCAGATGAAAATTAGAGGTTGAAAAACCTATGGAGTTTTAAATTTTTACGGTTTTGTTTCCTTTTCTATGTACAAGAATACATCAAATAAAGCTTAAATATTAAGTTACATATTTTTTTATTTATTACATACTAGCAGAAGTACCCATTCTTTGTACAGGTTATCAGAAACTGGCTCTAGTTACTCATATTATCGGTGTGACTGACTTCATTAGATATTTATATCACTGGTGTATTTACTTAAGTACGTAGAAATTATTTGTCATGTTTGGAATTATCGTGTATCATCTTCTTCTTTCCTTCATGCGGGCCCCTAAATATTAGTTCTTAATTAGCATCGACCTCTAAGGTCTTTTCCTACCATGTTTTTCCTTCATTCCCACCTAGATATACCTGCTCCATTCACAAAGCTGCAGGTTTAGTGTAAGTATACTTCTGCTAGATATTACCACAAATATAAATATTACTGAATGCATTTGTTTGATCCGACATTTCGTAACTATCACAAATGATCAAGGAAATACGCGATGCATAAAATAAACTACTATAATTATTGACAATTATAATTCTCAGGGCTTGTCACTCATGTCGCGCATCATATAATGAATCTGAGTATAAATGCTGAGACATTTTTTCAAGTCACGGGCGCACCATCTTGACAATTGTGTACAGTATATAGGTTGTTTTCATGGTTACAATGATCGTAAAAGTGGACCAAAATATCGGCACTAATAACATCAGTGATCCTACTACTCCATGATTGATAGAAAATAGTTTAAACTATAGGTAACAGACACCGCAAAATGCTGAAACCTAAGCCATTACGTAAAAACAGAGGCCCGTCGGCAACCGCTGGTCGCTCTACAACGATCTTCGGGACTGTTGTTTTTATACTTCACTCCCTTTCCATCCCCGCCCAAAGGAGTGCTATGAGCATCTTACACAATAGTTTATTTTTTCCAGATAGTAAGTCATATGTGCATCAATTTTGGTTGGCAGCTATACCCAAACGTACATGCATAATCTAGCTGCTGTAGAATACTGGAGATGACGTCGCCATGGTTACAGCCGTTCGTTTCTTTATCCAATTCCTAGAGCAGGGGTAGAGTGGATCCAATATCTCCATAACGGTTGGTTTTAGGGCCTTAAACAGGGTGTTCGGGCCCGAAGGATTTACCAAGTTTTGTTCTTTGCGTCAAGGGGCTTAAAATGAGCTTTGTCTCATCCTTGTATGACAAATTCGATTTCGCCTCTATTAGCCTATTATTTTAATATTTTTATATCTCCCCCCCCATCGCCCCCCTCCCTTGAATTATTTTGAAAATAAAATACAGCCCGTGTTACTCACTGGCAATGTAGCTTTCTATAGGTGAAGTAATTTTTAAAATCGGTTAAGCAGTTTTTAGTCTATCCGTTACAAACAAATGTACAAAATTTTCCTCTTTATAATGTTAGTATAGAAGTATAGATTACATCCCTACACATACGGTTGCCATCAGGAAGGGCATCCAGCCATAAAACAGGGTCAAATCCACATGTGCTACGCAGTTCGCACCCGCAACCCCACAGGTGTGGGTGCAGCGCTAGAAGAAGAAGATACTCATTTTAAAAATTCACCCGCTTTTTTTATTCTTTTCAGCCCCTTAAGTGGATTTTCCAAAAAGAGTGTGTTCATTTTTAAAGGAGATTCCAAGTACCAATTTTAAAGTCTGTAACATCTTCATTTTTTGAGATACATGTACCTCATATAAATAATTCAACTCCTTCCTCACTTTTTTTCACCCTCTCTTTAAGTGGATTTTCTGAAAACGAATATTTGTGTTCTTTAATTTTTTAAAGGGGATTCCAAATATCAATTTTCATGTCTGAAACATGTTAGGTTTTTGTGATTTATTGTAGATTATTCTGCTGCTGTAGAATCCTGGAGCTGATGTTGCCATGGTTACGGCAGTTCATTACTTTATCCGATTCCTAGAGCAAGGGTAGTGTGGTGCCAATATCTCCATAATGGTTGGTTTTAGGGCCTTAAAACATGGTTTTCGGGTTCACCGAGTTTTGTTCTTTGCATCAAGAAGATTAAATTGAGCTTTGTCTCTTCCTTATACGACAAATTCAACATTTTGCCTATATTAGCCTATTATTTTTATATCTTCCGCCCCGTGCCCCCCACCTCGAATTATTTTGAAAATAAAATACAGCCCATGTTACTCACATGCTATGTAGCTTTCTATAGGTGAAGTAATTTTTAAAATTGGTTCAGTAGTTTTTGAGCCTATTCGTTACAAACAAACAAATTTTTCCTCTTTATGATATTAGTATAGATTTTACTACATATTTTGTCAATTTTAGCTACATATTTATGATAAAATCAATCAATCAATCAATCAATCAATCAATCAATCAATCAATGTCAACGCTTGATGACTGCTCCAGAGCCAACTTGCCCCTCGCCTTATATAGCCAGTTGGGCCGGCGCATGTAGGGGGGAGTCAGCACTGGCGCAGCCTTGCTGGGACAAGAGGCTAGAGCCGTGAGGTCCCTTCTACAAGAAGGTGACCCCACCCATGCTGTTTAATAAATTTAATACTTCATACAGTAGAGTGTTCACATGCTTTGTACACAAATGTAACAAAGAAAGAAAATGTTACAAGACAAGTAAGAAAAATACTATTAAAGACACAACAACTAGCTACTGGAACTTGTCTAGGGGTCTCTTGCATAGTGGGCTGCATCGTATGGTCACTTTGGGCTTCCTCTGCATCCTCTTGAGGTGGGTCACTGGAGTCTCCTGTTCGGACGAAGTTGGAGAAGGCAGAGGGCTCCGCCTGACTCGGGGGAGTCAGTCCGAGATGGTGGACGCGTCTACTATTGAGCGGCTGCTTGAGCTTGAGGTGCTGCCACCTCTCTTCCTCTTCCACCGCAAGTGCTGCGACCCCTCCTCCGTGCTGGCGGAGTGCGGCTGACCATCCGTCGTGGTAGAGGCTGGAATTGGAACTCGGCTGGGAGCTCCGCAATTTCGTCTCCGGTGGCCTGGTCGAATTGAATTGCCGAGTTCCAACCCCTGGAGAGAGAAATGTAAAGAAGGTTTGCTCTGTTGAAAGCGTATTTTCTCTGGGCGTGGTCCAGGGAGTACCACGCCAAGAGTAGTCAGTGTGTCGTCGCCACGTCGTGATGGTCCCGGCCTATGGGTAGGGTATGGAGCATGCCTTCCAAGGCTGAGGTGATTTGATAGACCCGATTCTACCACGGCGTCTCCTATGTGTGGACACAACTACCTATGGGCCATGCCCTGGCCTCCTCGGTGATGCAATGTTGGGCCCTCACCATTGGGGAGCTACTTTGCCAGGAGTTCCCGATCCAGTTCATTGCATACTTAGATGACTGGCTCATACACGGACCAACACTCGACGAGGAAATGGTGTGTGATATAGTGCTCTACTTGGAAGTAATCCTGGGTATGACAGTGAACAAGGCCAAATCCCTGCTCCAGCCTGTGGACGTGCTCACCTACTTAGGAGTGATTATAGACATCCCCATGGGTGAGGTATCACTTCATCATGCAACGCAGACCAAGATTCTACAACTGGTGCTGCTCAACCCTCAGGCGTCAGAAGAGGAATGTCAACAGCTCGTGGGATACCTCTCCTGGTGTGCATATGTTATGGGTTGGCCCTACTTCCTGGCCAAGCATGCGCTATCCGGGGAGGCATTCTGGATCAGGCGCTTGTTGACCCCGCAGTTTCTCGCCACGCACAGAAGAACCATCTTGCTCCAGCCCACCGACATGGTATACATGGACGCTATTCCCAACTCCATAGTCCATTCACCTCACATGACCCCACCACCACCGAAGCCTGTTTATGCGTACAGCTTCATCCATCGAGTTCATTCCTTAATTAGCCTTTATCTCCTCATTCCGAGTACCCTCCTGCCATTGTTCCCACCTGTTTGTACCAGCAATCATTCTTGCTACTTTCATGTATGTTACTTCTAACTTATGAATAAGATATCCTCAGTCCACCCAGCTTTTGCTCCTGTAAAGCAAAGTTGGTCTGAAAACAAACCGATGTGAAGATAGTTTCATCTGGGAGCCGACTTCCTTCTTACAGAATACTGTTGATCGCAACTGTGAGCTCACTGCATTAGCTTTACTACACCTTGATTCAATCTCACTTACTATATTACTAGGGCAAGGCATTTAATGGCCAAAAAATAGCAAGAAAATGCAAAATTAAAAAAATACATTTATGACCTAAAAATGATTAAAAAATTACACAAAATTTGAAAAAAAATGACCAATAAATTAATCGTAAGTCACTTATTTATTAATCCTTTAAGAAACAATTAGCTGATTTGAGAGAGAATTTTAATGGATGACAATGCATTAAGTTTAAATTATTTTTGTTACTAACAAAGTAAATACCACTTTGCACCCCTGGTGAAAAAAAATGAAATATTTTAGAACTGGCATATTCTTCAAATACTCTCCTAGCAAATAGGGTCATTTAATTAACAAAGAATATTTAAGAAAACAAACTTCAGTGGCTGTTTACAATAAATTCGAATTGAAATACACAATAAAAACTTTGCGTAGGTTCTCAAATGAAAACGACAGCCTATTGCCTGCAAGTAATGATTTGTACATGGAAAAGCTTCTCTCTACCTCAGCTGAAACAATTGGTGCATACTGAAAACAAGCAATATCTCCCGGATTCAATTCACAGTCGGTAAGAGAAAAATTTTCACCCGACAATGCTTTGCCAATAGAACACAAAGTTTTATACCCACTGTTCTTTTGCAACACCTTATTCAATTTCATGGATACAACTTCACCCACTTTACCACACACACGATTCAGATCATTCACAACTTTATACACAATTTGCAGCTGCTCCACTAGTGGCACTTGGAATTTTTCAAGAGCACTTATTGCATTAGGAAAGGATCCGAAATTTGTTTCTACGTAGGAAAGTTTACCTGCAATTTCTTTGTCAGCCAAGAGTTCCTGGGCTGTTTTTATTGATCCAGCCTCAGTTTTGTCGAAGAAATCGACCACTTCCTTTAACAACTTCAAAGTTCTCGCAGTAATAAAAATAAGCCTCAATCCACGTTCCCCATCTAGTCAAAACAGGTGAAAAGGGCAAGGGAATTTCAAGAGCTTCTGTTTTGAATGCTAGAACTCTAGATGGGGCTTTTAAAAACACTTTCTTTATGCACCCAATTAACTTGTCAACTTCAGGAAAATTATGTCGTACCTCTTCTGCAGACCGATGTAACGCATGGGCTAGGCATGTGACATGCACCATTTTCGAGAAGAGCGTTTGTTACATAAAATCAGCTTCATGGTCCGTATCGCACTTCAATAGATTCACAATTAAGTATTTATTTATTTTCCACCTAGTCGATACAATAATTGCTTAAGGCAACTTTTAATGGTCAAAAGTGGTACATGTTTCGTATATTATCAACATCTTCAGCCACATAACACTGTTTAGATGAAAAATATATAAAATTGACAAAGTAATGCTTTAGATGAAGTGTCCTTAAAATTATTTTTAAGGCACTCCTTCAAAAACACTATATCTTTTGTCACTTTAGCTATTTTCATCTTTAAGTTGAGGTAGGTGTTAGCTTCTTTGCTTGCCTGGTTCGGCATTAGGATTACATAAAATCAGCTTCATGGTCCGTATCGCACTTCAATAGATTCACAATTAAGTATTTATTTATTTTCCACCTAGTCGATACAATGATTGCTTAAGGCAAATTTTAATGGTCAAAAGTGGTACATGTTTCGTATATTATTAACATCTTCAGCCACATAACACTGTTTAGATGAAAAATATATAAAATTGACAAAGTAATGCTTTAGATGAAGTGTCCTTAAAATTATTTTTAAGGCACTCCTTCAAAAAACACTATATCTTTTGTCACTTTAGCTATTTTCATCTTTAAGTTGAGGTAGGTGTTAGCTTCTTTGCTTGCCTGGTTCGCATTAGGATTACATAAAATCAGCTTCATGGTCCGTATCGCACTTCAATAGATTCACAATTAAGTATTTATTTATTTTCCACCTAGTCGATACAATGATTGCTTAAGGCAACTTTTAATGGTCAAAAGTGGTACATGTTTCGTATATTATCAACATCTTCAGCCACATAACACTGTTTAGATGAAAAATATATAAAATTGACAAAGTAATGCTTTAGATGAAGTGTCCTTAAAATTATTTTTAAGGCACTCCTTCAAAAACACTATATCTTTTGTCACTTTAGCTATTTTCATCTTTAAGTTGAGGTAGGTGTTAGCTTCTTTGCTTGCCTGGTTCGGCATTAGGATTACATAAAATCAGCTTCATGGTCCGTATCGCACTTCAATAGATTCACAATTAAGTATTTATTTATTTTCCACCTAGTCGATACAATGATTGCTTAAGGCAACTTTTAATGGTCAAAAGTGGTACATGTTTCGTATATTATCAACATCTTCAGCCACATAACACTGTTTAGATGAAAAATATATAAAATTGACAAAGTAATGCTTTAGATGAAGTGTCCTTAAAATTATTTTTAAGGCACTCCTTCAAAAACACTATATCTTTTGTCACTTTAGCTATTTTCATCTTTAAGTTGAGGTAGGTGTTAGCTTCTTTGCTTGCCTGGTTGGCATTAGGATTACATAAAATCAGCTTCATGGTCCGTATCGCACTTCAATAGATTCACAATTAAGTATTTATTTATTTTCCACCTAGTCGATACAATGATTGCTTAAGGCAAATTTTAATGGTCAAAAGTGGTACATGTTTCGTATATTATCAACATCTTCAGCCACATAACACTGTTTAGATGAAAAATATATAAAATTGACAAAGTAATGCTTTAGATGAAGTGTCCTTAAAATTATTTTTAAGGCACTCCTTCAAAAACACTATATCTTTTGTCACTTTAGCTATTTTCATCTTTAAGTTGAGGTAGGTGTTAGCTTCTTTGCTTGCCTGGTTCGCATTAGGATTACATAAAATCAGCTTCATGGTCCGTATCGCACTTCAATAGATTCACAATTAAGTATTTATTTATTTTCCACCTAGTCGATACAATGATTGCTTAAGGCAACTTTTAATGGTCAAAAGTGGTACATGTTTCGTATATTATCAACATCTTCAGCCACATAACACTGTTTAGATGAAAAATATATAAAATTGACAAAGTAATGCTTTAGATGAAGTGTCCTTAAAATTATTTTTAAGGCACTCCTTCAAAAACACTATATCTTTTGTCACTTTAGCTATTTTCATCTTTAAGTTGAGGTAGGTGTTAGCTTCTTTGCTTGCCTGGTTCGCATTAGGATTAACTTACATAAAATCAGCTTCATGGTCCGTATCGCACTTCAATAGATTCACAATTAAGTATTTATTTATTTTCCACCTAGTCGATACAATGATTGCTTAAGGCAACTTTTAATGGTCAAAAGTGGTACATGTTTCGTATATGATCAACATCTTCAGCCACATAACACTGTTTAGATGAAAAATATATAAAATTGACAAAGTAATGCTTTAGATGAAGTGTCCTTAAAATTATTTTTAAGGCACTCCTTCAAAAACACTACCGTATATCTTTTGTCACTTTAGCTATTTTCATCTTTAAGTTGAGGTAGGTGTTAGCTTCTTTGCTTGTAATCCTAATGTCAACCAGGCAAGCAAAGAAGCTAACACCTACCTCAACTTAAAGATGAAAATAGCTAAAGTGACAAAAGATATAGTGTTTTTGAAGGAGTGCCTTAAAAATAATTTTAAGGACACTTCATCTAAAGCATTACTTTGTCAATTTTATATATTTTTCATCTAAACAATGTTATGTGGCTGAAGATGTTGATAATATACGAAACATGTACCACTTTTGACCATTAAAAGTTGCCTTAAGCAATCATTGTATCGACTAGGTGGAAAATAAATAAATACTTAATTGTGAATCTATTGAAGTGCGATACGGACCATGAAGCTGATTTTATGTAATCCTAATGCCAACCAGGCAAGCAAAGAAGCTAACACCTACCTCAACTTAAAGATGAAAATAGCTAAAGTGACAAAAGATATAGTGTTTTTGAAGGAGTGCCTTAAAAATAATTTTAAGGACACTTCATCTAAAGCATTACTTTGTCAATTTTATATATTTTTCATCTAAACAGTGTTATGTGGCTGAAGATGTTGATAATATACGAAACATGTACCACTTTTGACCATTAAAAGTTGCCTTAAGCAATCATTGTATCGACTAGGTGGAAAATAAATAAATACTTAATTGTGAATCTATTGAAGTGCGATACGGACCATGAAGCTGATTTTATGTAATCCTAATGCGAACCAGGCAAGCAAAGAAGCTAACACCTACCTCAACTTAAAGATGAAAATAGCTAAAGTGACAAAAGATATAGTGTTTTTGAAGGAGTGCCTTAAAAATAATTTTAAGGACACTTCATCTAAAGCATTACTTTGTCAATTTTATATATTTTTCATCTAAACAGTGTTATGTGGCTGAAGATGTTGATAATATACGAAACATGTACCACTTTTGACCATTAAAAGTTGCCTTAAGCAATCATTGTATCGACTAGGTGGAAAATAAATAAATACTTAATTGTGAATCTATTGAAGTGCGATACGGACCATGAAGCTGATTTTATGTAATCCTAATGCCAACCAGGCAAGCAAAGAAGCTAACACCTACCTCAACTTAAAGATGAAAATAGCTAAAGTGACAAAAGATATAGTGTTTTTGAAGGAGTGCCTTAAAAATAATTTTAAGGACACTTCATCTAAAGCATTACTTTGTCAATTTTATATATTTTTCATCTAAACAATGTTATGTGGCTGAAGATGTTGATAATATACGAAACATGTACCACTTTTGACCATTAAAAGTTGCCTTAAGCAATCATTGTATCGACTAGGTGGAAAATAAATAAATACTTAATTGTGAATCTATTGAAGTGCGATACGGACCATGAAGCTGATTTTATGTAATCCTAATGCCAACCAGGCAAGCAAAGAAGCTAACACCTACCTCAACATAAAGATGAAAATAGCTAAAGTGACAAAAGATATAGTGTTTTTGAAGGAGTGCCTTAAAAATAATTTTAAGGACACTTCATCTAAAGCATTACTTTGTCAATTTTATATATTTTTCATCTAAACAATGTTATGTGGCTGAAGATGTTGATAATATACGAAACATGTACCACTTTTGACCATTAAAAGTTGCCTTAAGCAATCATTGTATCGACTAGGTGGAAAATAAATAAATACTTAATTGTGAATCTATTGAAGTGCGATACGGACCATGAAGCTGATTTTATGTAATCCTAATGCCAACCAGGCAAGCAAAGAAGCTAACACCTACCTCAACTTAAAGATGAAAATAGCTAAAGTGACAAAAGATATAGTGTTTTTGAAGGAGTGCCTTAAAAATAATTTTAAGGACACTTCATCTAAAGCATTACTTTGTCAATTTTATATATTTTTCATCTAAACAGTGTTATGTGGCTGAAGATGTTGATAATATACGAAACATGTACCACTTTTGACCATTAAAAGTTGCCTTAAGCAATCATTGTATCGACTAGGTGGAAAATAAATAAATACTTAATTGTGAATCTATTGAAGTGCGATACGGACCATGAAGCTGATTTTATGTAATCCTAATGCCAACCAACCAAGCAAAGAAGCTAACACCTACCTCAACTTAAAGATGAAAATAGCTAAAGTGACAAAAGATATAGTGTTTTTGAAGGAGTGCCTTAAAAATAATTTTAAGGACACTTCATCTAAAGCATTACTTTGTCAATTTTATATATTTTTCATCTAAACAATGTTATGTGGCTGAAGATGTTGATAATATACGAAACATGTACCACTTTTGACCATTAAAAGTTGCCTTAAGCAATCATTGTATCGACTAGGTGGAAAATAAATAAATACTTAATTGTGAATCTATTGAAGTGCGATACGGACCATGAAGCTGATTTTATGTAATCCTAATGCCAACCAGGCAAGCAAAGAAGCTAACACCTACCTCAACTTAAAGATGAAAATAGCTAAAGTGACAAAAGATATAGTGTTTTTGAAGGAGTGCCTTAAAAATAATTTTAAGGACACTTCATCTAAAGCATTACTTTGTCAATTTTATATATTTTTCATCTAAACAATGTTATGTGGCTGAAGATGTTGATAATATACGAAACATGTACCACTTTTGACCATTAAAAGTTGCCTTAAGCAATCATTGTATCGACTAGGTGGAAAATAAATAAATACTTAATTGTGAATCTATTGAAGTGCGATACGGACCATGAAGCTGATTTTATGTAATCCTAATGCGAACCAGGCAAGCAAAGAAGCTAACACCTACCTCAACTTAAAGATGAAAATAGCTAAAGTGACAAAAGATATAGTGTTTTTGAAGGAGTGCCTTAAAAATAATTTTAAGGACACTTCATCTAAAGCATTACTTTGTCAATTTTATATATTTTTCATCTAAACAGTGTTATGTGGCTGAAGATGTTGATAATATACGAAACATGTACCACTTTTGACCATTAAAAGTTGCCTTAAGCAATCATTGTATCGACTAGGTGGAAAATAAATAAATACTTAATTGTGAATCTATTGAAGTGCGATACGGACCATGAAGCTGATTTTATGTAATCCTAATGCCAACCAAGCAAGCAAAGAAGCTAACACCTACCTCAACTTAAAGATGAAAATAGCTAAAGTGACAAAAGATATAGTGTTTTTGAAGGAGTGCCTTAAAAATAATTTTAAGGACACTTCATCTAAAGCATTACTTTGTCAATTTTATATATTTTTCATCTAAACAGTGTTATGTGGCTGAAGATGTTGATAATATACGAAACATGTACCACTTTTGACCATTAAAAGTTGCCTTAAGCAATCATTGTATCGACTAGGTGGAAAATAAATAAATACTTAATTGTGAAGAGCGCTTGTAACGTATTTGCAGCCTTTACCATGTAGGGTGCTGCATTTGTTATTAAAAGCAGCACATTGTCATTCTGAATGCCATCGGGCCACAATAGCCTCAAAGGCTGGTCAAACAGTTTGCTAATTGTTGACCAGTTAGCTTTGTCCAATTGCTCACAATGTAGTAGAAATGGTTCTCCAGCATTCCCTGCTTCCAGGATGCCTACAATAACGTTGGCTATATATCGTCCCATACTGTCTGTTGTTTCATCTATGCATACCCATATGTTTCCGTCTCCTACCCTTATCCTTATTTCTTGTAACGTTTTGTCATAGCATCTTCCAATGTAGGTTCTTCTTAATGTTTTGGGATCTGGTACAGATTTTCCAGTCTCCTCTTCTAAGAATGTACGCAGCTTTGGATGGTTCAATTTGTGCAGTGGAATATCGGCACATAAAAATGCTGTACACAGTTTCTCACAAAATGGAGAAAATGTTGAAGATTCACCCAGTAGTGTCTGGTGTAAGCCACGGTTTCTTTTATCTTCAAGTCGCTGCACACCACGTTTATGTTTTTCTCGCGACACATGTTGTTCAACTGTAAACTTTGTTTCTGCTGAAACTCGCTCATCACACACTTTGCAAAATAATATTTTCCCATCAGTGGAAAATATATTTTCTCCATATTGTGTAACAAATTATTTTAATTTAACAATTGTACTTCCTTTAACTTTGGGCATCTTACAGTACTTGTCAACAAAGAATTCACTCGACTCTCAGCACGCGGGCGACTGACTTCCTTCTTATCTAGCTGAAGATAAGGAGCAATGCCCAGCTTGGGCGAGTCCATTATGCGTCTTACATATAGGGGAAGAAGGTACTGCTTATAGTATGTTTTCTTGGAAGTGCAATCGAGTTGAAAATACCCTTTCCTTGAAAACTAGTGGCAGCAGGGTATGTTGTAAGTCTACGTTCTTTCTTGAGCAAGTTATTTGTCTAAGTTAAACATAATAGACAAGTATTGTAAACATAAATAATATTAATTAAATATCCAAATATAACAAAATATAACACTTCCCAGAAAACAATTAAAAATGCCAAAAATGACCTTAAATTGCTCCAAAAATGACCTATCTCTTGTAAACAGCAAAAAATGGAAAAAATGTCCTAACAAATTGCCCTTATTTAATCAGTCAATTCATGAAACACATGTACATATACTCAAGCTATATTTTGGCCTTCATAAAAAAAAAGATGCAAAGTCATCAAATGCCTTGCCCTATATATTACCATCCTGGAAGAACACACAACACGGCCTGTTCTAGCTTTGTATCACCAATCTGACATTCAATTCTGTTGAATTTCTTACCTACTGACATCAATTTAGTCTTCGAGAGGCTAATTTTCATACCATACTCATTGCACCTATTTTCAAGTTCCAAGATATTAGACTGCAGGCTTTTGACACAATCTGCCATTAAGACCAAGTCGTCAGTACAGGCCAGACTGCTTACTACATTTCCAGCTAACTGAATCCCTCCCTGCCATTTTGTACTTTTCAGCAGACGATCCATGTAAACTACGAACAGCAAAGGTGAAAGATTACAGCCTTGTCTAACCCCTGTAAGTACCCTGAATCAAGAACTCATGCTACCATCAATTCTCACTGAAGCCCAATTGTTAACATAAATGCCTTTGATTGATTTTAATAATCTACCTTTAATTCCATAGTCCCCCAGCATAGCAAACATTTTTTTCCCTCGGTACCCTGTCATATGCTTTCTCTAGATCTACGAAACTTAGAAACACAACTGCCTATTCCTCTCGTAGCATTTCTCAATTACCTGGCACATACTGAAAATCTGATCCTGACAGCCTCTCTGTGGTCTGAAACCACACTGGTTTTCATCCAACTTCCTCTCAACGATTGATCGCACCCTTCCTTCCAAGATGCCGGTGAATACTTTGCCTGGTATACTAATCAATGATACACCTCGATAGTTGTTGCAATCCTTCCTGTTCCCTTGCTTATAGTTAGGTGCAATTACTGCTTTTGTCCAATCTGAAAGTACCTTACCAACATTCCATGCTAATTTTATTACTCTATGAAGCCATTTCATCCCTGCCTTCCCACTATACATCACCATTTCATGTCTAATTTCATCTATTCCTGCTGCCTTATGACAACGGAGTTTATTTACCATCCTTTCCACTTCCTCAAGCGTAATTTCACCAACATCATTTTCCTCTTCCCCATGAGCTTGGCTATTCGCAACACCAACAGGATGATTTCATTTTACATTGAGAAGATGTTCAAAATATTCCCTCCACCTCTCCAGTGATTCCCTGGGATCTATTATGAGTTCACCTGAATTACTCAAAACACTGTTCATTTCCTTTTTCCCTCCTTTCCTAAGATTCTTTATTACTGTCCAGAAAGGTTTCCCTGCTGCTTGACCTAGCCTTTCCAGGTTATTACCAAAATCTTCCCACGACTTCTTTTTGGATTCAATAACTATCTGTTTCGCTCTGTTTCTTTCATCTATGTCTAATCCCTGTCTGCCTTGGCCCTTGTTTGGAGCCATTTCTGATAAGCCTTCCTTTTATGTTTACAAGCTGCTCTCACTTCATCATTCACCAAGATGTTCGCCTTTTCCCGTCTTTACACATAGTTGTTCCTAGGTAATCCCTTGCTGTTTCTACTACAGCATCCCTGTATGCCACCCATTCACTTTCTATATCCTGAACCTACTTGCTGTCCAGTGTTCGAAATTTCTCACTAATCATTCCATGTACTTCTGTCTGATTTCCTCGTCCTGGAGATTTTCTACCGTTATTCGTTTGCAGACAGATTCCACTTTCTCTACCCTAGGCCCAGAGCTACTTAGTTCACTACAGATCAGATAGTGGTCTGTATCATCGAAAAATCCCGGAAAACTTGTACATTCCTAACAGATTTCCTGAATTCGGAGTTGGTTAAGATATAGTCTATTATGGATCTGATACCCCTAGCCTCCCATGTGTAGCGGTGAATAGTCTTATGCTTGAAGAATGTATTCGTAACTGCTAACCCATACTAGCACAGAAGTCCAGCAAACGCTTCCCATTACCATTAGCTTCCATATCTTTCCCACATTTACCAATCACCCTTTCGTATCCTTCAGTTCTATTCCCAACTCTCGCATTGAAATCGCCCATTAGCACTATTCTATCCTTGCTGTAGACCCTATTTTTTCCCCACAAGTTCATATCTTCTTTTACTTCCTGGGTGAATGTTTCCCAACTTTTCTTTGGCTACTACCTTTTCACAAATTCTTTTCACTTCGAAGTATCTCGCTCTACTCCCTTCAGTCTTTTCATATTCTCCATTTCTTCCAAGTTTTCTTCTTTTCCTTTACATTATCTTTCACTCTAACATTCCACCATATTGTCTCTTTCTCTCTCACATTTCCTGATGTTCTGCCACATGTTTTCTCTGCACACGCACTCTTAAAATTATTCCATTCCTATTCAACATGACTAATATCTGTCCTTGGTATCAGTTTTTGTAATTCATTCCTAAACTCTTCCTGGACCTCCTTTTCCTCCAATCCCCAGACCCTAATCCTTTTTTCTCTTTTTTCTTGTAGTTTTGTGACCTTTCCTACTTTCAACTTTGCTGTCACTGCTCTGGAGTCATCCCCAAAGGCTACCTCAGGCATAAATGTAACATCCATAAGATCTTTCCGATGTCCCTTTTCCATAATATGTAATCAATCAATATTTTCATTCTTCTGTCTCCCCATCCATACCTGGTAATCTTCTGGATATTTTTCTTCCTAACCATGTGTTTCCTATTATTAGTTAGTTCCTCTGGCAAAAGTTATATTCCTTTCTTGATTTTTGTTGCCGTATCCATATGGCCCCAGAATCTCTTCTCTTCCCACTTGTGCATTCAGATCTCCCATTATCATTAATTCCTTGTCTTCAATGTATTTCTCCATTTCTTCACAGAATTGTTCTACATGTTCTTCTTTATTTCCAGTTTGTGGAGCATATACTTAGAACAGATCTTGTGTTTCTGTCTCAAACTGTATCCTTGCTATGATAATTCTGTTACTGATCTTCTTCACTTCCTCCACAAATTCCAGAATATCCTTTCTAATGATTATTGCTACTCCATTTAATGCATGCCAGCTTAAATATAAATTATTGGAAGTTATTATAAGGCCAAGTGTTCCAATTTTCAGTCTCAATAAAATAACAAATTGATCAATTAACTACTTATTAAAAATATTTTGTTTAAAAACAAATGGTCTTGTAAAACTGAGGCATCCACTCTAATAGATGTATGTAAAGTGTTTATATCTGCAACTCCTCCTGTTGAACATTCTTCTATTCCATTGCTTTGAGGAGTTTTACAAAGTTTCTTGACTCTAAAGACAAAAGGAAGAACACTCTTATTATATGATTCTACATAACTAAAACTCAGTATGAAGGTACTGTATATTAATGAACGGCTTTCTAAGTACACTGCTGTCTCCTACGTATAACTACATTTGATTGTAACTCTTGGAGTCAGTTGAACATAAACCCTGTCTTTCAATCCTAAAATAAAACCAAATTTATAAATCGCCAGTTTGATAATATGAAAGGGAGACGTTATACTACTATTACAAGCATACTTACTTTGTGGCTCTCACACTTGCTATTTAAAAGTTTATCATACAATGTGTCTTTGCCTCCTTGCTTGTCAATTCAAAACATGTATGGACCTTGTTGTGGAGTGACAGTTTAGAAGAGGAAGACAAGCGCACGGAGGGCAACGAGCTACTGCTTGATGCTACTTGGACAGGAGGGGACAGCTAGGGGAAGGGAGGGGAATGTCGTCTGAAAACTATTTATGCTGCGGTGTTCTTTTTCCTTTTTTATTCTCCATGAAACTACCTCATTCCTCATTTCCCTAGTACGCCTCTTCAGTGATGGCTAGGCCATCTATGACATCTCATGGCGGAACTGATGAGGATCCAACCAGCCTTCGGGCTGATGACTAAACATACATATACATGAATTTTTTTATTAATTTAAATAATACGTTTTCATCATTCATTGGTTCATTCAAATTTAATTCACTATTCCTTTTTTGTGCCAAGTAAATCTATATTCTTTCCAAAATGTCCATAAATTTGCCTTTCTTAACTGTATGTAAAACTTTTATATCTTCTTTTCCATCTGTAAATCTGTGATCATATTCCTGCATATGTTCACCCATTGCTGAGTATCTCCTGTGTCTAACCAGCATTTACATTTTCCTTTATCTAATTTCTAGGCTTTTACCTGATTGTCTGAATATATGTCTATTGCACTCTTGGCATGTGATACAGTTTACCCCTGAGTTGTGAAATTTATTTACATTATTCATCTTAAGCATCTTAAAGAACATTTTATTATTATTATTACTACTACTACCCATTTTGTATGCGATTTCAGTACCTTGTTTTTAAATATTTATTTAATCCATACAAGTACGTGTTATGAAATATGAGCACATGTATGTTTTCCTTTTCTTTCCGTTCCTTATTTAAGGCTGATTAGTTTTATATGTTATTTTTCATTCTATTGGCGCAGTTCTTAGAATATCCGTTACTTCTTGCAATTTTGTAAATTATCTTCATTAACTTTTCAAATACCTGCTTTTTGAAGGGGCCCTAAATGCTCTGTTTATCAAACTGTAAAAAGTAGCCTCCTTATGGTGACCAGGGTGGTTCGAATCACTTCTAATAAATTGTGTTGGTTTGTGTTTCCTTTCTACAAATCTTGTATTCAAAACTTCTGTTATTTCTTTCAATCTCAATATCTAAATAGCTTAGTGAAATATTTTTCTCTGATTCCAACATTAAAAAAAGTACAATACGAGAAAATGGAATTAAACCAATTAAACGAATTAAAACCATCAACAATTTGGCTAAACATCACAATAGTGAAATACGTATAATTATTATCTTACAAACACTGCTAAACCAAACTACAGCCTTAATGGGCCTTGGCCTAACTAGCGACTGCTGCTCAGCCCAAAGGCCTGCAGATTACGAGGTTATGCATAGTCAGTGCGACGAATCCTTTCAGCCCTTATTCCCAGCTCTCTAGACTGGGGTTGCCATCCAACATTAGACAGCTCCTCAATTAACAGTAATCATGCAGGCTGTGTGAACCTAGAACCATCTCTCACATCCAGGTAAAAATGCCTGACCTGGCCGGGAATCGAATGCATGGCCTCTCCGTTGAGAGGCAGGTGACCGCGGGGCTGGCTTCAAACATTAATTACAGGAGTTATAAATTTTATTATTATTATTATTGATATATACAGTCGTATCAGCACACACGTTTTTAAAACATAACCGGTTTTCGGACACTAAGGTCCATCATCAGTGTTAATATTTAAATTTAATTTCACATAAGTGTGTCGTCAAAATGAGTTAAAAATGAGTTTAAATTTGTAGCCCTGTTGACATCAACTGTAAAATGAGAAAAAAGGAACCAAGTGTTAAAATTATGAAATCAATTCATGTAAACTTACAATGTTGTTGTAAAAATTATGGACATACCATGTTAAGGCTGGCTTTCCTTCGTGCTCAGGCTGTTGGTCGAGTACTAACGAGCGTTCAGCTTTAACTACGGAACCGCACTGCAAGCACATGATGTTACGTCACCTCAAGGTTACGTAGTGAGCACCTGATGTTTACGTCAACTCAAGATTGTAAACAAGATGTTGCTTGCGGCTGTTTCATTTAAAATTTTATCTGGTTCCCTAGTCTGCGCTAAAAATATCTCAATGTTTTCACGTGTATTTAATTCAAATCCATAATTACCTTTAAAAATTAACTTCATGTCCTTTTCGATCCCTAAAAAGCTATGGTTATTGTTATAAATGTGTTCCGCAAAAGCTGAATACTTGTTGTACTTTATTGCCTTAAAATGTTCTTGATATCTTTGATTTAAGGTTCGCCCGGTTCTACCTATATAAAACCTTTTACAGTCGTTACAAGTGAGCCTGTATACTCCCGAATTAGTATATATATCTTTTCTATTGACACTGTGTGCATTATATATATGTTCTGATATTTTATTTCTGGTTCGGAAAGCTGTTTTTAGTTGAAATTTCTTAAATATATTCGCGATTTTAAAAACTTGACTTCCAAAATATGTAAATGTCACAAATTTATTATGTTCATGGATTTTCTTTCTTTTCTCATGGTTTTTCTTTTTTTCTCCATTTTCTTTCTTACGTATAATATTGTCTATCATTTCTGGGTTGTAGCCATTTGCTTTAGCAATTTGTTTTATTATTCTAATTTCTTTCAGTTTGTTTTCATTACTCAAGGGAAGTTTTAGTAATCTACTAATGTAGCTGTTGTAAGCTGATTGTTTGTGGGTTCCTGGGTGGTTGGAATCTTTATTGATGGTAGTGATGGCCTGTGTGGGTTTCCTAAAAATATCGAAATCTATCCTATTGTTGGTTTTTGTTAATGTGAGGTCCAAGAAATTTAACTTTTTATCGATTTCTTTCTCCATAGTGAATTTAATGTTGCTGTCAAGCAAATTCAAACAACCCATTCGGGAGTAATGAGGTCTCCATTTAAAAATACTACCGTGTCGTCAACAAAACGGACCCACAATTTTATTTCTTTCTGATATGTGTTCAAAATGGTTTTCTCAAGATTATTTAAATAAATATTGGCTAAGAAACCTGATAGTGGGCTCCCCATTGGTAAACCTGTGTTTTGCTGGTAGTACTTCCCGTTGAATGTAAAGTAATTATTTTCTAATATTAGAGTTAATAAGTTTATCGTTTCATTAATTTCTATGTGACTTAGTCTATCTTGATTCTTTAAGTTTTCTTCTATTAAGTCTATGGTCTCTTTAATAGGAATATTGGAATACATGTTGGTCACGTCATATGATACCATTACAGTTTCTTCGTTTATTTCTGTTGATTGTATTTTGGAAATAGCTTCCAAAGAATTCGATATTGAATTACTATTTTCTAGTGTAATGTGGTTTTGTAAGTGTTTAAGTAAATATTTTGATAATTGAAATGTGGGGCTGTTACGACAATTAATTATAGGTCTAACAGGGTAATTCTCTTTGTGAATTTTTGGGAGAAACTTTAAAGTTGGGCATCTTGGGTTCATCAGGACTAATTTTTGTTTCCCTTTTTCATTTATTATGAACTGTGTGTCCTTTAGAGTTTCTTTTATTTTTGTGTTTAAGTTCTTGGTGGGGTCCTTCTTTATTTCCTTTATGCCATTTGTTTCTATGAAATCAATTGTTTTTTGGATGTAGTCGTCTTTATTTATGATAACTGTGATGTTACCCTTATCTGCTTTAGTTACAATCAAGTTATTATTTTTGATTTTAGTTTTTAGATTAGTTATTACTTTTTGTTGTGTACTACTTTCTTTATTTTCTGTAATAGGTTTGTTTTTGATGTTTTCAATTTGATTTGCTACTAAGTGTCTTACAGTTTCTTTTTTATTGTCAGGGACTTTTTGGATAGCTGATTCAGTTTCTGTTATTAGTTGTTTTAATGCGGCACTGTTAATGTTTTGTTTAAAACTGTGTTTGTAACCTAGTTTTAATAGGTTGGTTTCATTTTGGGTTAAAGGTGTGTCCGAAATGTTGACAACAGGTTCACAAAATTCGTGTTCAGTTAAATTATTGGAATCATCACGTGTATATTTGTTCTTAAGATTATTTAATTTATTCTGAATTGTTTTTCGTTTTTTCTCAAGTCTAATTCTTATGTATTCGTGAATGTGTGTTGCGAGACATGCCCATTCCAGTTTATTGAATGTGTTCATAAGTTGAAGTTGAAGTT
Source organism: Anabrus simplex (assembly GCF_040414725.1). Taxonomy (NCBI): domain Eukaryota; kingdom Metazoa; phylum Arthropoda; class Insecta; order Orthoptera; family Tettigoniidae; genus Anabrus; species Anabrus simplex. The sequence continues at coordinate 307,617,751 of NC_090271.1, read as the reverse complement.
GAAACGCTTCTTCATTTAACTGGTCCTTCTTTGCATGTAGACTCTTGATTTCACTTTTTAACCATGTTGTCCGTGCTATTTTGACAGCTCGTTGTTGACGACACGGTAGTATTTTTAAATGGAGACCTCATTACTCCCGAAACATTTCTGGGTTGTTTGAATTTGCTTGACAGCAATATTAAATTCACTATGGAGAAAGAAATCGATAAAAAGTTAAATTTCTTGGACCTCACATTAACAAAAACCAACAATAGGATAGATTTCGATATTTTTAGGAAACCCACACAGGCCATCACTACCATCAATAAAGATTCCAACCACCCAGGAACCCACAAACAATCAGCTTACAACAGCTACATTAGTAGATTACTAAAACTTCCCTTGAGTAATGAAAACAAACTGAAAGAAATTAGAATAATAAAACAAATTGCTAAAGCAAATGGCTACAACCCAGAAATGATAGACAATATTATATGTAAGAAAGAAAATGGAGAAAAAAAGAAAAACCATGAGAAAAGAAAGAAAATCCATGAACATAATAAATTTGTGACATTTACATATTTTGGAAGTCAAGTTTTTAAAATCGCGAATATATTTAAGAAATTTCAACTAAAAACAGCTTTCCGAACCAGAAATAAAATATCAGAACATATATATAATGCACACAGTGTCAATAGAAAAGATATATATACTAATTCGGGAGTATACAGGCTCACTTGTAACGACTGTAAAAAGTTTTATATAGGTAGAACCGGGCGAACCTTAAATCAAAGATATCAAGAACATTTTAAGGCAATAAAGTACAACAAGTATTCAGCTTTTGCGGAACACATTTATAACAATAACCATAGCTTTTTAGGGATCGAAAAGGACATGAAGTTAATTTTTAAAGGTAATTATGGATTTGAATTAAATACACGTGAAAACATTGAGATATTTTTAGCGCAGACTAGGGAACCAGATAAAATTTTAAATGAAACAGCCGCAAGCAACATCTTGTTTACAATCTTGAGTTGACGTAAACATCAGGTGCTCACTACGTAACCTTGAGGTGACGTAACATCATGTGCTTGCAGTGCGGTTCCGTAGTTAAAGCTGAACGCTCGTTAGTACTCGACCAACAGCCTGAACACGAAGGAAAGCCAGCCTTAACATGGTATGTCCATAATTTTTACAACAACATTGTAAGTTTACATGAATTGATTTCATAATTTTAACACTTGGTTCCTTTTTTCTCATTTTACAGTTGATGTCAACAGGGCTACAAATTTAAACTCATTTTTAACTCATTTTGACGACACACTTATGTGAAATTAAATTTAAATATTAACACTGATGATGGACCTTAGTGTCCGAAAACCGGTTATGTTTTAAAAACGTGTGTGCTGATACGACTGTATATATCAATAATAATAATAATAAAATAATTATATCAGCACTGTCAAAATGGCTTTGATATTTTATAATGATTATAAGGAGTTATAAATCTTGATACTTGACATTCGATTCAGCATTACCGTGAAAACTTCGGCAATTTCCCGTGAAAACTTCTTTCAGGTCAGCAGCTTTGGCCAAGTTCATTGAAAATTCTAATAAGTAATGTCAAGCCAAACAACAATTGCTCATAGGTAGGTTTTTAATTCTCTAATTTAAGAAAATAAAGCACATCCAATACAAAAGCGCCCAACATGATTGTGAAATCCCCTCTTAGTTATCTCCCACTTTAATTTAGTCACCGGTATACTGTTTCTATAAGTTTCTGGACGTCTTGTACCACATAAATTAGACCTACATTGACTTTTAAAGGTCATGTTGAACTTGACAACATGATTTTGAATGTTAGTATTGATTCTCAAAAATTTTTGAATGCAATTCTGTCTTGCCTAATCGCAAGCAAGTTGGAGAGAGGAAAAAAAAATCATCAAAACTCCAGAAATTTTGGTATATTTGTGACCTTCAGCTCAGCTGGAAAACATGTTGAGACACTCGTGGCTACAGTGAATATACGCACTTGCAGCACAAGCCAGTACAAGTGGGAAATGATACAAACATTTTATATGTTACGCTGCAGGTATAAAACGACTGTGACTTTTATATAAGGACATTTTAATGTAAAAACCCCATTTTACGTTAGGACAAAAACAATAATAGACAATCCCAAGACCTCCCATGACTTTTAGTTATGTAACGTGCAACATATGTTCTAGTCTTGAGAATATAATCATATCCAATCATATTAAAATACTAGATTCATATTAGGAAGGAGCAATCATTTTGATTCCTGTCTGAAAGTCCAGTGACTGCACAGTGTGGTTCGAACACCACAGAAGCCAACCAGAAATAAACCTACAGGAAAAGGAGATTTCTGAACCCACAATCCCTTATTACAAATTCAAATACCATCTTCAAGAGATTGAAATAACTGAACAAATGGTGAGAGCACGTGGCACCATATCTCGACACTTCGCCGACACATGGAAGTGTTTCCAGCTACCCATGGAGGGTATTCATGAAATAGTTAATGATAGCTCTTGAGGGTTCCACTAGACACCACATACTAAGTGCATAATATTGTTACTGACAAAACATTACCTTATTTAAATTTATGTTTATACTTTCAAAATTACATCATTTCTGTGTTTATTCCTTTGTAACATCTCCATTTATCACATGTGATCTGTAATATTAAAATCAAAATCTCTTTATTTGCAAATGAGGCATCTACCTCGGTGGCAAATGGTACACTAAAATACATCGTCACACACTAAATTTTAAATTAAGAAGAGAAGAAAATTTTCCTAGAATGCAATATGAAGTTTTCTATTAAACACACAGCTCATCCTTAATAAATTTATATTGTTTACAAAATTCTACTTATGATATCTCCTGTACTTACAAACATAGTCAACTCATATACAGTATGTGGAATTACTTCAAATAATACAGGGAGAATAATTTAAGTGTTCAGACTTCTCCTCGCATGCCGTGGGAAGTCCTGAGCTAACGCCATATGGCTTCTGTCAACACTGACGAGATAAAAAGTGTTCACTGCCAGCGCGCAGCTGTTTAGCACGCTGTCCTTCAGTTCGCTGGGACTTTTAAGGTGTGTTGTGAGGTTATTATCACGATGGTTAAATACACTATAGAGCAAAGAATATTTTTGGTCGAGTGTTCTTTGCAAAAGAAGAAGAAACCAGTTAAAAGGTGCCTTGGAAAATTCCATAGACAATTTCCCTGTGCGACAGTACCATCAAAACGTTACGTGCATCAGCTCGTTTACAAGTGGCGTAGTACTGGCTCCATAAGCAATAAGAAAAAGAAGCGAAGGAGAAAAGCTCTCACACGGGAGAGGTTAGAAGATATACAGGCAAGACTCCAGATCAGTCCACATAAGTCGCTTCGGAGAGTAGCTCAGGAAAGTGGTATTTCACCTTCTTCAGCATGTAATGCAACAAAATTGTTACATTTACGATCTTATCAGGCTCATTCAGTCCATAACAACTGCCTACAGATTTCATGCAAGAATACGATTTTGCAATTGGCTAATGAATAGTGTCTACGACGGTGTTGTGGATCTGAACTTTCTTTTTATGAGCGACAAAGCCTGATTTCATTTGAATGGATATGTCAATTCACAGAACAATAGAACCTGGGATACAGACAACCCGCACATTTTACAGCCGAAGCTCTGCACGATGTGAAGGTGGGTGTGTGGTGCGCTATCAGTGCCCGACGAATTATCGGTCCGATATTTCTTCAGGACACGATTACTTCTGATCGTTATATTCCCAACATTCTGGGACCATTTTTTGGTGAACTGACTGAAGAGAAAAGGTACGGCTATTTCCAGCAAGATAGTGCAACGGCCCATACGGTGCATAGCTCTATGCAACGGTTATGGAAAATATTCAATGATGATCTGATCATCAGTAATGGCTTATGGCCCCCTCGTTCGCCTGATTTAAGCACATGCGATTTTTATCTATTGGGAAATCTTAAAGGAAAAGTTTACAGGAATAATCCTCGAACTGCAGAAGAATTAAAAATTGAAATTAGGAACATTGTAAGTTCTATCGGTGTCCATGAACTACAAAGTGTGTTTCGAAATCTCATTACAAGATGTGAAGCTTGCATTGCAGCTGAAGATCACTTTCAGCATCGTCTGTAAATACTGGTGAGTTCAGTTTAATTTCCTAGTTGATTTATTTATTTGTTTATTCACTTACTTATTTGTCCAGAGCATCCATGTAGCCAGTGAGTTCAGTTTCGTTCACTTTCTATAGGCGTAATCATGCCGCTTCTTTGAGCTGACTATCCCTGCTTGTCATGGAGGGCACCGCGCTCGCTGTCTCCGCTTCCCAGCGCGCCTAATCCTCGGGCACTCCACTCTGAACTTTCAAATTAATCACCCTGGACTATACAACTGGTATAAGATTAAAATTTACATTGCACTTATTTACCTTTTTTTTTTTGAACCTAAGTAGCATAATGACCTGCTGCGTCTTAACCAGAGCCCCTTTTGCACCACTTTTCAGAGTTCCTGAAGGGCCTTCACAGCTACCATAGCAGTCCCAGGGCCCTCGAAGTCCCCACTGTACTTCACCCCTACAGGCAGTCCCCCACTTTGGCTGTCCAAACTCCTTAGACCGGGGGATGGATTTAATTTATTCACACACATTTTATTATTTACAATAACCTGCACTAGTCGAATGCCCTCTAACACTTCATTTATTTTCTCTGTTGCTGTTTATTCTCTTCTTGAATATCTGTACAGATTTTGGAAAAGGATCGAACACTACCCCTGGTAAACTGTTCCACTCCTTCACACCCTTCCCAATGAATGAAAATTTACCCCAATCGCTTCTGCTAAAATTCCTTCTAATTTTATACTTGTGGTCAGTCCTGCCGATATAATTATTTTCCAACTAAAGCCTCTCACGGATATCTCCCCATGCTGCTTCTCCTGTATAGGCTCTGTATAATTCCTATAAGTCTAGTTTTCTCCCTTCTCTTACTTAAAGTTTCCCACCCAAGTTCCTTTAACATTTCTGATACACTACTCTTTCTCCTGAAATCCCCTGTTACAAATCTTGCTGCTTTCCTCTGCACACTATCTATTTCTTTTATTAGGTATTTTGGTGAGGATCCCAAGCTCTGTTTGCTTATTGCAATAATGGACGAATCATACTTAAGTAACTTTTCTCTTTTAATTCTTTGTTGCATCCTTTAAGTAACCTCATTATGACATGTAACAATCCATATGCTTTCCTAACAATGTCATCCACATGACCCTTTCAGTGCAAATTACTTTCAAATCTCACACCTAAGTATTTGCACTTGCCATCTTTTGGGATAACTACCTCATCCAAAGTATATTCAAATTCAGTTTTAAAACTCCTGTTTGTAAATGTTGTAACAGTTGATTTGCCTCCATTAACCTTCATATTATTTGCTTCAACCCATTGTTGGATACTCTCAAGGTCCCTTTGTAATTCTGAACAATCCTCAATGTTATTTATTTCCCTACGAACAATTATGTCATCTGCATACAATCTTATTTTTGATGTTATATTATTCCCTAAATCATTTGTGTATATTAAGAAAAGTAACGGACCGATTATACTACCCTGTGCAATTCCCTTCCAAACTTTCTCTTCCTGTGATACATTATTTCCTACTTTGACTTTCTTGTCATTCATGGCAGCCTGTTAATACAGGAGGTTGATCTTTTGAATAAAAGCCTGGGATCTGAGTAAATATTTAAATAATATCTAATTTTGAACGTAGGTCTATGAAATATTTTATATGTATTTATATGTATGTATATATATTTTCACTAGACCTTCCATATGTCTTGCAGTATTGTGGTAAATAAATAATACTGTACATCTTATATTGGATTCATGCTGCAATATTCCACATGGTTTTACCTCCTCTGTACAGCAAACGTCAGAGGCATAAACAACGCGAGGCTCAACCACGACCTCCACTCTCTATAAGGTGCAACCAATCTGGTTGTATGTTTCATGGCAGGATAAGTACCCTTAGCCATCAAAGGCATCTGCATCCCTAAATTCAAATATTGGAAGAATTGCAGAAAAGATATAAATACTGGGATATGAGTATCAACCGCCACAGCCGACAGCAAGGCATTTCTACTGCTTATAAAGCAAAATGGCACTTTGTAAATTACAATACAGTACATGCAAGTTATAACAAAGTTACCTGAATACATCCTTCAATTCTTCCACCTTCTCTTCTTGGTACTGAGATGAATGACGTGCATCCAGAAAAGTAGTAGCATAAGCCAATGGACCAGCATTCACTTGGACGCAAACACTACCCTGTAAGAAATGGTACAGATTTGGCTTCTATGATCTTTTTAATAAATATTTACTACAAATTCATGAACCTTCAAAAAACATGAGATCTAGAAAACAGACAGTGTCAGAGCATTTTATCATAATACCAAGGATCATTAGACCAGCATTCTGTGAAGCGAGTTCTTGCTTTGGGTTATTAGGAGACACACAACTACAAAACCCATCTCTGAAGACTTGCTTGAATTTTAGAATTACAGAATTTTGGTAAAATTAAGCTCCACGAGTAAAAAAAAAAATTCCAGGAGGTATGAAAAACAATTTATGATGTACATGTTCATAAACCGATGAACTTGGTTGACAGAGGAACATGTAAACTTACTTGCAACAATTGCTTTAGCACAACAGAGAGGATGAACTTGTGTAAGTTCTCACTAGATACACAAAGGAATGGCTATCTGTTAAGACAAATTAACGAGTGTTATGTACTAAGTTGAAAGCCATATTATCGTAGAACTCTCCACATGGTTATCTTTCTAATCTTATGTGGTATTCTCAGAAGATAAGTCCTAGTCTAATGCATAATAGGTAATTCTTTGTGATTTGTTAAAGATCCTATAGGTCTTAAGAGAGCTGGAATATATATCATCACCAGTTCCCCTTTTCCAGCCAAGACCAGGTGGGGACAAATATGATTCCTGTCCACTTTGCCCTGTCTCTACAACATTCCTCATCCAACGCTGTGTTCTAGTCCAGGTTCTGCTGTCTAATACTGTTCTTCACAGAGTCCATCCATCGTAATCTTGGTCTTCCTTGTCCTCTCTTCCCTGTCATCTCTCTTTCCAGTGCTTATCTTGGCAGTCTTTCTTCTTTCATTTCCTTGACATATCCAGACCACCTCAATCTGTCCTGTTCTAGTTTGTCATTTACTTTTTACAAATTTAGTTCTTTTTGCATGTCTTCATTTCTCACTCTATCACTACTTGTCTTCTGTACAATATTCCTCAGGAATTTCGTTTCAGCTGTGCATACTCTACTCTCATCTCTCGGAGTCATTGGCCAGGTTTCTGTTGCATGTCATTATAGGTAAGTAATATCCCTTGTACATTACTTCTTTAGCCTCCATTGGTACGTCTTTATTCCAAATTAATCTCTGTACATGGTAGTAAAATGTATCCTTCTACTAATTTCCACATCCAGTCTTCCATTTTCTGTCAGTTCACCTCCAAAGTATTTGAAGTGTTCTACTATTTCCAGTTCCTTCTCTCCAATATTGGTAGTTCCTTTTCGTTCTTTACTCATCACCACTGTCTTGCTCTTCTACATGCTCATCCCCAGTCCCCATTGTTCAATCCTTCTATTCAATATATATTCAGGTGTTGTTGTACCTCCTCATCATCTTCTCCCCAGATCACATCATCATCATCATCATCATCATCATCTGCAAACACCATTACATTTATTCTTTTCCCTCTATAATCCCTTGCTGCCTTTACAATGCCATCCATCACCATTATGAACAGTAAAGCAACAACACACTCTCTAGTTTTAGGCCATTGTCATTTCCAAACCATTCTCTTCTATCCAATGTTGTCTTCACACAGCTGTAACAATTATCATAAATTGCTTTTATTTCCTCACCAATGCCCCTGTTTGTCAGGCTTTTCCAACTTGTGTTCTGAGGATGCTGTCGTATGCTCTTTCTCTGCAAAAATAACCTCTATCTTTGTGGGTGGGGTTAACTTCCAATAAGTAACAAGGGGAACCTGACCCCTACAGAGCGCGTCACCAGGTGGTGGATAGGGGGCCTCTACAGTAAGCAGGGCTGGTTGAAATACCCAATACAACCTGCGAACCAACAGGTAGCCCAATTCCTAAGGGCTTTAAAATACTGGGACACCCTCTCTCCAGGGGCATAAATATGGAGGGCCCTTGCCCTGGGTTATGGGTGAAGACCTCAAACGGCATCTACGGCAGAGAAGATGGACTTCGGTACGGTGGAGATGGCAGAAGGGGCAAACCTGTAGTGTCTGTATTCCACGGGAGCGGCTACAAAAGCCGCCTGACTCCATGTTAGGGCGGCCTAATAAAATGCCTTTGGGAGAAGCGAACCCATCGTACAAACAGTCTAAAAAAATGAGTGCGAGTGATTCAAGGCCTCAGAAAATGCTACGGCGTCCCCCTGAAGCGACACTCAGTTCCCGGTGTTCTGGGGGAACTGTGAGAAGTGTACCAGAAATCAACAAAATCAGTATCATCAGTGTCATGACTTTGAATGGCAAGGTAGAAGAACTGCTAGAGTATATGGAGAAGAAAGATACAGCGATGATAGGAATGAGTGAGACAAAATGGTAGAGGAAAGCTCAAAAAGAAATGAAGAAAGGGTCTAGAATATATTGGAGTGGAGGAAAAATGGCAACAAATGGTACAGGTGTTATATTGAGAGAAGACCTAGCACAATATGTGGATAAATTGACCAGATCAGTGACAGGATAATTAAAGTTAGTCTTGGAGTATAGACTATAGACTTCATAGAATGATTACAGACATCAAGGTAACTAAGATGATAGCTACTCTCCTGGAAAATTGTCGCTTTTTTGTCGAATTCCAAGGACGCCGAAGCAGATGGAGGAATCAAAGGAATGGACTACCTCAAGGCAGTGTACTGGCTCCTATTCTTTTCAACATCTACACTAATGACCAGCCATTACCAGAAAATACTAAAAGCTTTATCTATGCCGATGACCTTGCACTTACTACTCAAACTGATACCTTTGATGAAGCAGAGATCTCTTTAACTGCTGCATTAGAAGAGCTAGGTACCTATTATGAGAAAAACCAACTCAAACCAAATCCAGCTAAGACTCAAATTTGTGCGTTCCATCTGCGGCATGCGCAGGCCTCTCAGAAACTCAAAGTACTATGGAAGGGGAACTTACTGGAACACTGCTTTACACCAAAGTACCTGGGAGTTATGTTGGATCACACATTAACATATAAGAAACATTGCCAAAACCTGAAACAAAAGATAGCTGCCAGAAACAACATTCTACGGAAGTTATCAGGAACAATTTGGGGAAGACAACCACAAACGATTAGAACATCAGCTCTAGCTCTATGTGCCTCCCCGTTTGGTACAGGTCAGCTCATACGACGCAGGTCGACATCGCTTTAAACGAAAGCTGCAGGATCATTACTGGATGTCTGAAACCTACACCCATTGAGAAGGTCCAACTTTTAGCTGGTATTGCTCCCGGTGAGATTCGTAGGAAGGTAGCAGCTAACAAAGAAAGGCTCCAGGCATCTTCTTCAGAAGCACATCCTCTCTATGGATACCACCCAGCCACAGAGAGGCTAAAATCTAGGAAAAGTTTTCTCCGCACATCAGTTAACCTTGAGGGGAAAGCAGAGAATGCTAGAGTCACAATGTGGAAAGAAAGAATCCACCACCTTTCCAACTGGATAGAGCCGAAGGAAAGTCTTCCATGTGGACACCAGGAGAAGTGGACAGTATGGAAAGCCCTTAATAGACTCCGTACAGAAGTCGGCAGAACCAAAGTAAACTTGCGGAAGTGGGGCTTCTCAAGTGATTCATCACTTTGTGCTTGCGGAGAGCAGCAGACGATCCAACATCTATGTCAGTGTGTTTTATGTCCTTCAATGTGCACTATGAAAGACTTAATTGCAGCCTCCCCCAACGCTATTGACGTCGCCCAATACTGGGCAAGCATCATCTAGCTCTCGAATATTGTTGCTCTATCTGTGATTGTATAATAGACTTGTATATTTGTATAGTAGGAATGTAGATATCTTGTTGGTTTTTGTTAAATATCTGTAAGTAAAGTTGATACTTCTGACACGAATAAAGAAAGAGTCTTGGACTTGAGAGTGGAATCAAGGATTTTATACAGGTTTATGCACCCCAATCGGGGAATGTAGATGAATGTTTAGAGGAGTTTCTAGAAGAACTGGAAAGTTGTATTGAGGACAAAGAGGTTATATTATTGGGAGAAACGAATGCACAAGTTGGGACAGACAGGAAAAAGAAGAGATAATTGGCCCCTACGGATATGGAAACCAAGTTGAAGGAGATTTGGTAATAGATTTTTGTACAAGGAATGAATCGTTGACAGTACATGGTTTAGAGAAAGGAACTCACAAAAAATAACTAGATATGACTGGGGAGATAGAAAGACAAAGACAATGACTGATCTTAATCTGGTGGAGGAGAAACATAGACAACTGGAAGATGTGACAGCAATGCCAAGAAAGGATTTCGAAGGAGACCATAAAGTGGTGATAGCCCAATTAAGACTTGGTAAAACAACAAAGTTAACAGAAAAAGGGAAATAAAAATAAAGGGATGGAAGTTAAAAGAGAAAGAGAAAAGTTTCAAGAGGATCTGAAGAAAGAAATTCCCAAAGATGACATGAACAGTGGAAAAAGAGGAATGGACATGTTTCAGAAATAGTTTTGTAAAGTGTGCAGTAAACACTTGTGGAAGACTATCAGGGAGGAAAAAAGGAAAAGGAGACTCCTTGGTTGAACAGAAGGATAAAGGAAGCAGTTAAGAGAAACAAATGGCTTGGAGGAAGTGGATAGGCAGCAATAGCACAGAGAATTGGCAGAAATATAAAGGAATTTACAGAAACTTTACAGGAGGATATAAAGGGAAGTAAAAATATTTTGTATCATTTGGTGAAGAATAGTTTAAGGAATAGGGAAGATACCGAATTTGTTAAAACTGAAACAGGGCAGATATTAACGCTACGAGATGATGTTCTAAAAAGATGGGAAGAATACTTTTCAGAATTGCTAAATATTAAATGCAGTGAACTGGTAGATGAGAAGGAGCAAGAAGAAACAATGGGGAAAGAAGAAGAAGAAGAAGAAGAAGATAAGGGAGATATCGATGCTAGAAATAGAGTAAGCCATACAAAAGATGAAGAGCGGTAAAGCAGCAGGACAGATGAGGTAACTACAGAAATGATAAAAACAGCAGGACCAATAGGGCTACACTGGTCGTATAGATTATTGTAATGGTCATAGCGTCCGCCATGTCAACTGGCAGTGGGCCCGGCCCGGCACTGTATAGACTCACCCCTTACGCTTCAACTGTGCCAATCACTAGCAGCGCTTAAGGCTAGGCAAGCCCCACTCGCTTCCGCTCGCGGTCCTGTAGCAGAGGAGTATGAAAATGACTCCACGATTAATTTGGAGTGTTCCATCTCGCGATGTTCCTGGATCCATCCAGCATCCGGACGATTCTAGAAGAGCCAGCGCAGGTATATAAGAGAGGAACGACCTGCCTGGAGTTAGTGAGAGTTAGACTGAGTTAGAAGTTGGTGTGGTTCAGTCGTGAGCGACTGCCAGTGTAGTGAAGTATGTGAACTGCCGTGATTATCGGACTAGTGTGCTACAGTGCAGACTGTCGACGAAGGAGAGAACGTGTAGCCGTGCGATGCAGGACCTTGTGTGTGAGTGTAAAACTATGTAGTGTGAGAACAAGTGAGAAATGAAGGGGGAGAGAGTGCGCGAACTGCATAAGTCTGTGTTATGAGCAAAAGTTGTGTGTAGTCTTGTGTAGTTTAGTGCGTAGCTAATAAATCTTAGTATTGAAGCTACTAGTCTAGTGTTAATTGATCATACTACCCCGCCAACTCGTTACAACTGGTGTCAGAATCGGGATCGACTGGTAGCAGTAATTTCGTAACTAGGCATTTCTAGTGAATCGTACAATGGATAGCGAAAGGTTTCAGGCTCTCCTCAGTAAGTTCACCGAACTCTCATCCAAACAGGACGAAATCAAGAGCGAACTGAAACTGGAATTAAATTAACTTAAGGGTGGACAAGGTAAATTAGAACACGAAATGCGCTCTCTCGAAAGAAAATTAAAGAGTGACATAATGCAGGACGTACAGGAACTGGTTGGAAAACAGAGCAAAGAAATACCGCAGGTTGTGGAGTCAGGGGTTCGAGACCTGAAAGAAGAAGTAAGTGTCCTGCGTACGAGAGTGACAGCCATGGAGACTCATGCTAGGGCCACCTGCAGCGACAGCGGCTCCAGCGCCGGGAAAGTAAACCCCCCGCGCTTCGACGGGACAACATCTTGGCGGACCTTCCGGGCCCAATTCGAGACCGTGTGCGGGCACAACGGTTGGACATCGGAGGAAAGGGCTGTGTACCTAATCGCCGGACTGCAAGGACCAGCAGCGGAAGTACTACACAGCCTTCAGCCGGGTGCACTTGAGGAATGATGTTGAGAGGATGTGCCAGCTGTGCGACACCTGCACGGCGAGCCGGGGCGCACGTACCAGGAGTAGGGGCCAAATGATGCAGTACAACATTGGAGCACCATTCAAGAGGATCGCCATTGATGTCGCTGGACCATTCCCCGAATCTGACGCCGGGAACCGTTACCTACTCCTGGCTATGGACTACTTCACAGAGTGGCTGGAGGTCTATGCCATCCCAAACCAAGAGGCATCGACAGTGGCCGACATCTTCGTCAAGAACTTCGTGTCGATTCGGTGTCCCGAGGGAATTTCATATCGACCAAGGCAGAAACTTTGAGTCCAGGTTGATGCAAGAGGTTCTGCAATGCTTAGGAGTGCAGAAGACACGTACGACGCCTCTCCACCCTCAGTCAGATGGTATGGTGGAGCGTTTTGTGAAAACCGTCAAAGAGCACCTCAGGAAGGTGGTTTCGGAGCACCAGAAGGACTGGGACAAGAGGGCCCCCTTCTTCTTGATGGCCTATCGAGCGTCCACCCATGAGACGACGGGCATGACACCTGCCAACATGGTCTTCGGAAGGGAGCTCCGCCTGCCATGCGATCTAATTTTCGGGTCTGCACCAGACCAGCATCAATCAGTGACAGACTATGCATGGGAGTTGGTGGATCGGCTCAACGACATCCACGATTATGCCCGACATGCAGCGACAGTATGAAAGCCCGCTACGACATGCTCGTGAACTCTGCGGGTTTCCAAGAAGGTGACAGTGTGTGGCTGTACCATCCGGTGCGGACGAAAGGGAAGTAACTGAAACTGCAGCCCATATACAATCGTCACCGGGATCAACGACGTCGTCTATCGAATCCGGCGGCCTCCCCGAGGGAAGATGATGATTGTTCACCTGGATCGCTTGGCACCGTATCGTGGAGCAACTCGGAACAAGCAGCCTTGAGGAGGGGGCAGTGTAATGGTCATAGCGTCCGCCATGTCAACTGGCAGTGGGCCCGGCCCGGCACCGTAGAGACCCACCCCTTATGCTTCAACTGAGCCAATCACTAGCAGTGCTTAAGGCTAGGCAAGCCCCACTCGCTTCCGCTCGCGGTCCTGTAGCAGAGGAGTATGAAAATGACTCCACGATTAATTTGGAGTGTTCCATCTCGCGATGTTCCTGGATCCATCCAGCATCCGGACGATTCTAGAAGAGCCAGCGCAGGTATATAAGAGAGGAACGACCTGCCTGGAGTTAGTGAGAGATAGACTGAGTTAGAAGTTGGTGTGGTTCAGTCGTGAGCGACTGCCAGTGTAGTGAAGTATGTGAACTGCCGTGATTATCGGACTAGTGTGCTACAGTGCGGACTGTCGGCGAAGGAGAGAATGTGTAGCCTTGCGATGCAGAACCTTGTGTGTGAGTGTAAAACTGAGCGCGCGAACTGCATAAGTCTGTGTTATGAGCAAAAGTTGTGTGTAGTCTTGTGTAGTTTAGTGCGTAGCTAATAAATCTTAGCATTGAAGCTACCAGTCTAGTGTTAATTGATCATACTACCCCGCCAATTCGTTACATTATTTAGAATAATCTGGAGGAAGAAAGAGATCTCAGAAGAGTGGGGAAAGGGTTTAATTACCCTGATATTTAAAAAAAGGTTATAAAAGGAACGTAATAACTACAAAGGGATCACCCCTATTGTCCATGATCAACGTTTGACCTGATCTTTACATTAAGACATATGATGGAGAAAAGAAGGGAGTTTGGAAAAGACAGGGTGGCAACATTTATTGATATCGAGAAAGCTTATGACAGTATGTCCAGAGAGTTGGTATAGGACACATTATGAAAAAAAAAAAAAAAACAAGTTAACAGAGTGGAAGTGCAAATGATAAAAGCTATGTACAAAAAACAAAGCTGAATTGGTATGGGTATATGATGAGAACTGGAGAAGAGAGAGTGCCAAAATAGTTTTTTCAGAAGTTAACAGGAAAGAGACCATGAGAAAGAGCCTGAAAGAGATAGACCGATACAGTGTGGGAGTGCATAGAGAAGAGGGGAGGAAATCCAGAAGATGTACTTAAAAAGGGAGAAGAGTGGTGGAGAGACAGGCAGCAATGGAGGTCCTTGGTTCACTACCCAACCCAGGAAGCTGGAATCGGAAAATGAAGATGATGACTCCCAGCTCTTTTCCATGATCTGTCTCAGAATGAAAGTGGATTCCACTGTTGACCTTCCACTTTGGAATTCCAATTGTTCCTCTTGTAACGGACTTTTTACCCGTTCTCTAATTCTTCTTTCCAATATCCTTTCCATTAACTTGGGAACATGGGAGATGATGGTGATTCCTCTATAGTTACTGCACATCTTATCTCCTTTCTTGAATACTGGTATCATGAGCCCCCTTTTCCCATTCTCTGGCACTTTTCTCTCTCTCTATACACACTTGAGTATTCTAATTATCCATTGAAGTCCCGCTGGTCCTGCAGCTTTGAGCATTTCTATAGCTACTTCATCTATTTCCACAGTTTTTCCCATCTTCATCTTTTTAATTACCATATCACCTCTGTCACTGTAATGTCTGATTCCTTTTTTCTTACTTCGAATTAACGAGATTTTACTATACCTTTGTTCCAATATAACTGGATGCGAGGCATATGAACCTGGGATATCAGGATGCAGAGGGCAAAGCAGGCCTTAATTTCATCCTCATTAGTGTCAAACCACCTGTTATCATCTATTATTTTTTCCTATATGTTCCAATAACTGTTTTGTAGCATAAATATTTGTTTTCCGTGCAATGTGGGAAAACAATGGGTCCATAAATTCCCAAAACATAGAGAACTCTGATACAGAATTATCTAGATATTTGTCTCAGTTCTCCTGACACCCCTGGAGTGCTTGGTTATCACTATTCCTAACCCACACACAGTCACTATGTTTTGATTCGCATGTGGGGTTTTAGGTTCAATTTCACAGTTACTAGTATCAGATGAACTGTCACTTTCATTGAAATCTATTCTTCAATGTTATCATAATTGCCATCACTGTCCTCTGAATCTAAAACACTTTTAATTAACTCAGCATCAGCATTGCTGTCAGTGGCCTTTACTATGCCCGGAGCCATGGCTACGAGACAGACTAACACCTGATGAAATATTTGCTTGTTTATAGGCCTCTTTGTCCTCAACTGCACGTGTTCTCTGCCTGTAATGGATTCAGCTCATCACCGACATTTATGGCAATTGGAAATACACCGCATTTCTCTCAGTGACTGTAAAGGAGTCACCTCATCGCCGATATCTACTGGAAATGGAAATACCCCACAAGTACACAACCTCTATCATCTCTGCTATTCACGTCCACTGTGTCTTGTCAAGTAACGGCTTTCTAGTCAGCTGATACTCCTGATGACATCACGCTGTACTGTTGTGTCTACTGGCACATGTTCTCGCAATATCTAAGTTCTTCCAGAAAGTGCTGGACCTTCCTCTTCTCATTTCTCCCCCTCTACTCTATCCTATATAATCCCAGCCCGCCCTCATTTCCAACTGAGATGGACTTCAGAGGGTGGAACATTGTCACCCACCCTTATGGCTGGGTCACATTATATTTGCACATATCAAACAAAGTAATAAAGTAAAAATCCAAAATAACAAACCTGAAGGGACATACGTCAGCCGAAGACACACATGAAAAACATTTCAAATTTCAACAACATACACATGGCTAGAAATAAAGATACGCAGGATTACCAACATGACATCTAGAGAAAGGATATAGGAAAGCGGACTGGAAACCCTACAGAGGATGTGATCTTACGTGACGTTGTAGGGAAAAAGGCATGAGAGCATTTACCCTTCAGTATGGTTTACTAACAATAAAGGAAATTTAACTAGTTAAATTTACAGCAATTAAAGGGATAACATGATTAACAAAGAAACAAGATGAAACGAACCACGAGATTTCTGTCGATGGTTCTTCAGAAAATCAAAACTGCGATAAAATGTTTTAACTACTTTAAAGGAAGGTGAGCATAGCTTTGACAATGAAATTCACAAGGGAAATTTAACAGGGGATATATACATAATTACAACCATTTTTAAGACAAATAGAAAAAGAGCTTTACAGATTTTTACCAATAGTTTACCAAGAAAATGACAACGGCATTTAAAATTTAACGTAGAGACCTTTCGAGTTGCTGTCCTCTCCTAATACGTATCAGCGAGAGACGCATAGCTCAACAGGCGTACACTAAATTGACACTGCACTACGGGAGGCAACCCGGATGGAAAATTAAATTTTACATTACACAAAAGGTTAATAAAAGGGAATTGCCTCTAAAACAAAGGATATGCCTAGCTGACGAGCTAAGGCATTACGAAACAAAAAGGCGAAAACCAGGGTCTAAGATAAACTCCGAAACAAATAAATTTACATATTAATTTAACATTTGAGAAAAGAAAACATGCTTACCCGGAGGTGACTAGAGCCGCTGACCGGACCACCCACAAGGGGCGCCCGACCGTGAGGACATACGAAAACCAAAAACGCGGACCAGAGCCCTGCTCCTACCGAGGAGCCAAAGGCCGGAGATTGAGAAACACTCAAACAACCAATCAGGGAAGCCACCTACGATTCGACTCAAAATTTTCACCAATAAAAATGATCGTTATTTTGACCAATAAAATTACAGCACCTTATATGGGCAACATATTCTAGAGGTTTCGACTGTGCAACTCAGCTATTTCGTGATCGAAGCCTCCATGTGGCAAATACAGGGTGATACAAAAGGTGGGCTATAACAAGCACACTACTGGAGATCTCCCATACCAAAATACAATTTCTTCCAACACTCATAATGATTAAATAAATATAATAATTGATTTCTTTGAAGATGTTTGAGAGTTCCTTAGTTCTTTGTCTTAAAGATGATTTCACAAAAAATTTAGCATAATGGCAAAAATTAAATAATTTCATCCAAGTTATTAATTTCTCACCACCCTTTGTCCTCAACTGCACGTGTTCTCTGCCTGTAATAGACTCAGCTCATCACCGACATTCAAGGGCGCCCCCCTACATGCTGAGTTTGAGTCGGATTACTTGATTCCTCACCTATCTTTGCTGATTGGTCTGCACTGCTGTTCGCCATTTCGCTACTCTCACTTAAGTTAGATAGACTTCATGTCAAATCAAATCAAATCCAAATCTCTTTATTTGCAAATAAGGTGTCTACCTCGGTGGCAAATGGTACACTAAAATACATTATTGTCAAGCACTAAATATTAAATTAACAAGAGAAGAAAATTTTCCTATAATACAATATTATACAATTTACGCTAACAATTTTTTTTTATTAAACACACAGCTCATCGTTAATAAATTTATATTGTTTACAAAATTCTACTTATAATATCTCCTGTACTAGTTACAAATATAGTCAACTGATATACAGTATGTGGAATTACTTCAAATGATACTATACAACTGGTATAAGATTAAACTTTACATTGCATTTATTTATTTACTTTTTTTTTTTTTTTTACTCATTCTGGAACCTAAGTAGCATAACAACCTGCTGCGTCTTAACCAGAGCAACTTTTGCCACCACTTTTCAGAGTTCCTGAAGGGCCTTCACAGCTACCATAGCAGTCTCAGGGTCCTCGAAGTCCCCACTGTACTTCACCCCTACAGGCAGTCCACTACTTTGGCTGTCCAACTCCTTAGACCAGGGGATGGAATTAATTTATTCACACACATTTCATTATTTACAATAACTTGCACTGGTCGAATGCCCTCTAACACTTCATTTATTTTCTCTGTTGCTGTTTATTCTCTTCTTGAATATCTGTACAGATTTTGGAAAAGGATCAAACACTACCCCTGGTAAACTGTTCCACTCCTTCACACCCTTCCCAATGAATGAAAATTTACCCCAATCGCTTCTGCTAAAATTCCTTCTAATTTTATACTTGTGATCTGTCCTGCAGATATAATTATTTTCCAACTGAAGCCTCTCATGGATATCTCCCGATGCTTCTTCTCTTGTATAGGCTCTATATAATCCTATAAGTCTAGTTTTCTCCCTTCTCTTACTTAAAGTTTCCCACCCAAGTTCCTTTAACATTTCTGATACACTACTCTTTCTCCTGAAATCCCCTGTTACAAATCTTGCTGCTTTCCTCTGCACACTATCTATTTCTTTTATTAGGTATTCTTGGTGAGGATCCCAAACACTGTTTGCATATTCCAATAATGGACGAACCATACTTAAGTAACTTTTTTCTTTTAATTCTTTATTGCATCCTTTAAGTAGCCTCATTATGACATGTAACGATCTGTATGCTTTCCCAACAATGTCATCAACATGACCCTACTTTCAAATCTCAGACGTAAGTATTTGCACTTGCCATCTTTTGGGATAACTACCTCATCCAAAGTATATTCAAATTCAGTTTTAAGGCTCCTGTTTGTAAAAGTTGTAACAGTTGATTTGACTCCATTAACCTTCATATTATTCTCTTCAACCCATTTTTGGATACTTTCAAGATCCCTTTGTAATTCTGAATAATCCACAATGTTATTTATTTCCCTATAAACAATTATGCCATCTACATACAATCTTATTTTTGATGTTATATTGTTCCCTAAATCATTTGCGTCTGTTAAGAAAAGTAACGGACCGATTATACTACCCTGTGCAATTCCCTTCCAAACTTTCTCTTCCTGCAATGTGGTGGAATTCTTTTGATTTCTCTTATCCTAATTCTTAGTACTAACAACTTTAACAACCTCTCTATTTCCCAATTTTATAGTACTTGACTTGCTAAAACATTTCTTCATACTCCAAAATACATATCACTACATATAAAACACTTCACTGACATAGTTTGCAGAATTCCATCCACACCTGACAAGTGCTCCTACGCCTATAAGCCTAACAGATGTACCAATCATTCAGCTCCACGTTGGGTAGCCATATGTAACTTTACTGTTAATAATAATAATAATAATAATAATAATAATAATAATAATAATAATAATAATAATAATAATAATAATAATAATAATAATAATAATAATAATAATAATAATTGCAATAATAATAATAATAATAATAATAATAATGATCATAAATAAATAAAATTACTAAACAACCTAATAAAATAATAGAAATAAATTAAATTCATAAAAATAATTGATTGAAATGTTCGTTGTATGGGCGCCAGAGTTCACTAGAATGGATCCCTCTAATTTTAATACAGCATGATAATTCTTTATCATCCAGGACTGTGTACTGGTACATCTGCTTCAGGCCTTACCTAACATTCTGAAAACGACTAAATAGGTAGGAACTGCACCTAGGTTCATCAATAACTCCACTGATTCTAAAATAAGTATATTCTCAATAAAATCCGTGCATGAGCACCTCATCAACACTCCGAAATATACATATAATACACACACAAAACAATGCTGGAAGACTTCATTACAACAACAATGAAAACAGCAGTAAAACAAAAGCTAGAACTAAGCCACCATTTTTAGTTAGTACATTGAACAATGTACATATATGTAGGTAAGTACCTTTCACTGTCTCTGTATCTATTACTATTTGCTTCACGTCGCACCGACACAGATTTGTCTTATGGCGACGATGAGATAGGAAAGGCCTAGGAATGGGAAGGAAGCGGCCATGGCCTTAATTAAGGTACAACCCCAGCATTTGCCTGGTGTGAAAATGGGAAACTACGGAAAACCATCTTCAGGGCTACCGACAGTGGGGTTCGAACCCACGATCTCCCGATCACTGGATACTGGCCGCACATAAGCGACTGCAGCTATTGAGCTCGGTGTCTCTGTATCAACACGACTTGCTGATTCTCATAATCGGCACTTATTACATCACACAGATATTGTACCTCATAATAGGGTGTTCACTGACTCTAACACTTGTTTTAAAGATATATTCACTTGAGCAACACACGCTTGTCGTTCCTGAACATAAATTCTGGAAAGTCTGAGATATAACACCTCCCAGCTTTCACCAACATGTAATACCAGGCGTCACAAGTGCTACAATACTAAGTGCCTAAGCACTCCACAAGCCGGCCCCGGGTTCGATTCCCGGCCAGGTCAGGGATTTTTACCTGGTCCTGAGGGCTGGCTCGAGGTTCACTCAGCCTACGTAATTAAAATTGAGGAGCTATCTGACGGCGAGATAGCGGCCCTGGTCTAGAAAGCCAAGAATAACAGCTGAGAGGATTCGTCGTGCTGACCACACGACACCTCGTAATCTGCAGGCCTTCGGGCTGAGCAGCGGTCGCTTGGTAGGCCAAGGACCTTCAAGGGCTGTAGAGCCATGTGGTAAGCACTCCACAATTGTAGGTCAGCCACGTTCCACGAACATAAAAAGACTACGTTCCAGGAACGTTTGAAGTCCAGTCCAGTCCAGTCCAGTCCAGTCCAGTCCAGTCCAGTCCAGTATAAAGCAGCAGTGTCACTCCAGTACCGTATATCCAGTTTCACTCCCTTCCTGTACAGTGTCTCTCACTTGCTGTATCATGTGTTTATAGAGCTCCACTTCCCCCTTCCTCTCAAAAAGATACGTTGAGATTAACCTTGGCCGGGCAAACATGAGTAGGAGGACCACGCACTGAATCTCTTCCAGTGTCACAAGGCAATCACAAGATCAACAAATTCTGGGGTGTTTTACATGAGGCATCGGAACTTTTTGACTACATCAACAAGCTCATCTCATCAAACACTGAGCTATTCACGAGTCATACAAAGTTCCCAAGTTATGACTAGCAATATTTTCCCAACCGTCATACAAAACAAATTACTCATACCACATATGAAGACCTTCCAGGTTAAAATACTATTAACAATAAATATACAATGAAATACGGATAATAATAATAATAATAATAATAATAATAATAATAATAATAATAATAATAATAATAAAATACTGACAATAATATCTCTCACTTCTACATATAGTGCGAGGGTGTGATATATGTACTATCACAGTGTGTAGGGTAGATATCTCCTTGTTTTATTGCTGTCACTGTGTAAATAATGATGGTACAATTTATGTTAATACAGGCAAAGATCTCCGGAAAAGGTGTGCTTTTTACTGAAACCTCTATTTAAAGTAAACCCAAATTAAGGTTAAAAAAATCAGGTCCCTGTAAAAATGTTAAATAGGGGTTCTACTGTATATCACTTATGGTATTGAATAGGTGGACCCTCTCATCTTTGTTAATAGTTCACTCAGTCTACGCGAGAACAATTAAGGAGTTATCTAACGATGAGATAGCAGTCCAGATCTAGAAAACCAAGAATAACGGGCAAGAGGATTCGCCGCACTGACCAGCTCTCAGGATGTGTGCAAAGATCAGTCCCTCAAAATAAAAAAAAATCACTTCTGGTTTAAAGTAGAGACAGTGATGAACTGTTCATAGCCACAGTTCTCAGAATTGTCTTCTTAACACACCTTCACAGAATTGTTGGCTGCAACTCGTATCCAAGTAAACATAAGGTTTGTTCCAACAAGAACGGGAACAGTTTGCAAACTGGCAGACGCATGCGCAGTACGGAAAGAGCGTTCCAACAAACTTCAAACTCAAACGCGGACTCGGAGTCGGTTGTTCCAACAGACTATGGACCGTTCCTGAACCAGTTTGCGGACTGGCAAAGCAGTTCGTGCTCCAGAACAAGTACTGTTCGTCAAAGACATGCGCAGTACACCAAAGTAAGTGTGAGCTGTGCATTGCGGTCCATAGCTTTCACTTGGTGAAGCGTGAACAGCTGATCGGTATCATCCAGGTATCATCTGGCGCGAGCAGACGACATGTTACATGTACAATTAAATAGAAGTACGCCGTTGTTTTATACAGTAATAGTTAAAAAATTATACCGTTAAAAAGTCATATTTGACTACACACTAATAAATTACGAGGCACGAGATAAAAAAACCAGAATGATGCATGATGATTTTGAAGGCGGTTCCTTGAGCCAGTAGCTCACTGTGACATTCAATCAATCAATCAATCAATCAATCAATCAATCAATCAATCAATCAATCAATCAATCAATCAATATAAAATAAATAAATAAATAAATTAATTAATTCTGATGATCTTATGAACTCGGACTCCAGAGAAGATTATCTAGGGCTATATTACAATATCCCAAAAGCGAAAAATGAAGATTATTTAGGCAAGTTATTATATTTTTTTTTACTTGTTTGCAATTATGTTTAAATTATATTTATTTTCACAACATGTACGAGTAACTCATAATTTAGTAACCAAAATTCTCTTTCTCTCTCGCTCTCCGCCTATAGGGCCTAGAAGAAACAGTACCTCGCTATGACAATAAAACGTTCAAGGAGCATTTTCGCGTCAGTAGGGAGATATGGAAAATATTTACAAACATCAGTCTGGCCAATATGGAAAACTGTCTGCACTGAGCCAGGTTTGTCTGCAGCTGCTGCAATAATAATAATAAGAATAATAATAATAATAATAATAATAATAATAATAATAATAATAATTTCACAATTTGCCTTACGTCGCACCGACACAGATAGGTCTTACGGCGACGATGGAATAGGAAAGGCCTAGGCGTGGGAAGGAAGCGGCTGTGGCCTTAATTAACCATTTTCAGGGCTGCCGACAGTGGGGTTCGAACCCACTATCTCCCGAATACTGGATACTGGCCGCACTTAAGTGACTGCGGCTATCGATCTCGGTAATAATAATAATAATAATAATAATAATAATAATAATAATAATAATAATAATAATAATAATAATAATAATAATAATTTTAATAATCGCTAAGTATTGCTTTTCTAATAAAGGTTCAAATTTTCCTGTGGTTTATTGGGCATCAGACTACAAGTTTCCGGGATGTTGCAGATCGGTTTGACATTTCTTTGAGCTCTCCACATAGAATTGTCGAACGATTGACTGTCTTCATTAGCAACTTATCTCCAAAAGTGATCACTTGGCCTACAGAAGATGAGGAAGTAAATATTGAGCAACATTTCAGGGAAAGTGGATTTCCAGGTGTCATTGGTGCCACAGGTGGCTGTCATATTGAAATTGATAAGCCTGCAAATGATACAGACTCTTATGTAAACAGAAAAGGACACTATTCTATACAGGTATATTTTATTTATCAACATATGTCTTCATAGTAAACTACTCTTATTATTAAATGAATGCAAGCTGTTTGTGATAACAGGCGAAATATTTTGGATGTGTTTCTGAGTATTTTTTTAATGCTATTTGTTCGGGGCGTCGACCCATATGGATCTTTTGCCACTACTGGCACCATATTGTATGAACCTGCGTGTAATTGGAATGGCGGTAGTGTGGAATGTTATGTGTGAGAAAAGGAAGATTAAGGACGCCACAAAGGACGTCATTACAATTTAAAAACTCTGACTCGGCCGGGAATCGAACCCGGGGCCGCCAGATGACAGGTGGACGCGTTGTCTCCTACGCCGCGGGGCCGGACTAGCAGAGTGTTTAGTAGTTCACCTCTTGGCAATAATTTAGAAGAAATAAATGTGATCAGTATTTTCTTTTAGGTGACATGGTTATGCCCTGAATAGAACCGTCTACATCATCGGTTTTTACACTGCCAGTACTCGTGGTAGAATTATCAATTCACGTAATTCTGGAATAAAGTAATTATTATTTTAGAAACAGGTCCATTAGTCGATAATTTTATTAGTTGAGTCATTTTTTGCCGATTACCTTCCATTGAGTAGGCCTAACTAGTTGTTTAGCAGAGATGAACAAGAACATCTGTTTGTTTATCCTCAAACAGGAATCTCCCGCGTAATTGTGAACGCATGCGCATTGTAGTTTTTCTTGACCGTTCACGAACCGTTCCAACAGACTGCTGTTTAGCGACGGTTCCCAACGAGTACATAGCTCGCGCATGCGCTTACATCAGTTCATGAATCAATACCAAACCGTACGCAAACTGCTTGTTGGAACAAACCTATATTCTTCAGCAGTTTACATTTTTACACTCACAAAGCTTTGTGAATATGTTTCATGCGGCTTAGTAGCCCAATCTTGACATGAAACATATGTCCACATAGATCACATGAAATGGTTGGTGGAGGGCAGAACTGAGCTTGAAGGAACTTCCATGCTTGTCGTTTATCATCTTCACGTCTCCATTGTTCCTCTTCAAACACCGAAACTCATATAGAAACAGTGTGGTGCCAAAGTGTATGATTCTCACCAAGCACATCCCAGGATTAATTCCAGTGTTAATTCCAGCCTCAAAGGGGCTAAATGAGGTCTTGTGCTGGAACAGAGTTCACCGTACAGAAGTTGACGAGGAAACCTGGTTTCAGTCATGCGATGACGTGCCCTATCCATCTGAGACGGTGGCCAATGATGGTAGCCTGAATGCTTATAGCATGTGCTTTCTCAATAACTGCAAGGTTGGGACGGGGTTCTCCCATTTGATGCTCAAGATGGATCTTAGTTTTTGCATATGGAAGCGCTTTAGCTTTTTGATATCCTGACAGTAGAGGTCGACGTTTCACAACCGTAAAGCAGTGTTGATATGACAACAGCATGGTAAACTATGATCTTGGTATGCATTATTAGGGTCCTTATTCATGAAGTCACGACGGGATAAACGTCCAAATGCTGAGTGAGCAGCACTAATTCTCCTATCAACATCTTGTGAGCAGTTAGCATTTGTTGAGAGGATACTTCCTAGATATAAAAAGAGGTTGACCTGCTCCAGTGAAGTACAGTAGAAGTCCATCATAGCGATAATTCTTAACAGCGAAAAATTTACTCACTATAGCTGATTGTCGTTATACCCGATTTTTGTACAAAATGTAGGATGCCAGAACCCAGCGCACATCGGCACGAATATAGCGTGCCACTACGGCTCCTCTTCGCTGTCAGAATGAGAAGATGCCTCATCCCAGCTACAACGCTCTAACTCTGCAGTTACCGTATACATTCTAATCTCTCCACTGCAGTTCACAACACAAGCAACTCTATTCTATTTCACCAGACCAGCAACAAAAAACAATAACTTCATCCCGAAGTCCGTCATACTATTTTCCACGGAATAACATCAATTTAGTCTCACCGGCATCTCACACCGATGTCTTCACATAACATTCGAAGCTACAGAAGTCAACTAAAAGAATCAGCGAAAGTTTCAACCTGCAACATATTCCTAATAAGCAATTATCTACAAATAACTGTCTTCATTGTTGCCATTCAAATGCACTGAATACCCATGAGTCTCCATCCACACTGACCAGTCTCCGTACCGATCTCGGTGCTGCAACCAGACAACTTTCAGCTTGATGCATATAAAACCTCATTTGGCTATGGAATATTTCCCTACCCCCGGTGATTTTAACTAACATAAACCACTCTGCATTTTTCTGAAATGTCAATGCTACATTCTTCTTCCAACCTTTAAAACAACAAGACGCACTTGGTACTAGATTTTTTAATATCCTTGCTCTCCAAGCTGCTCTTGTGTAAATATGTATATAAATTGTAAAATTCTCAACTGTTCAATTGGACAATGTAAATACTGTATAGTTACCAACCATAGACATTAATTTTTGGTTACAAACATTGACGCCGAGCACTACACCCTTTCTCCCTTGATTGTTATAATGTATATATTTTTTAAAACTTTATATTTTCCTATGATTGCGTAAACTGTTCTCCAGAGCACCACTGCCGAACTCTACTATTTTAATTTTACGCATTGGTTGCTGACTTCTTATTCTATAAACCTATATGTTCAACCATCACTATTGTACAACTGTTTCTCATACTTAATTTTTGTAATGTATATTAATAATATGTGTTAATTTGTGCATGTCAACTACTAACCAGGTACCTGATTTTTGCCTTGAGGAGATAATTTGACTGATGATGCCCTCAATGAAGGGCGAAACATGTCTCAAGTGGAATCAATAATAAATTCCTAAATTGTATAATTTATATGTATTGAATAGGTGACAAAACAAACCTTTTAGCATCCTACATTCAGTATCTTCAATACGGATAACAATGATTTTTATCACTTGCAACATTTTGTACAAAAGTCGGAAAAACCCCCATACACATTAAAATCAGCATGAAAAGGCAATCAGTTTGTTCAAAACTTGCATTTCTGCGGATGATATCCACACTACGGCTTACATGTTTGTTATTTTTCATGAAAGTGAGTGTTTAATTTAATTCTGAAAAAATTATAGTACCGTATTTCTCCGAATCCAAGATGAACCCCACTTTCTCCTTCAAAAATTTAAATCAGGCTCAAATAGTGTTTTGTAAAATCATATGAATGCCTTTGTTGTACAGTACGCAATTTTAGACGCCGAACACTTGTTTTCGTTATGCTGTATTTCTTTTGCTGCGGCTGCACACTTATTCTTTATTTCCGCGGGCTTAACGACCATTAACTTAAAAGTGGCATCATAATATCAAAGAGAACCTGTTGAAAATTTGCCGGCAATACCTATTCCATGCGTCTCTAAAATACAACGATCCATCAGGAAAATATTCTTACTGCCTATAAAACTGTTACTTTTACTCAGTGTCAGATATAACCGGCTACCGCTACACGCACATCTGGCTTGCTGGGTTCGGTGAACTTCAGCGGCTAGCAATGTATAGGCCTAATCGCATACGTTGAAGGTCAAGGAACGAGTTTATTGCGCCACGGTATGGCCATTCTGCCATAAAGTTTTTCGTGCACATACCTCACAATTTCATCTTCGACTTCTTTAAAGCGTCCTTGTTGCGGACCACTGAATGTATTTTTTGAACAGTACGCATTTTTTAGCTATCTTTGCCTTCAGGCTAACGTCAAATATTGGCTTTAGTTAGGCCTATGCCGTATTTTCTTGCGATTGCACACTTATCCTACATTTCCGAGTGTTTAATAACCATCCGTTAAAAATTTGCCGGCAATACCTGTTCGACGTATCTTTACAATACAACTATCCCATCACAAAAATGTTCCTGCTGTCTATAAAACTTAATTTTACTACGCGTCAGGTACAGTAGATGTGTTATAACTCTGCCACTGAGTAGCCGTGGCCTTTCTAAGAATTCAAAGGCTCGCATATTTTGATGTCATTCTGCAGATTTGAGAAACTTTTTGTAGAGGCTGATAGAATGTCATTCTTTATTCACTATTTTCCGAGATCCATTGACGTTACACACAGGCACTGTACAACCGGTTGTTGCAGCTAACGATGCATAATAAAAAGGCGGTCGTTTATTGTCAACGAGTTTTGTGTGTGCGTGCGCGTGTGAAAAGAAGCAGCGTGGGTACCGTGGTAGTTGCAGTGGTATTCGTTACAGTTAGGCCGCAAATGCAGGACAACCCTTGATTTTTCGCATGAGATTCTGATTTAAAAACATCAATCTTGGATTCGGAGAAATGCAGTATTACTACAGAGGCTTCTGTGGCAAACATTTCAGTTTTCTTCTTCAAACGGCATCACCTAACCTAACTGTATATGTATCATGAAAACATACATCCTCGCAAAAAATGTACATGTGAAAGCCTTTCTGAAATTTAACTGGACGCAAGAAAATATGAACTATCCTCTGAAATCAGTTGTACTCTGCCATATCTTGAGGTGTACAATCTTACTTAATTTCAGTATATAACACTAAAATTAAGCGATCGTTAACTTCAGCCTTTACTTTTAATGAGTTAACAACTGCTATCGGCCATGTTATTTACACATTTTTTACGAAAAGGTGTTATCCTCTTTCATTTAAAATTTTCTTTAGAGAACAACAGTCGATGGGTATTACTAATCGACTCCAACACTGCCTTCGAATGTCGACGAGAGAGCTCGCAAATGCACATAGTGAGAAAACTATACAGTACCGAAGGCGATCGATCTCATTTTGTGGCAAACGTTTCATTTTACTTATTCAAACAGCGTCACCTATCCTAACCTAACCGTACTATCTTGATACGCATGATAAAAACACACTTCAAGCGCCAGTAGAGAAATTATAACCTTCTCGGTATAAATTTACATGATAATAGCCTTTCCGCAATTTAAACAGACGTGAGAAAATATAAACTAATCTCTGAAATCAATTATGCACTCTGCCATATCTCGAGGTGTACCTCATTCTTAATTGCAGTATTTAGCATTAAGCAATCATTTAGTAAGCCTTTATTTTTAATGAGTTAACAACTGTTATCAGACCCGTTATTTACGCATTTATTGCAAAAATGTCCTCTTTCATTTCAAATTTTCTTTACGGAACAGCAGTCGACGGGTATTACTAATCAACATCGCCTTCGAACATCGACGAGAAAACTCACTAGTGGAAATAGCGAGGAAACGATACCGAAGGTAATTGATCACATGAAACATAATTGCTGGGCTGCATAAATATTGGTAACGGAAAAAAATCGTGCGTGCTTAATCGCTCATAATAACGGATGCGTCAGTGATAGGGCTCTCGCTATAACCGGAAGATAATACACAGTTTAATATAGGAATTTTGAAGGGACAGCAAAATATTGACATTATAACGGGGTTCTCGTTATATGCCGTACTCACTATAGCGGACTTCTACTGTATCTGCAATAGAGATACTGAAAGGTGGGAGGTTCGATCCAGGTGCTGGCTGTGAGCGTACTTTGGTTTTCTGAACATTAATGGAGAGACCAAAACAATCACAAGCACTCTTGAAACAACTGACTGTTGCAGCTCCTCAGATGTGAGAGCAGGTGCGGCAGCGTCATCTGCATACTGCAATTCCGTAACAGAGGAAATCTTAATGAGTTTATGGGAGCAATGTCTAGCCAGATTGAACAGTATCCCATCGAAGCGATATCTGACCTTTACATCTTGGTTGTCTGTAGCTTTGCTAAGGGCTTTACGTCGCACCGACACAGATAGGTCTTACGGCGATGATGGGATAGGAAAGGCCTAGGAGTTGGAAGGAAGCGGCCGTGGCCTTAATTAAGGTACAGCCCCAGCATTTGCCTGGTGTGAAAATGGGAAACCACGGAAAACCATCTTCAGGGCTGCCGATAGTGGGATTCGAACCTATCTCCCGGATGCAAGCTCACAGCCGCACGCCTCTACGCGCACGGCCAACTCGCCCGGTGGTTGTCTGTAGCTAGGTAAAGAGCGAAGAGTGTTTGAGCAAGCACAATATCCTTGTTTCAAACCATGAGTGATTGTAAATGGATCAGGGATAATATTTTGATGAATGACTTGCCCAGACATGTTATCATGAAGAGCCTTGACTAGATCTACAAAATGCTGTGGACAACCAAAGTGTTTCAGTACTGTCCACATAGCTGGTCTCGGGACTGAGTCAAAAGCCTTTTCCAGACTATATATAAAGTAAACAGTGATGTAACTACTGGGGAAAATTACAAGTTTGCCATACTATCATTCAATGCATATAGTTTAACAAAAAAAAAGTTTCAACCACTGTTACTGAGATCAAGCCTCCAGCGATAGTGTGTCGGAGAAACATGGCTGAGACCATCTGTTCAAGATGAACAAGTGTTCCCAGACTTGTATATTCTATTCCGGCATGATCAGACCTGGAAATCAAGGGGTAGAGTACTCATTGCCATGAAATTGGAACTTATGTCCTGTTCGCTTGAAGCATCTTAAGTCTGACACCAAGGCCGTGTGGGTGGAATTTCGAAGCAATGGTGCTAAGTTTCTGGAAGGATCAGTGTACCGAACCTCAAAATCAGAACAGCATATCAATGATCAACTGCTACAATCACTCAGTAGTGAACAGCACATTCAGCACCAATACAAAGCTATTTATGTAACAGGTGACTTCAGTCTAGATATATGTAGACAAGCAATATTCAGCTCCTATTCCTAAACTGAATACACCAATTAGCCATCTTCAGAACAGAGAACTGAAGTTCTCCCAAGTTTCAGTGATCACTCAGCTATTATAGCCACACTTGATCTCAAATACCTACATTCTAAGAGTATGGTAAGGCTAGACTATAATTACAAAAGGCTAATTAGAAATTATCATTTTTATTCCTTCAATACCTTCCCACTCCCAATTCACTGGACACCAGAGACATGGACTTAATAGGAAATAAGTGGCATAACACCTTCTTTCAATGTGTGGACGAGGCCATACTGAAAGTAATCATTTCCAAAAAGAAAAATTCCCATGGAACACTAGGAGCATTATCCAAACTACCGGTATCAAAACAGAGAATTTGTTGTTTGAAAAAAAAAAAAAAAAATTAAATATGGAAAAGTTGGACCACTGATTCACATGGGAAATATAAGGAAGTTAGTTGTAAACAACCCAAAACACATCTGTGATGTGTTCAGCAACAGTCTTAAAGAGAACTATGAAAAGTCAAATGCAGCCATTACCTTTAATGTAACCACAATGACACACACAAAATGCTGTCAACTTGTGTATACAGATTTATTTACAATTATTTACAAATTAAACACACATAACCTTAATCACTGTATCACAAACAAAACACTTCACGCCGAGAACATCAACAAGCCACCATTTTAACAACTGCCTATCACAAACACATGGAGACTGCAACCACTGCATGTCAACTACCAACTTTACTAAGCCAATTCACATACTTCAAACACTCGTTAGCACGAACCGCACATCTGGTCAGAACAACAACTGTTAAATCATGACTCTTATTAAACAATAATTCGTCTCTGCCATCAAGACCACCTCTGTATATAGGTGCCCGGCTGGGTTTCTAGAAAGATATGTTACAAAATTCTCGAGTGCCTAACAAAATGGTTATAATGTACAGAATATTCTACCATCATCTCGTCTGATCTAGTGCTATTCTGATTGTTATAGTGTGTTACACAATTCTGTAGCGGATTACAAATCACATATACAGGTAATAATAAATTATATACAGGTTCTTACATTAATTGAACTCATATAAATTTCTATATACAGTGTATGTTTCATGACATAACCTCACAAACACTGCGATCATTCGACTACATAAATAATAATCGTAAAATAATAATAATAATAATAATAATAATAATAATTCGAGCTCGATACTTGCATTATTTACCCATGGGTGAGAGAATATTGTTTCCCAGTTATATCAGTTTATCACACTTGCATCACCTTGCACTTGGCAAAGTTATCATCTCCACCCCTATTCTTCAACAACTTGTCTTTTAACATGCCCGAAGTCTGCTAGCTTATGGAAAATACAACCCCATGCTGCAACAGGCCTCGAGAGATCTTACTACCATGTGCAGAAGTCGTAGCACCCTCCTTGTGTATGTTGTTCAACTACTCCATCAACAAACTGTGCCATATCGTCTGAGTGGAAAAGTGCTAATGTGGAGCCAGTATATAAAAAGGGTGATAAGGAAAGAGTTGAAAATTATTGAGCAGTGTCTGTAACATCCATTGTCTGTAAATGCATGGAGCAGTTGGTAGTAAACATTGTACTGGAATTCTTATGGCAGAAGAATCAAAACTCCAATCAGCAGGATTTTCACATGGGGCATCCCTGCACAATATTATTGATAAAGGTTGTTGATAACTGGCAGTTTAATTTTAATCAACCTGATGTCATAAAAATTAATGGTATTGCGCTAGATTGGTCCAAAGCCTTTGACCAGGTATCACACAGAGACTTTCGTTGAAACTATAGCAGTTCAGCATAGGAGGCAATTTATTGGCATGCATAATAACCTTCGCGGAGGGTTGGGCATACTGTATAAATGTATGGAGGTGTTCTATCACTGGCTGTTCCAGTAGTATCTGGAGAAACACCAGGTTCTGTGATTGGATCTCTGCTCTTCACTATCTACAGTATGTGCTCAATCCAAGGTTGTCCGTGAAGCAAAGCATGGCGGTGGTAAACTGAAACTACGAGATCCGAGGACATAAGAAAGGGAGGCTG
This sequence comes from Anabrus simplex, assembly GCF_040414725.1. Classification (NCBI taxonomy): domain Eukaryota; kingdom Metazoa; phylum Arthropoda; class Insecta; order Orthoptera; family Tettigoniidae; genus Anabrus; species Anabrus simplex. The sequence goes on along the minus strand of NC_090271.1, from coordinate 307,585,228 downwards.
GGCTTAAAAAGAAAGTGGGAGGCCAGCACGTCGGAAAAAGATTTTGTTTCCACGGCATAAAAGAAGAGAGGTGCACACATCACATCCCTCCTCCCTTGGGATGCGTACATTTTACCTAATTATTGCATTAATTGTCTTATCATCATCATCAGTGGTCCAATATATCTATGACATTGTAGATGTATCCAAAAGGAGGAAGAAGGCTTTGCTCTACAAGCAGATATGGAGAATCTGTCAATGTGGTCAATTTATCTGTCAATAAATACAAATAAGAATAAATATATGAGAATGAGTGCATCCCAAAACCCATCATGAACAGTAAAAAACTAGTGAAAAGTGTCTTTCTGCAGTGTAGTGAAAATTTAGAATGGAATAGACAGTCTGAAGAGGCACAGCAACCACTTTCAACTTAATAGAAAATGGACACTTTTATATTCAATCACTATATGAACTCTCTTTATACATCTAATTTCATTATAAAGGAGTCATTAGTTAAATTATGACCCTAGGTTTCTCAAATGTACTCCACAATGGCTGGTTTCTTTTTTTATTAATGCTGTCCATTTATAAGTATTTCTAATGACAAGCTGTTTTTCTTATTTAGTATAAATGAAGATTTTACTCAATTATCAGTGAATTTTTAGGATAGTGGTTTCAGAAAAACATGTGGCAATAATTACTGATTATCAATGGTACTGGACACTATGAAGTATGACAGGCAAATGTTAAACAAGTATGAAAAGTACTTTTAATAGTTACCAAAAGGACATATTATATTAAAATACTGTAAGACTTGCTATACATTTTACATACTTTCCAATAATTTTTATTACCTGAAGTCTAAGTTGTAATTTTTTGGCATCAGTGGGCTTACTAAAGACCACATCTTCAAGTTCTGCCACACGCATCTGCATTTCATCCAGGGCAACTTCAATGGGGTTTAATTCTTGCAAACGACGTTTCACAACCAGAATTCTCTTCTTGACGTAAGGAAAAGAGTACTGAGCTATAAGAGAAAATCTTTCAATTAAATCATATTTAAACAGTAACAATATAATATGTTATATGGCTAAATGATCATGGCTAATGATGAACCAAATTTTAATCAAACAAAGACTGCTACAGCATAAAATGAATAACAGAAATACAAGAATGCAAAGTAACTTTCAGACCTGTGACATTTATCAATGAGGTATTTTTTTTCTGGATATGGTGACTTTATCATGCTACTTACAGCATTCAGCCTAATTTTGTGGTAGGTATTATCAAAACCTTAAAACCACATACAAGTTATTATGAAGTCAATTTGCACAGTTATCAGAAAAAAACCCACAATATACAGATTCATAATTACAGTAGAAGTCCGTTATACCGAGAATTCATAACGGCGAAAAATTTACTCGCTATAGCGGATTGTTGTTATATCCGATTTTTTGTAAAAATCGGGAAAAACCCCATACACATTAAATTCAGTATGAAATGGCAATCAGTTTGTTCAAAATTTGAGTTTTCGCGGATAATATCCACACTGCGGCTTACTTCTTTTTTTTTTTTCAAAATCCGATACTACGTGAAAGCGTGTGTTTAATTTCATTCTAAAAAATATATATTACCGTATTTCTCCGAATCCAAGACGACTCCCACTTTTTCCTTCAAAAATATTTTAATCAGGCTTAAAAGGTGCTTTGTAAAATCATACGAATGTCTTTTCTTATACAGTATGCATTTTTAGACTGGAGACGCCGAACACTGGCTTTAGTTATGCCCTATTTTTTGCGGCCATACAATTATGCTTTATTTCAGTGGGTTTAATAACCATTAACTTAAAATTGGCATCATAATATTGAAAGGAACTCATTAAAAATTTGCCGGCAATACACATTCCACACGTCTCTACAATACGACGATCCACCAAAAAAATATTCTTGCTTACTATAAAACTGTTACTTTCACTCAGCGTCAGATATAACTGGCTGCCGCTACAAGCATGTCTTGCTTGCCAGATTCAGCCAACTTCAGCGGCTAGCGATGTATAGGTCTTAATCACGGACTCTGAAAGTCAACGAATGAGTTTATTGAACTGCGGTATGTCAATTCCATATACTTCACAATTTCATCTTCAACTTCTTTAAAGCATCCTTGTTGTGGGCCACTGAATGCATTTTTTTGTGCAGTACGCATTTTAAAGCTATCTTTGTCTTCACGGTAACGCCGAATATGGGCTTTAATTAGGACTATGCCGTATTTTCTTGCGGCTGCACAATTATTATACATTTCCGAAAGTTTAATAGCCATTCACTTAAAATTGGCATCATAACATCGACGCAAACCCGTTGAAAATTTTCCAACAATATCTGTTCCACGTTTCTTTACAATATGACGATCCATCACAAAAATATTCCTGCTGTCTATAAAACTTAATTTTACTAAGCGTCAGGTACAGCAGATTACATAAAATCAGCTTCATGGTCCGTATCGCACTTCAATAGATTCACAATTAAGTATTTATTTTCCACCTAGTCGATACAATGATTGCTTAAGGCAATTTTTAATGGTCAAAAGTGGTACATGTTTCGTATATTATCAACATCTTCAGCCACATAACACTGTTTAGATGAAAAATGTATAAAATTGACAAAGTAATGCTTTAGAGGAAGTGTCCTTAAAATTAACATAAGATTGACAAGATTAAAACAAACAAATAACTCAAGAGAAAATATATAAATTATTTCTACAATAGAAAGCAGTCGTCAAGGAAACACTTGTACAATATTCCATAGAGAAATTGTCCTAATAAATATTCTTTTCTTAATAATTCATGAAAAAAGATCAATTTATAAATTAAATTAAATAAATTAAATTAAATAAATTAAATAAATTAAAATTGTATAATTGTATAATAATTGTATAATTTTTAATTTTAATTTAATATTTATTAGGACAATTTCTCTATGGAATATTGTACAAGTGTTTCCTTGATGACTGCTTTCTATTGTAGAAATAATTTATATATTTTCTCTTGAGTTATTTGTTTGTTTTAATCTTGTCAATCTTATGTTAATTTTAAGGACACTTCCTCTAAAGCATTACTTTGTCAATTTTATACATTTTTCATCTAAACAGTGTTATGTGGCTGAAGATGTTGATAATATACGAAACATGTACCACTTTTGACCATTAAAAATTGCCTTAAGCAATCATTGTATCGACTAGGTGGAAAATAAATACTTAATTGTGAAGGTACAGCAGACACGTTATAACTCTGCTACTGACGGCCGTGGCCTTTCTAAGAATTCGAAGGCTTGCATGTTTTGATGCCATTCTGTAGATTTGAGAAACGTTTTTGTAGAGGATAACAGAATGTCATTCTCTGTTCACTATTTTCCGAGATCCAGTGATGTTACACACAGGCACTGTATGAATGGTCACCGTGGCTAGTGATGTAGGCCTATAATAAAGAGGCGGTCGTTTTTTGTAAACGAGTTTTGTGTGTGTGCGCGCGGGGGTGAAAAGAAACAGCGTGGTTACTGTGGTAGTTGCCAGTGGTGTTCATTACTATCAGGCCATGAATGCAAAACGACCCTTGATTTTTCACATTATGAAATTTTTATCTTTAAATTATAACCTCCTCGCTAAAATTTGACATGGGAATGGCTTTCCGAAATTTAACTAGACATGAAAAAATATAAACTATCCTCTGAAATCAGTGATGGTACCCTGCCATATCTTGAGGTGTATCACTTTCTTACCTAATTTCAGTATACGGTATACAATTAAAATTAAGAGATCATTTACTTCAGCCTTTATTTTTAACGAGTTAACAACTGCTATCGGCCACGTTATTTACGCAGTTATTACGAAAACATCTTATCCTCTTTCATTTCAGATTTTCTTTTGAGAACAGCAGTCGACGGGTATTACTAATCGACTCCAATATCGCCTTCGAATGTTGACGAGAGAGCTCGCAAATGCACATAGCGCGAAACTATACTGTACTGAAGATGATCGATCGCATTTTGTGGCAAACGTTTCAGTTTTGTTATTCAAATAGCGTCACATATCCTAACTTATCTGTACTATATGTATGATGAAAAGATACTTCAAGCGGAAGTAGATAAATTATAACCTTCTCGCTATAAATTTACATGATAATAGCCTTTCCGTAATTTAATGGACGCGAGAAAATATAAACGAACCTCATAATCAGTGATGCACTCTGCCATATCTCGAGGTGTAGGCCTATCTCATTCTTAATTGCAGTATTTAGCATTAAAATTAAGCGATCATTTATTCAGCGTTTATCTTTAACGAGTTAACAACGGCTATTGGACACATTTACACATTTATTACGAAAACACGTTCTCCTCTTTCATTTTCCTCGCGGAAGAGCAGTCAACGGGTATTACTAATCGACTCCGACATTGCCTTTGAATGTCAACGAGAGAGCTCGCTGGTGGGCATAGCGAGAAAACGATACGGTACCGAAGGTGATCGACCGCATGCAGTATAATGACTGGGTGCATAAATATCGGCAACGGAAAAATCGAGCGCGCACAATCGCTCGTAATAACGGATGCGTCAGTGATAGGGTTCTCACTGTAACCAAAGGATAATACACAGTTTAATACAGGAATTTTGAAAGGACAGACAACATTTATTGTTATAACGGGGTTCGCGTTATACGACGTACTCGCTACAGCAGACTTCTACTGTAAAAGTATAACCTTCTTCAGTGTAATATCAATAAATTTTTACCTGTTTCTTTAACATAGACAATCCCAGTCATGTTACCTAGTTTTCATACCTGAACCCTTCCAATTCAGTGTATGTACAACAAGGAGAACACAGAGTGAGAGCAGTCATCAAGTAATAACATATTTCATGTTCGTACTACTTAATAGCAAAGCGAAGTGACAGTAACACAACATATCCCAACAAACTGTGAGAAAATAAAAGTACTAAAACTAAAGATACAGGATGGTAGACATAAAAAATAAGACACTGTTTGACAAAAGAAGTAGGAATGGAGGAAATCAAAAGAAATAAACAGAAGAAAATTGAGAAAAATATATTAAGATGTCAAAATAACAGGACCGATGACCTAGACGCTAAGCCCTTTTAAACAACAAGCAAACATCATGAAAATAACATAAAACAAACAGTGTAAGAAGCAAATACACAATCATGAATTTAATTTGGAAATGAAAAGAAAAATTTCAAAATTCTATAAAAAAAAAGAAATTCTAGACCACCTTTATGGAAATGGAAATTAGAAATTAATACATGTATAGATAACAAACAAATCACTTCAATAAATCAGGTCTTATGACATAGGGTCTTGTAAACAGCACAATAGTTGCACATTTTGAAATTCAAATGATATATGGGCAGACAGAAGCTGAGAGCGCCAGGAGATGAGGAAGATCAAAGAATTTGGGAAATTGATGTGAAGGAGGCACTAAATGGCACCAAAAGACAGCATTTTGGGATGGCATTTACCCAGAAATGTTGAAATATGAAGATCCGAAGTTTGTGGAAGTCCTGACATGGCTTTTCCAAAGGGTGTGCAGTGGCATTTGAAGGAAACCCACTTGCTGAGAATAGATAATCATACCTCTTCTATAAAAGGAGTTCAACTTTCACAAGTATAGACATAGTTGTCTCTCAAGTAGACAAGAAACTAAAGAAGTCACAAAGGAAGAATGGAAGAGGAACAAGAAACCTACAGATCAGAGATGTTCATGACCAGAACAAAACACTAAAAAATGTACAGTATTTGTGAGAATAGTTGGAAAGGAAAAGTATTTCTGCCATCTAATGGTCTGAGAGCAGCCTCTGATGTAGGACTGAGACAAAACCTTTACAGAAGAAAAATTTACTCCCCAAATTCATAGCCATAATCAAAAGCCTATTTGACTGATGACCTTAGATGTTAGGCCCCTTTAAAGCAACATTATCATCATCATCATCATCAAAAGCCTATTAAAAACCATACCAGGTAAGCCAAATAGATGAAAAAATTGCACCAATATCCAAATCAACAAAACAAGTAGCCTAAGCCTATTACTCTTCATCTTCACAACAGATAAAATATTTACTGAATGTCTGTTAAAGAAGATCATGGAGAACATATGAGAGCAATTCTATCTTGCTATATGCAGACGATGTAGTGATCACTAAAGATTCTGATGAACAACTTCCAGAGGCAATAGATGAATGGACAGGAGACTGGAAAGGATGGAGATGAATGATAAATGAGCAAGGTGGTGTGCACAAGCAAAATATCAGGAGGAGACTGTCGTAGGTACGACATCGTAACTGGTGTAAAACCTTCAATCATTATGTTTAATATATTTTAATTATAGTTTATTTAATGCTAAATTATCTTTTATTAAATGTTAAACATGACTAGTACATGGTTTCCCTATAAATATGTAGTATAAATATGTATGTATAAATAACTTCAAATACGTATTGTGTATAAGTTTAACCTCAAAATCTATATAGTCGAAAGTGGTAGAAAATTCCATAATGTTCGTATGTTAGACTTATTGTACTATAACTTGGTATATATGAAGGGTTCTGGAAACTTACCGTAAGGTTTTATTATCCAGATACATGGAGAGACATTAAGGAATGTTGGAGAAATTTATATGTGTATAAGTAAATAGAAAACGAAAGTTCGAGTTGGATACATTACTGGAGTATTCTATTTGATTAGCTGGTTGATCGATGTTTTGAGTGTGTTCCATTAGAGTGTTGTAAGAACCTTCCAGAAGTCGATCATTCTAGATGGTTGATCGCATAGTATATATATCGAGCTGTCAGTCAGTGAAGTCAGTTCTTAGGACTCAGGCAAGTGATGGACTGCGAGTAACTGTTCGGCTCCGAGGCGGAGTTGGTGAATTCAAGAGAGTGCATGTTATAGTGCGCGAGTCAGTGTTGTTGATATCTGTACTTGTCAGAATTTAGATCTCCGCTATTGAGTGTTGTAGTATCATTTGCTACTGTGTATAATTGTGTGTTGTGACATACAGTGTAAATAAAGTAATTTATACAAGGAAGTGAACCTGTTCTCGTGTGATATTTATTTACGTAAAATAAAATTGCATTGCAGAACGATAAGACCTGCAAAAGTGAATATTATATATAAATGAGAAGTATCGAAACAAGTTAAATCTTATGAATACATGAGAACAAACTTTTCACTGAACAGAAAGATTGGTTATGAAATCTTGCAAAGAATCAAGAAAGCAAGTAGAACGTATTACCAATGGTGTAACATGAAGGCAAAAAATATAACAGAAAAATACAATAAAAATCAGATCTTCAAAAGCAGATTTTAATTTTTAAATCTGCTTTACGTCACACCAACACAGATGGGTCTTCTGGCAATGATTCAAACATACAGTAATTCTCACTCCTGTATTCACTCATACAGATGAGAACATTTTCTAATTTCAGAAAACCAGAGAGTAATATAACAGCTGCTGAAATGAAATATCATATGAAAACTGAATAGAACAAAAGGGCATCAAAAATCAGAAATGAATGATAAGAGAAGAAGCACATTAGCAAGAGAGGAGGAGGAGATGATGATGATGATGATGATGATGATGACAGTAGAAAACTGACATCTCTTGAAGTGTTATAGATGAACCTGCCTGGTGGCAATGATAATTAAGACATCAAATCTGTAATGGTCTGACAAGCTTAGTTGGTCTCAAGTATTATTACAATATTATAAGTCCACCTGTTCAATACAATACAATATGATCCACTATTTCAGGTATTGAACAGGTGGACTTATAATATTGTAATAATACTTGAGACATATGTCAACTTCAATACGGAACCAAAATGAGAATAGTTACTTGTAAGCTTAGTTGGTTCGAGACACGGTGGAAATTTTTTTTACCATCTGAATGTTTTCTGGCATGGTAGGAGAGGTAGTGGTACCAAAAGCCTGAGTTCAATTCCAAAACTCCCCGCAGTATTCATAGAGAGTAAAGGCATATGATGCCGTTAATGGTGATTTATCTGTCGGATGGCGATGGTAAGTCTTGAGCAGATCCCTTGGTGTTATTCAACAAGAGTAGGCTATGCGCCGACACCAGATATGACACTTTCCCTATGAGAGAGGCACAACAGATCTAATTACTGTCTAATTCAAAAGTACAGATACTCAAGTTTAAGCTTCTATAAAAAATGACTGGGTGCACCAGTCTCAAACCTAACTGCACCAAATTGTAGATCCATTCTTTCTGTGTTTAACAGTGGTATGGAACTATTTTTGTCTGATGTATTTCTGCAATGGCTGTAATTGGAACAAAAAAAGACCGTGCTTTTTGGCATTCTATTCACAAACCTTGACTTTAAATTAGGCAGCTTCAAAACGAGTCATGCGAACGTAATAAAATTTTAATGTGTCTTAGCTATAAGAGTCCGAAACTAGAATTCAAACTTACAAGAGTTTATCACTATAGCTTAAGATGTCAGAGAAAGTTGTACCCACGATTGGCAAAAAACAAAACACGACTTCAAAAACAAAAAATACTAATTGCTAGGCATTTTATACAACACGTTCCTATATTGCTGATACAAGGCAGCACACGCAGATATAGTTTACAAATCATGTACGTATGTACTGTATCTGTAAATATCAGACAATAGAGATTTACTTCTTTGCCTGAGGTCCTAAGTGAACTTTAAGACATAATATCATGACAAGAAGATCATAACCATAAATTTTGTTATTATATGTAATTTAATGTTATAATTATTAATGCAACATTGTCTTTGTCTGTTATACGTATGTTTTAGTTATCACATAATCTGTTAAATTTATTTGGCTGAGGATGGCCACTAAGTGGCTGAAACTAATCCAAAGACTTGTGTAATATAATTTACTTTATATATTGTATTGAAAATGTGGACCCTCTTGTCAATTTATTCTTATAATTGCACTTCAATCCGGAACAAAAATGAAATTTAGAGCCTATAATTGTATCTGTAAAGCCATACGCTAAATAAATAAAGCACACACATCAGAATAGACAGGCGACACTAGCCGATTACAAATATCAAGGGAAGGTGACTATTCTGCATGACGACTAGCCAATTACAAATATCAAGGGAAGGTGACTATTCTGCATGACTATTCTGATCAGCAGGTTGCCTACCCAATGGTATGTGAAAATATGATGCGTTTTTAAAACAAACTGAGGGACTCAGGAGTAAATACCTAATGGTAAGGGACATGGCATGTTTAAAAGCAACCATAAACTTGTCAATGTTGTGATTTACTTGTGGTTCCATTAAATAAATTAATGAGTAAATAAATAAAAAGATAAATAAATGAGTGAATAATGGTAAGGGATATGGCATGTTTAACAGAAATCAGAAGTGAATCACAACATTGACAAGCATGTGGATGCTATTAAACATAAAATGTCCCTTTCCATTGTTTACTCCTGAGCCCCTCCATTTATATATATTTATTTTTGGATCCCTGACCTGGTCAATGACTGGAAAACAGGTTGTAGGTTTACATTTTCATTTATTTTTGGAGTACATCATTATGAAGATTAATTCCTTGTATCTGTGTAAATATGCCATTACAAAATGCTCCTAAGATTGAAAAACGTCTAAAAATGTATAAAATGTAAGCACCCAGGATCATGAGCTCTCAGAGCAAGTCTAGGCTATTTCCTGCCACTTCATTGATTTAACTCTTTCACTGTGTTATGTTTAGGATTGCTAACCCATTAGTCAAATATAAACAAAGACAGGAATGAGCTCATTGGGGTTGAGAAAAAATGGATATATATCAGGATTATTGAGCAGAAAGCCTACAGGAACGAGCTCGTAGGGGGCTAAGATGGATGCAGAAGAACTGGGATAAATGAGGAGGGATGATGATGACGATGCTTGTTGTTTAAAAGGGCCTAACATCCAGGTCATCGGCCCCTAATGGTACGAAATGAGACAAAATGAAATGACAAATTAAAAGCCCAAAATCCTCCACTGATCAGAATTCAAAACGTGAGGACGAAAAATGAATGGATGGATATGAATTTAAAACGATCAGTGGAACCAACCCACAGTGCCCCACATGCACAGAAGCTGGCGTAAAACAATAGTATTACTGACCAAGGGACTGCTTCTATAGCACGATACTGAATCGATGATACTTGTAGTCGAAAGGGGTCCAAAATCCAAGTCATCGGCCCCTCATAATGGTACTTATCGCTAGAAAAGTAGAACCATGGTATTTGTCATGCTGCGGTACTAATCAAAAGTAGCGTAGACTCGCGGTATTCCACACATTATGGTACTACTCACAGGTAATGAAATTCGCACATATATTACAGACCTACAGTGTGTGCATATTGTGGCGCCATTTACAGGCAACGCAAACCTATGGTGTTCATCACATACGTACTATCGCGTGGTGTTCCTCATACAGTGTGTACTAATCATAGGCAAGCCAAAACCCTGTGTTCACTCATCCCATGGTGTCGCTCATATAGTGCTACTAATCACAGGTATTGTGATTCTTTGTGATTATAGATTGTAAAAGCCGTCGCGCACTCGTTTGCTACTAATCACAAACCTATTTGGTACCTAATATAGTGGTACTAGACGCAAGTAAAAGCAACCCATGTTGTTTCCCGTGTGGTGATACTAATAAAAAATAGTTTCATGGTTCTAATATAATCATCCCTTGGTCACCCCTTTTAGTTGCCTCTTACGACAGGCAGGGGATACTGTGGGTGTATTCTTCGTCTGCATCCCCCACCCACAAGGGGTTGTGTGTTTGGTCCGCGAGAGGTATTTTATTTCCCTCAAGTCTGCCGGCAAGCTGGTTAGGATCCCTCTATCCTCCACCTGGGACGCGCCACATGGGAGTATCACCTCTCCCCCCTGCTACGCTGGCGTTCGTGGAAATGAGGAGAGAGACTATCTACTTGAAGGCAGCAGTGTGTGAAGATGTGGAGATTATCCTTCTGGTTTGAATCCTGCCCAATGCATGTGGGATCTTTTGAATGAAGAGACAGATCCCAATGGTTCAGATTTCAAATATAACTCGATGTCCTGGGGCTCTGATCACAATTTCAACAGTCAAAAATAAAACCACGAAGCTGGCTTGACTTTGCAGATCCTGATCAGACAAAAAGAACAAATTTTCACAGACTCTTAATCAAAATAGCTGTATGCTGCCTGATGTCCTGCTGTTCAAAACAATCCTTCACACTTCCACTTGATGTTCTATCATCTCTGTTTGCCATATTAGCTCATAAGCCAACGGCCTTACCAGTCGAAGGGTCTCTATTATTGGTACAGATGAGAAAACAATCTCAAATCTGTTTTAGCATAGATAATGAAGACTCTAGTAGCTAATTTCTGTTTTTTATACTTTGTCCTACAGTAAACTACTAACAAAGTATTATAAACCCAAGTCATTGTGGTACTCTTCCAGCATAAATGCTCCCCCCCCCCAGTTTAATCTACAATTTTTTAATCTTTTCCCAGGTTTCCAAGCCATGAAGTTTTAAGAATGTACTTACTTGTGAGAATGGTTCGCCTCTTCCATTGATCTTCTGGAGTTCCACGTGCTTTTCCATCTTTAGTAAAAGGAGTCTCAAACATGAAGCAATTAATGTCGTGGCCTTGTTCAAAATCAGTCTGTCGCTCCTCTAATTCACTCTTCTCAAAATATGGAGTGACGTGCGTCACTTGAATGTAGGCATATTTTGGATCCAAATCATTAGAATTGATCTAAAACACGAAAAATTTTCACAGCTAGAGACCACAAAGATGCCAAAAAGCATTCTATAGATCAAGTGAGAACTACATTACTAATGATTCCAATGAAAGTTCTATCCACCAAAAAGTGAATTCTAATTTTTACTGTGTTCTTGTAATGTACCAAAAAAGTCAGAAACAAGTTTCAAAAGGGCATCATACATAGCACCATCTCGGGATGAGATCACATACAAACGTCAGAAATATCATACAGAAATAAAGTGTAAAATTAACAAGACTAATTTCATAGCAGTAGTTGTTGAACCCAACCACAAAGTACATATGAGAATGAATGCACAAAATATACCACAGAAGTATTTTGAAGTGCAGATGATTCTTTTAATTACTTCTTAATTCCTGTTGTTGTCGTCACTTATATCATTATTACTCCTTACTTTTAAAAATAACTTTAATCTTATTTACAGACAATACCTACAACATGCTGTAGAGCGGAATCATGACAGAATAAATATCAACTGGCACTGCAAAATCTCCAAAGAATTTCTATTCTATGCTATGCTAACAAACCAAGGAAGTCTTAAGAGAGCAAATATCTTAGATAAAGGATAATGTTCTTACAACCAATCAGTACTATTAAATACATAATATTTATTTAAACATATATATTTTGCCTCGTTTAAAGGCTTCTTCACAGAGGTTAGTTCTTTTGATAACTTTTTATACAGTACATGAACATAGTTCAGTCATATATAAAAAGAAACACTGTAGATTCTACATAAAATCATTAAATCAAATGAGACTGAAATTAAATTTAAGGTGAGAAGTTATTAGTCAAGATAACTTATTAAAATTCAATTTCAATCAGAAATATAAAACTGAAGGATTTCAGAAAGTCTAATGCCCTTTAGCTTCCCAGGCCTAAATTGTACATCATAACATTTACTACATATACTCAAAACAGAATACTTCCTATAGTTCTGTCAAAATGTATTTTTGGGGGTTTAAATAGCTGATCATATTATATTACCACAAATCATAAACTTCACTGAAGAATTATGTTGTTACTATCATATAAAGGACTCTCCTTTACCTCCCGCTGACTTTATGCATCTGGGATTACCTCCAGTATCTAACGAGTTGAAATTAGTTACACTCGCCACACTGTGTGCTCTACTCTTGAACTGTAACATGTGCTGTCCTATCCTGTAACTGTGCTTTGCATCTTGAACAAGTTTACTTTTTGACTTTCGAACTATCTGGAAGTTTCTCTCATGTGATCTGTACCTCTGGTTACATAATCTGTGCTGATTGATTTCCTGTACGTTATGCCTTCTCCTCATGCTGCCCAGACACGGTATATAACTTGAGGTTTGCACCTTGTACCTCGTTAATCACCGTGTGTACCATGAAAGGAGACATCGCACCATCTGCCAGCCAAGTTTAAGGTAGGACTTTGTCCTAAACTTTAAAATTTGATTATTTAAAGTATCCGTAATTTACGCTCCCTCGATCTTTAAGTATTTATGAGCGGTTAGCTAATAATAATAAAGTTCATATATCCCAGTAATTGCAGTTCAAGTCCCTGGAGTAGTAGGAGTAGTTTTGATAGAAATATTTGAGAAATTATTGCAGACAACCTTGTATTTTTCAGTAGGCCTAATTAAGGACACTTTTATTCTCCGTTCCGTGGAGTAGGGAAAATAATAGTAATCCACCAGCTGTAATAATCACATAACCACATTTCAGTAGAATTGTAGTGAAGATAAGGTATAATAATAGATAGTATCTTGCCAGTTATACTCGTGTTTTTCTTTGTGTACTGCAATCCTTTCGATACTTAAGCATTTAACCAAACGCAGTGTAGTGTAGTGTAGTTACATTGTAGTATAGATACAGTACATTTAGATAGTGCCGTATCTTGCCTGCTATATTCGTGTGTTATCTTTCGTGTGTATCTATTAGATCATAATACTAATAATAATTTGTCTAAGCATTTAGCTTCGTTGGTAATCTTTGTGTACAGTAGTTCTTGCAAATTTCATTTCTGTTGTGCTTAATAGTGACATACGGTACCATATCGTAATTAGGATACGTCTGAAAGTAGTTTAAAAATTACTGTAGTGTACTGTACAGTAGTATATGAGTAATATCCTATTAGAATTTAGTGTGCTTATTTTATCATTGTAAAATATTTGTGTAGTACTGGTGTAGTAGAGGTATCTGTAGAAACTCTTACTAAATACTGTTGTTGTAATTAGGATAGGCTTAATTGCAGTTTGGAACTGTGTAGTTCTTGTGTATTACTTTCGATATTCAGTAATTAACAGCAGTTTTTATCCTGTTAGGGGTTGTAGGATAAAAAATAGAGCACGACTAAGTAGTATTGTAGTGATGTAGTCGTATATTAATTACCTTATTGTTGTGTGATCTTTGAGTAGGTACTATCCCACACAATATATCCCTCCGTTCATTTATTTTTTGCAAATAAGTTATTTTATTTTTAATTTCATTTTTCCCCCCGTAAAGAATGGCTAAGGAGCGCGAGTGTATGAACGGTGGGTGTGGCGAGGCATTGAGGGGTATGAGGGAGGAGTTGGAAAGTTTGAGGGAGATAATTAGGATTCTCACAGAAGACAGGAAGGAAGATAGGACTCCCTCAAACAATGTACAGGTTACAGTAGGTGTACAAGAGGGAGGGGAAGAAAAGGGGGGGAGTTGTAGAAGACAGGTGGTCTAATGTTCTAAGGGGAAGGAGATTGCAGGCTAAGGGCTCTATTCAGGATCAGAATTCAGGATAGGTGTCTGTGCGAAATCGCTACGAGTCACTCCACGTAGAACAACAGAGGGAAGATGAGGGACAGGGAACTGTTGCTGAGATGTGTGGAAGTAGGAGGAAGGGAAAAGGTAGGAAAGGGAAATGTAGAGTAGAGGATAGGAAAAGACAGGTGGAACAGGGTCATGGGAAGGAGAAAAGGGAGGAGGAAGTAGCTTCTGCAGCTATCAGGAAAGATAGGGCTGACCAGGAGGGGAGGGGATCAAATGAGGTGGGTAGGGTTGAGGCTCTGGTCATGGGGGATTCCATCGTTAGACACGTGGGGAAAGTGTGTGGAGGAAAGGGAACCAGGGTAGAATGTTATCCAGGAATCAGGTTGAGGCAGATGTTGAGGAAAGTAGAAGAGAGGGAGGAGGGGAAGGAGAAGGTGGTAGTGTTTCACGTTGGTACCAACAATGTAAGGCAAGCTGATATAAGTACCAACATAGTTGGAGATGTGTGGGATCTGGTAAATGCAGCACGGGTGAAGTTTAAAAAAGCGGAGATTGTTATTAGTGGAATACTGTGTAGGAGGGATACTGACTGGAGGGTGATTGGGGATTTAAACGAGACTATGGAGTGGGTATGTAGGAAACTGGGAGTGAAATTTCTAGATCCTAATGGGTGGGTAGGAGATAGGGATCTGCGCTCAGATGGCCTTCATTTAAACCGCAGTGGTACGTATAAGTTAGGAAATTTGTTTGGAAGGGTAATAGGGAGGTACATTCAGGGAAACGGGATGGCCTAGGGAGCGGTGATAAGGGAACAGGGAACTGGAATTCAAGTAGGGATGACATAAAATTGTTAGTGTTGAACTGTAGAAGTATTGTAAAGAAAGGAATAGAATTAAGTAATTTAATAGATATATACACACCAGATATTGTAATAGGAGTTGAATCATGGCTGAGAAATGATATAATGGATGCAGAAATTTTCTCACGGCACTGGAGTGTGTATCGTAGAGATAGAATAGGAATGGTGGGAGGGGGAGTGTTCATTCTGGTGAAAAAAGAATTTGTAAGCTACGAAAAAGTTAAAGATGAGACACATGAAATTCTTGGTGTAAGGCTCATTTCTAAAGATAATAGGCAACTTGATATATTTGGAGTGTACAGATTGGGAAAGGGTAGCACTGACGCAGATTCGGAATTATTTGATAGGATAGTTGGCTATGTGGGAAACGACATGAAAAGAAATGTGATTGTGGCGGGAGATCTGAATTTGCCAGATGTCAATTGGGAAGGAAATGCGAACGACAGGAAGCATGACCAACAAATCGCAAATAAGTTAATATGGGAAGGACAGCTGATTCGGAAAGTGATGGAACCAACCAGAGGGAAAAATATCCTGGATGTGGTGCTGATAAAACCAGATGAGCTCTATAGGGAAACTGAAGTAATAGATGGTATTAGTGATCATGAAACTGTTTTTGTGGTAGTTAAAAATAAATGTGATAGAAAGGAAGGTCTTAAAAGTAGGACTATTAGGCAGTACCATATGGCTGATAAAGCAGGCATGAGGCAGTTTCTAAACAGTAACTATGATCGGTGGAAAACGGTAAATAAAAATGTAAACAGACTCTGGGTTGGGTTTAAAGAAATTGTTGAGGAATGCGAAAACAGGTTTGTACCTTTAAGGGTGGTAAGGAATGGTAAAGACCCACCTTATTATAATAGAGAAATAAAGAGATTAAGAAGGAGGTGCAGACTGGAAAGAAATAGAGTTAGAAATGGCTGTGGAAGTAAGGAGGAATTGAAGGAACTTACTAGAAAATTGAATCTAGCAAAGAAGGCAGCTAAGGATAACATGATGGCAAGCATAATTGGCAGTCAAAGAAATTTTAGTGAAAAATGGAAGGGTATGTATAGGTATTTTAAGGCAGAAACAGGTTCCAAGAAGGACATTCCAGGAATAATTAATGAACAAGGAGAGTGTGTATGTGAGGATCTTCAAAAGGCAGAAGTATTCAGTCAGCAGTATGTAAAGATTGTTGGTTACAAGGATAATGTCCAGATAGAGGAGGAGACTAAGGCCAAAGAAATAATAAAATTTACATATGATAACAATGACATTTACAATAAGTTACAAAAGTTGAAAACTAGAAAAGCGGCTGGAATTGATCAGATTTCTGAGGATATACTAAAGACAATGGGTTGGGATATAGTACCATATCTGAAGTACTTATCTGATTATTGTTTGGTTGGAGGAGCTATACCAGATAAATGGAGAGTTGCTATAGTAGCCCCTGTGTATAAAGGAAATGGTGATAGACATAAAGCTGAAAATTACCGGCCAGCAAGTTTGACATGCATTGTATGTAAGCTTTGGGAAGGCATTCTTTCTGATTATATTAGACATCTTTGTGAAATTAATAACTGGTTCGATAGAAGGCAATTCGGTTTTAGGAAAGGTTATTCCACTGAAACTCAACTTGTAGGATTCCAGCAAGATATAGCAGATATCTTGGATTCAGGAGGTCAAATGGACTGTATCGCGATTGACCTGTCTAAAGCATTTGATAGGGTGGATCATGGGAGACTACTGGCAAAAATGAGTGCAATTGGACTAGACAAAATAGTGACTGAATGGGTTGCTATATTTCTAGAAAATAGATCTCAGAGAATTAGAGTAGGTGAAGCTTTATCTGACCCTGTAATAATTAAGAGGAGAATTCCTCAAGGCAGTATATCGGACCTTTATGTTTTCTTATATATATAAATGATATGAGTAAAAGAGTGGAATCGGAGGTAAGGCTTTTTGCGGATGATGTTATTCTCTATAGAGTGATAAATAAGTTACAAGATTGTGAGCAACTGCAACGTGACCTCGGAAATGTTGTGAGATGGACAGCAGGCAATGGTATGTTGATAAACGGGGTTAAAAGTCAGGTTGTGAGTTTCACAAATAGGAAAATTCCTCTCAGTTTTAATTACTGTGTTGATGGGGGAAAGTCCCTTTTGGGGATCATTGTAAGTATCTAGGTGTTAATATAAGGAAAGATCTTCATTGGGGTAATCACATAAATATGATTGTAAATAAAGGGTACAGATCTCTGCACATGGTTATGAGGGTGTTTAGGGGTTGGAGTAAGGATGTAAAGGAGAGGGCATATAAGTCTCTGGTAAGACCCCAACTAGAGTATGGTTCCAGTGTATGGGAACCTCACCAGGATTACCCGATTCAAGAACTGGAAAAAATCCAAAGAAAAGCAGCTCGATTCGTTCTGGGTGATTTCCGACAAAAGAGTAGCGTTACAAAAATGTTGCAAAGTTTGGGTTGGGAAGAACTGAGAGAAAGAAGAAGAGCTGCTGGACTAAGTGGTATACATTTAGTTATAATGTAAAGACACATGTTTTTTAAACAAATTCCCATTTCCTTATTTTATTTCATTTCAGAAATTGAAACGAAGCTACCTTCACAAATATTGATCAGCAATCAGCTTCAAAGTTCCACATTAGACTCAATCAAAGGCACCATAAGCAAACTCACAATATATAACAACTTACCTGGAAGGAACAGAAGATAAAACATTCGATAATTTGAACAGTGTTACAAAGTCAAACATTTTTTAAAACTTTTAACCGCAAAAAAACATTTTAATGTAACAAAATTAAATTTTTAACAACTATTCAAATGAATAGACATTGTTTTTAAGCTGACCAACTATGTAATCATCCGTTCTCATATCATTAACACACTAACCCCTACACTGTTTTAATATCATTTAATTTAATTGGTATTTTTAGTAGTTTTTAAGTGAATCAATGTACCGTACCTGCAAATTAACGTGTTTTAAATCTTAGCAATTCACCTAAGCTAAAATAACAGCTGAGGATGTTCCTAAATAAGGAACGAAACATGTACTGTTGACAAATAAAAAATTTGCCAAAAGGCAAAAAAGTATCAAAACGGTGGAAGAATTTTAAATATTGTAAAACTTAGTAAGTGGTATGTTCCGAGCTGTCAGAGGAGAGATGGCGTGGAATGACATTAGTAGACGAATAAGTCTGAATGGTGTTTATAAAAGTAGGAAAGATCACAATATGAAGATAAAGTTGGAATTCGAGAGGACAAACTGGGGCACCAGAGGAACAGAGGAACTTTTCACCATTTTCATGATATTTTAACAAGAAGCACTAATGGAACCTTTTAACATGATGCAACCAAATAGGTTATAAAGATAATAGCATAAAGTTGGCGTGAAAACTTGTGACAGCGACTGTGACTCACTCTGGAGGTTCGTAGTGTAGATGTAAAACTGGGCGTCAACAGCTGTGTAATAATTCAGTGACAAATGTTAATAATATTTAATTGTTTAAAGAAAATATGGCTGTTATAGGCAGTATTTGTGCTATATATGTATGCAATAATTACAGAGGGCCATGTGCGTCAAAGTCTTTCTACAGATTTCCGAAAAATAAAGAAATGTAAGTACGAGTTTAGATGTTTGGTTAGATTTATGTTTACACAACTTCAGTTTATATCAAATGAATACTTGATTTTGTGGCAATAAAAAGTAGTAGAAAGTGATGTATTAATTGATATTACTGATTTTATTAGATGCAAGCAATGGGTTATTCGGAGCAGACGAGCAGACCTGGATGATATATTCAAAAGAGATGGACCTGAGCATTTGAACAAAATTTATGTTGTATGTTCAGATTACCATATTTTGTACAGAAAGACTTTAGAAACAAGAATTTATTAAGTCAGCAGTAAGTATTTCGAACACATTAGGATTTGAGATTATATGGACTTTATATAAGATAGCTCTATAACATTTTTAACTTTTAATTGACCTTTTCAGACTTTAGCCTGGATCTATCCCCTCAGTTTTGCCATCTGTGAAGGAAATCAATCCCAACAGAAGCCCAAAGAAAAGGAAGAGGAACTGGAGTCAGAAACAAGAGTGGGTGGTTAAAGTGAAGTGGTGAGTAATGACACCTTCAAAGTTAAGGAAGAGTGCACAAAGTGTTCACAAATGGCAAAAAAGTGCACAGCATTGCAAGAAACAGTGCCCAGATATAAGAAACAGAATAGTGTGTTGAAAGGTAGGCTAAGTAGTTTACATCATACTAAAATGAGAAGTAAAACTACACAAAAGAATATTATTAGTAATTATGAAGGTAACTTTTGTAGTGATGTAGCAGTTAACTTTTTTTTTTTTGCTAGTGGCTTTACGTTGCACCAACACAGATAGGTCTTATGGCGGCGATGATGGGATAGGAAAGGCTTAAGGAGTTGGAAGGAAGCGGCCGTGGCCTTAATTAAGGTACAGCCCCAGCATTTGCCAGGTGTGAAAATGGGAAACCATGGAAAACCATCTTCAGGGTTGCCGACAGTGGGATTTGAACCCAATCTCCCGGATGCAAGCTCACAGCCGCACGCCTCTATGCGCACGGCTAAAACAATTCGTTTTACATCACACTGACAAGATAGGTCTTATGGTGATGATGGGATGGGAAAGGGCTAGGAGTGGGAAGGAAGCGACCGTGGCCTTAATTAAGGTACAGCCCCAGCATTTGCCTGCTGTGAAAATGGGAAACCACGGAAAACCATCTTCAGGGTTGCCGACAGTGGGGTTCGAACCCACTATCTCTCAGATGCAAGCTCACAGCCGCGTGCCCCTAAAAACATGTCCTCGCCCGGTCATACAGGTTCTTGCAGACATATTTTTGTTTACCTGCTACTAGGTCAGTGAGAAGTTGGCTACAAAATTCATAGGTAAAGCCTGGTATGAATGGCATGGTTCTTGATTTGTTACAAATTAAGTGTGAAAATATGAAACCCCAAGAAAAAGTCGTATCTGTGGTAATTGATGAAATGTCTCTTAAGTGTGTGTTGACCTATAGTGCCCAAAATGACTTGTCCAAAGTGTTTGTAGACACAGGTTCAGAAATCCTGACTGACATAAATGTCACTAAAAGAGAATAATGTAATCAAGCAAATTATAGGATATTATTTGACAGAGATGCTATTAAGAGAAAAGAATTTCGTAGTGTTCTGTATTGAAGTTAGTTCACTATTAAGTTGAAAGAAGATATATGATGGTTCAACTTTTCAATGCTATTAAAATAAGAAATGTACGTTTTACATTCCTGGTCATCATCATCATCATCATCATCATCGTCATCAGCCTATCACAAATAAGTATAAAAGACAATGTACAGGTAAATAAAAAGTGAAGTTTAAATAATTCCGTCAGATGCTGTGTGTTGAAATTTCAGCCAATCACAGATAAGTATAAAAGATGATGCACAGGTAAACAAAATGTGAAGATTAAATAATTCAGTCAGATGTTGTTTATGAAGCACTATAACATTTTAGGGAGCACTATGTGTTGAAATTTCAATGTTATGAAGAAGTCTAGAATCAAAATACGTATTTTTCACTTGCAGTTCATGAGGCACTGTATAATTTTAGGGGTTAGCACTGCGTGTCGATAGTTCTGAAAATCTTGAAGAAGTTGTAGATCAAATATGTAAATGTAGTACGGAGCAAGTTCTTGAAGTGTAGCAAGACATATGTGCCGATTGGCACTGTGCTTCCAAAAGTTTGTGGAAATCTGATGAAAAAATTTAAAAAGATCAAGTATCAAGCCTTTAAATGCTGATATAACTGAAATAGTACAATATAGTTGTATATTATTTGTCAAAAGACATATATCCAAGTTGAAGATTCGTATGTTAGATTCTTGAAGTTATTGAAATATATGACATAGAAAAAAACAATTTTGAAGAGAAAAAATACTAAAAAGCACAAAATTGGAACAGTTGAGGAGAGTAATGACATAGCGTGTTATATCTTGTAGGTAAGAGTTGAGGTCGATCTTAGATTAGCGTAATGTATAAATTTGAAAGTTAGAGTGGTCTAAATCATTAGAGATGTTAGAAAATATAATTCAATTAGGAGAGGAAAAAAAAGGTAAAAAGGAAAGAAAAAGTAGAAAAATAATGATTAAAATAAAAGAAAAAATAGGGAAATAAATGAGGAGGTGTAGTAAGGTGGATCAGGTGGATGGGTACTTTGAGTCATTCTGTTGCTTGTGGCATAAAGGTGCATGTTCAATTTAATTCTCTACCACCCTCTGCAGCTATCACAGCTGATTTCATTGAAATATATGACATACTATTTGACATCTTCAATTCCTCAAAATTTAGTAGCCCTAAGCAGTATAGAAAACCCCTTTGCAGTAATTCTAATTATTTAGAAAAACTGGTAGAAATTGAAAAATGTCTAAGGCAGATCATTGTGTTAAACAGAGGTGCTAATAGTAAACTCAACCCAATATGTATTCAAGGGTGGATAGATAACATCACTGCTCTTAAGCTTTTGTGGTCACAATTGAAGGAGCGATTTGATTTTCAATTTCTCTTCACTAGAAGACTGACACAAGATTGTCTGGAAAATGCATTTGCCATTGTCCGGGGTAAAGGGGGCAATAACGTCACTCCAAATCCCACGGCACTTAACGCCCTTGAAAGGGCTTTGGCATGCCCAGCGACCGCTGCTCAGCCCGAAGGCCTGCAGATTACGAGGGGCCGTGCGGTCAGCACGACACATCCTCTCGGACACTTTTATTCTCCGTCCCGCGGAGTAGGGAAAATATTAGTAATCCACCATCAGTAAAGATCACATAACCGCATTTCAGTTGAGAATTGTAGTGCAGATACAGTATATTAGATAGTATCTTGCCTGTTAAATTTGTGTGTATTTTTGTGCAAACGGCAGGTTTCATTTCTACTACAGCATAGTAGGACAAAGTAGTACTAATATTAATCTGTATATGTGTTTAACTTTGTTGGTAATCTTTGAGTACCGTACCTACCGGTAGTTCTTGTGAATATCTAAATTTAGGACTAATTGGAATTTTCATTTCTATTTGTGCTTAGTAAGAAGCTAGGATATGTCCGAACGTAGTTTTAACATTATTGTAGTGTAGTATAGTAATTAGAAATTAGAGTGCCTATTCTATAATTTTGAGTAGTTTTGCGAATTTTGAACTTTAATTGTAATTTTCTTTTCTGTTTTTTCTTGGTAATAACCTGTTGTAATTAGAATATGTCTGAACGTAGTTTAAAATTATTGTAGTGTATTGTAGTATCTGTACTTAGTCTGAACGTAGTGTATTATAGCATCTTATTAGAAAGTAGTGTGTTTATTCTATTACTGTGAAATATTTGTATAGTATAGTACCGTTTCTGTGTTATCTGTAGTAACTCTCTTACTAAAATTCTGTTGTTGTTATTAGGGTAGACTTAACTGCAATTAAGAATTGTGCAATTCTTGTGTATTATTCTCTGTTTCCAGTAATTAACAGCAATTTTCATCGTGTTAGCGTGTTGTAGGAATAAAAATAGTACAGTTAAGTAGTACTGTAGTGTAGTAGTAGCCTATATTAAATAACTCACTGTCGTGTGTTCTTTGTGAACTAACCTAGACAATATTTCTTTCCTTTCATTTTTATTTTGCACAGAATAAGTTATCTTATTTTTCCTTTTCTTTTCATTATTTAGTAAAAAATGGGTAAGCAGTGCGAGTGTAGGAACAGTGGGTGTGGCCAGGCATTAAGGAGTATGAGGGAGGAGTTGGAGAGCTTGAGGGAGATAATTAGGATACTCTCAGAGGACAGGAAGGAAAGTAGGCCTCCAAACAATGTACAGGATACAGTAGGTGTGACAGAGGGATTGGAAGGAAATGGGGGAATTGTGGAAGACAGGTGGTCTAATGTTTTAACCCTTTCACTACCAATTTTATTTTTTCATAAATTAGTTTATTTCTTTGCATTTACTGGTCAACCAAACTTGAAACAATGATGTTAAGATCAAATTATTAGGTTTAGAACACTTCACATATAGGTTAGATTTGGTGCAACAGATCAAGTGTGATAAGGTGCAAAGTAGTTCTTCCACAGAGGGAGCTTACACATTGTACAGAGAGTTTTGGTTCTTGTTTCTTTCTTCAACTTTGAACCTCACACATCACCTTCTGGTGTTGCCTTCCACCGGCAACTGATCTCAACTGATCTCCGACATTCAACATCAATCTTGATGCCGAGATAGGTCGCCCAGATGTCCTCTTCCTTTTTAGTGTTGCATTTCCTTTGGCAACAGCCATTATTTGTTCTGCAAGCGGAATAATATACTCCAGCAACGGAATCTTTTTATGGCTGGCTTCTTGGTACAAAGTCCAAGAATTGACAACGGCCATCATGAAGACCTTGAAGAAAACCTTTCTCCACCACTTTTGAGATTTTTTATCGTATTTTCCAAATTTCTGATCTGAGAGATCTGCACCTTCCATCATTTCATTGTAGCATGATGGTGTTGATTCTGGGCACGGAACTTCTTCTTTACTTCCATCTTCCTTCTTTTTTAGCACTTTGACTTTGTTTGCCATATGACAGTTGCTAAATACCACCATTTCTTTAGAATCCTGCCATCTTGCAGCAATCATTCCAGAACCATTGGCCAAATACTGACATTGGCTCCTGTCAACTTTCCCTGCAGTTGTCATTTTCGCCTGCTTCTGAGGCTGTATCACCATCCAAACCTACCGAATCATTGTCAATAGGCACGTAATTTACATCCACAATATTATCATCAGAGCCGAAGTCCAAATCTGACGCTGAATATTGTGCATTGGTCTCTAAAAATTCTGCCAGTTGGTCGCCATTCGAAAAGACATCCTCCCAATGCCGTCTTTTTGAAGTCATCTCAGTTACAATAAACAAAAGCTACTTTGTAAACAGGGTTATAAAATACCACTGGGAATATATGTCCCAACGAAAACTACCAATGAGTTATATGTTTCCCATTGTAAAGAAAGTAGATATAACTTTGCTCTAACCTGATATAATAATATGTAAGATGTAAGAAAGTGGTATTTATTATCGGTATAAGGACCTGCGTGTGTTACACAATGAACACAATAAAGCAACCTCTGAGAATTGGCGCGAAAACGGTGACCCGTATCAATAATCTCCCGTTCTATGAATAAAACTTAGAACAAGCGCCATCTATACGAAATTTATGGCAATTCTAAAGCTAACAAATGTATAGATAACCATTGGGACACGGTCCTGTGCTATTATAATTGAATTAAATCCCAATATTATTGCTTGATGACCTTGTGGGATATATATGTCCCAGTGGGAGTGAAAGGGTTAAGGGGAAGGAGATTGCAGGCTAAGGGCTCCATTCAGGATCAAAATTCAGGACAGGTGTCGGTGAGAAATCGGTGCGAGTCACTGCAGGTAGAACAACCGAGGGAAGATGAGGAACAGGGAACTGTTGCAGAGAAGTTTGGAAGTAGGAGAAAGGGAAGAGGTAGGAAAGGGAATTGTGGAGTAGTGGATAGGAAAAGGCAGGTGGAACAGGGCCATGGGGTGGAGAAAAGGGAGGAGGAAGTAGCTTCTGCAACTGTCAGGAAAGATAGGACTGACCAGGAGGGGAGGGGATCAAATGAGGTGGGTAGGGTTGAGGCTCAGGTCATGGAGGATTCTATCGTTAGACATGTCGGGAAAGTGTGTGGAGGAAAGGGTACCAGGTTAGAGTGTTATCCAGGAATTAGGTTAAGGCAGATGTTGAAGAAAGTAGAAGAGAAGGAGGAGGGAAAGGAGAAGGTGGTAGTGTTCCACATTGGTACTAACAACATAAGACAAGCAGGTATAAGTACCAACATAGTTGGGGATGTGTGGGATCTGGTAAATGCAGCATGGATGAAGTTTAAGGAAGCGGAGATTGTTATCAATGGAATACTGTGTAGGAGGGATACTGACTGGAAGGTGATTGGGGATTTAAATGAGACTATGGAATGGGTATGTGGGAAACTGGGAGTGAAATTTCTAGGTCCTAATGGGTGGGTAGGAGATAGGGATATGCGCTCAGATGGCCTTCACTTAAACCGCAGTGGTATATATAAGTTAGGAAATTTGTTTAGAAGGGTAATAGGGAGGTACATTCAGGGAAACAGGGTGAGCTAGGCAGCGGTGTTAAGGGAACAGGGAACTGGAAATCAAGTAGGGATGACATAAAACTGTTAGTGCTCAACTGTAGAAGTATTGTAAAGAAAGGAATAGAATTAAGTAATTGAATAGATATATACTTACCAGATATTGTAATAGGAGTTGAATCATGGCTGAGAAATGATATACTGGATGCAGAAATTTTCTCACGGAACAGGAGGGTGTATCGTAGAGATAGGATAGGAAAGGTAGGAGCGGGAGTATTCATTCTCGTGAAAGAATAATTTGTAAGCTACGAAAAAGTTAAAGATGACAAGCACGAAATTCTAGGGGTAAGGCTCATTTCTAAAGATAATAGGCAACTAGATGTCTTTGGAGTGTACAGACCAGGAAAGGGTAGCACAGATGCTGATTCAGAATTATTTGATAAGATAATCAGCTATGTGGGAAACGATAAGGTAAGGAACGTGATCGTAGTGGGTGATCTCAATTTACCAGATGTCAATTGGGAAGGTAATGCGAAGGACAGGAAGCATGACCAACAAATGGCAAATAAGTTAATATGGGAAGGGCACCTGATTCAGAAAGTGATGGAACCAACTAGAGGGAAGAATATCCTGGATGTGGTGCTGGTAAAACCAGATGAGCTCTATAGAGAAACCGAAGTAGTAGATGGTATTAGTGATCACGAAGCTGTTTTTGTGGTAATTAAAAATAAATGTGAAAGAAAGGAAGAGATTAAAATTAGGACTGTTAGGCAGTACCATATGGCTGATAAAACAGGCATGAGGGAGTTTTTAATAAGCAACCAGTTTCGACTGTATTAAGATTCTTTTTCTTTTGGGACTTCTTTTTACTTCTATATTACTTCAAATATTTGGAAGGTGCAATAATGCAAGATGCAAGGTTGGATAAGGAAATCAACAGAAGGGTACAAGCGGGATATACATTATACCAGAATGTAAGGAACCTGGATTGGAACGAGAAGTTGTTATTGTTGTTATTATTATTATTATTATCATCAATATTTGTTAGTGTCGCACCAACCAGATAGGTCTTATAGTGACGATGGGATAGGAAAGGAATGGGAGTGGGAAGGAAGCGGCCATGCCCTTAATTTAAGTACAGCCCCAGCATTTGCCTGGTGTGAAAATGGGAAACCACGGAAAACCATTTTCAGGGCTGCCGACAGTGGGGTTTGAACCGACTATTTCCCGGATGCAAGCTCACAGATGCGCACCCCTAACTGCATGGCCAACTCACCCGCTGGTGAAGCTCCTATGAAATGTAAAGAGATATTGCACAAGATGTACTATACCCCTATATTAACGTATGCATCGAAGACTTGGACTTTGACAGCAAGAAATGACAGTAAAATTCAGGCCAGTGAGATGAAATTCCTGAGGAGTATTGTAGGGAAGACAAGGAGAGAAAGAATAAGAAATGATGAAGTCAGAAAAGAGATAGGGGTAGAAAAACTGAGTGATAGGATGGAGAAGAATAAACTGAGATGGTTTGGACATGTTATGTGGATGAAGGAGGGAAGGATACTAAAACAAGTGTTGGAGGATAAGATAGAAGGGAAGAGGGCAAGAGGGAGGCCCAGAGCAAGAGGGATGGTCCCTGTCAAGGTCAGTATAAGTAAAAGAAGATTGGATTGGAATACAATTACTGAAGAGGAGTGGCGGAAGGAGAGGCAACAGTGGAGAAGTGCCATCAACACCCCGACCTGACAGGAGCTGGAGAAGGGAAAAAGAATATTATTACTCTAAACAATCTATTCAGCCAGTGGATACCCATTGGTCCTGCAGCTATTTTTATTTCTAGTGCCACCTCATCAATGCCTACTGCTTTTTCTCTTTTCATCCTACTTACGGCCCACTCAATCTCCCACATTGATGGTATACCTTCCAACTATATTGCTTGGTCTGTTGTATTTATTTGGTCTCTTCTGTCTTGCACAGGACAGTTACACAAAGTACTCTTTGGAGTATGTTTTTTGGTCTGTCAGCACTTAATCATTTTCATTTTATAAAGTTAGTGTTCATGCTGTTATTATAGGCTCCAAGTGGCAGATAAAGATACTCAAGTCAACAACCAAATAGAACTTATAACACTGTAGAAGAAAGGTCTTACACAACAGCTGTTTTAGCACTTTTTGGGAAACATATACAATTACTACATAACTTACAGGAGCAGAATCCATGATGATCTTCACAAGTTCTTGACCAAATTTATCAGAGTATAGTTGATGAAGCCGTTCTGAAATTTCTGACAGTGATGTCACCTTTGGCTCTTTGTAAATATATTCCACACCACTATCTTCTTCAAAGTATGCCTGTTAAAATACAATTACCAACAGTAAAACAAAAGAACAGAAATATTCTCTATGAAATTATATGAACACAATGACACAAATCAGGAGCTCCTAACGCCCCTGCAATATACTTATTAAAATTTTTAATTGTAAAAAATTATTTCAAATCATGTTTTAATACATTTCAGGAGTCCTGCAGTAAGTAGTATTTACTCAAAATTACTATTTCAAGAGGCCTAGATACACAAAACTGGCAAGGTACCCAACATAGAACAACACTTTGAATTACAGATAGTGAAAGTATACTTGGGTACAAAACAACATAGTAAATGAAGTTACTAAATATGTATTCAAGAGAAAAGTTCCCCTACACTTAGAACTGTAGCAAAGTAATGCTGAAAATATCTGCTTCAAAACATTCCCAGCACAAAAAAAGAGTAAGAATCTGATTAGTTCCTGTCTTACAATGAGATTTAAAATATTACAAAATCAGCATGAAACAATCAAGAGTTGTTTCAGGGAACTAGTTCTCTTAGATTGGCAGAGTTCTATCACAGAGATGACAAAGTACGGAAGAACATAATTCAGAGAAGCCATAAGAGACCCGGTTCTAATTTAGAACAGTCTAAATTTTCAATGAAAGAAATCTGTAGTTTTACAATCGGCTAACACAAGTTAGGAAAGGGAAAAATATCTGAAACTTTGATGAATCAGTCCTGAGCAAGCACTTTAATTCCAACAAGTGTATGTGCCTAACAACTTTCATTCACTATTGATACAGCTATAAAGGTGGATCATGTCCTTTAATTGTGCTTAACAAGTTTCTTCCATGGATCAGTGGTAGACTGTTGGCCTCTGGATCCCCAGACAATGGGTTTAAATCCAGAAGAGGTAGTCTGATTTTTGAAGGGCGGAAAACAGTCTGTTCTACACTACACGTCATCCAATGACACATTTGGTGTTTATCAGACAAAATTCATACAAATAAAACAAACCTCAGCTTGAACCACTCATTTACCGCAACGTTCACTTCTGAAAAAACCGACTCCCGCTTTCTTTTCACTCCTCGATTCCAATTTCCTCCCACTCCTTTAAAATTTCAGTTCTATTCTTCACAATAGTGTTTATTTGAGTTTTCCCACAGTTGAATTTTTCGGCAAGCTTAAAGTCCCTTGTCACTTTCTATAATTGCATTTCTTCTTGCCTCAAAATCTGAACAGGATCGCTCCTTGTTACTCATGTTTAGCAGACAACTGAACTGCTACGGTATTTCTGTCTCACTAATTAGCGCCTATACTGTCTTTTGACATAGATGTTGATTCCCATAGGGAATCTGAAATATTTGTCCTGAATGAGCAAATTTATAATACCAATATAAATGGTCCGTTATTGGACATTATAAATTTTCCAGCTAGCTCATTCTTGGTTGCCAGCGTTTCGCCCTCGTGTGCTAGGGTGGGCTCGTCAGTTGGTACCTAGCACACCTACCAATACGCTGGCTAGTGCATACCGTGGAGGCCACTGCGTAGGCTAACTGGAGCCACCGGCAGTGCCAATGCACTAAGAGACTTTGTCTCATCACTAAAAATTGATGCCTGCTTGGCCATCAGATGATATAGATGTTGATTCCCATAGGGAATCTGAAATATTTGTCCTGAATGAGCAAATTTATAATACCAATATAAATGGTCCGTTATTGGACATTATAAATTTTCCAGCTAGCTCATTCTTGGTTGCCAGCGTTTCGCCCTCGTGTGCTAGGGTGGGCTCGTCAGTTGGTACCTAGCACACCTACCAATACGCTGGCTAGTGCATACCGTGGAGGCCACTGCGTAGGCTAACTGGAGCCACCGGCAGTGCCAATGCACTAAGAGACTTTGTCTCATCACTAAAAATTGATGCCTGCTTGGCCATCAGATGATATAGATGTTGATTCCCATAGGGAATCTGAAATATTTGTCCTGAATGAGGAGGAATGAGGAATGAGCTCATTCAGGACAAATATTTCAGATTCCCTATGGGAATCAACATCTATATCATCTGATGGCCAAGCAGGCATCAATTTTTAGTGATGAGACAAAGTCTCTTAGTGCATTGGCACTGCCGGTGGCTCCAGTTAGCCTACGCAGTGGCCTCCACGGTATGCACTAGCCAGCGTATTGGTAGGTGTGCTAGGTACCAACTGACGAGCCCACCCTAGCACACGAGGGCGAAACGCTGGCAACCAAGAATGAGCTAGCTGGAAAATTTATAATGTCCAATAACGGACCATTTATATTGGTATTATAAATTTGCTCATTCAGGACAAATATTTCAGATTCCCTATGGGAATCAACATCTATATCATCTGATGGCCAAGCAGGCATCAATTTTTAGTGATGAGACAAAGTCTCTTAGTGCATTGGCACTGCCGGTGGCTCCAGTTAGCCTACGCAGTGGCCTCCACGGTATGCACTAGCCAGCGTATTGGTAGGTGTGCTAGGTACCAACTGACGAGCCCACCCTAGCACACGAGGGCGAAACGCTGGCAACCAAGAATGAGCTAGCTGGAAAATTTATAATGTCCAATAACGGACCATTTATATTGGTATTATACTGTCTTTTCCTTCTCAAGTTGACTACCTGAGCTCGACCTTATCAGCGACAATCCGAGTTATGAATAGAATGATGTAAGAAGGGACGGAAATCCCCAGGTAACTTGTAAGTCAACAGTCTCTGGCAGCATTTTTGGGCAATTAGAATTCTCGGAATAGGCCTATGCACCACTAGGTAGAACTGCATTCCGATGTACACTCTCTCCCCTCGCACTCAAAATAGTATAAACAATCAAAAGGGATTTCCTTATGTCTGAAGAATAGTTTAAAAGAAAGGATGACATGTGGTCCAGCGTAATAAATTGTCCTGCAACGTGTAAAGTGTCCGCTTAAGTCAAGTGCACGGGACAAATGGCGATGTCTGCTGTCTGGAGTTCGAGTTGTCCGCTTAAATGAGGCCAATTTAAGACTTGTCTTATGTAAAATAAAATCGGTTCCGAGGGAAATTGTCCGTAT
Source organism: Anabrus simplex (assembly GCF_040414725.1). Lineage (NCBI taxonomy): Eukaryota > Metazoa > Arthropoda > Insecta > Orthoptera > Tettigoniidae > Anabrus > Anabrus simplex. The sequence continues at coordinate 307,554,314 of NC_090271.1, read as the reverse complement.
AGGCTGGTGTCCACTGAATAAGGATGTTCGTTAGGACAGGTTCAACTGTATTATTGTTGTTGTTGTGATTAACAATAACAGAACACCATCATGCAAGAAACTTTCACCTTAAAATCACTAAGGAAATTCTCCAGGAAAGTTTTTCATGCAAAGGCAGGTGAATTCCTGGAGAGAACTATAAAATAAACCCACAGAGAGGCTTGCATGGGTGGATGAAAGAACATTTTAAAAAAAGTTATAAAGAGAACAAAAAAAGCTTCAAAGAGGGCATAAAAGTATTAAAATATTCTGAGATGTATTAACAATACACAGGATGGTCTTGACTAGCAGGCAAGAGAGTATAATTCAAGCCAGTGAGATGAAATTCCTAAGTTTTTTTGTTTTTGTTTTTGCAAGTTGCTTTACGTTGCTACGTCGCACCAACACTGATAGGTCCTATGGCAACAATGGGACAGGAAAGGGATAGAAGTGGGAAGGAAGCAGCCGTGGCCTTATATAAGGTACAGCCCCAGCATTTGCCTGGTGTGAAAATGGGAAACCATGGAAAACCATCTTCAGGGATGCCGACAGTGGGGCTCAAACCCACTATCTTCCGAATACTGGATACTGGCCGTACTTAAGCGACTGCAGCTATCGAGATCGGTATTCCTAAGGACGACAGGAAAGACAGAGTGAGAAATGAAGATGTTAGGAAGGAAGTTGGGATAGGAAAGCTAAATGAGAGAATTGAAAAGAATAAACTATGGTGGTTTGGACATGTAAAGAGGATGGAGGAGAATAGAATTCCAAGACAGGTGCTGGAGGCAAAGTACGAGGGCAAGAGAGCAAGAGAAAGACCTAGATCAAGGTGGACTGAATCAGTGAAGAGGGGCATAAGAAGATGAAATTTACAATGGGACAAGATCATGGAAGAGGAATGGTGGAAGGAAAGAGCAAGGCGGAGAAGTGCCATAAATATCCCGACCCGGTAGGAGCTGGATAAGGGGAAATGATGATGATGATGGTGGTCATAAACAACGTGAACCAGGTATATGGGTGTTAGAGAGTTGGCTATGCTGATAAATAATTTAAAAGAAATAAGTCAATATCTCGCACCATTGTCATTTTATCAGCTGCTGAAGTTAGCCAATCAGATCGTTTCGCAGGCGAATTCAAATGGGCTTAGCGTGGCACTGCTGCTAAATCTGCACGTGACTTAATACCGGTTTGAGAGCCATGTCAAGAAATCAGCATCAAACACAAACACACCATAGTTTTCAGCCAGTGTCACTGCAAGTACCTACCTGCTTTATGCGATGCTGTCAGCTCGGAGATCTGGTTTCAAACCCCTCCACCGGCAAAGTGTTATACTTCGACTGGTGCTCTCGTACCAATGTAGTTGGTCCATTATTGGACATTATAAATTTTCCAGCTAACTCATTCCTCATTGCCAGCGTTTCACCCCAGTGCACAGTGCGTAATTTCAGGAATCTAGCTAGCCAAAAATCGTATCTTGGAAACTAATGGACCGATTTACAGAAAACTTGGTATGTAACTGCTATTATTGGAGATAATTAAGTGTGTGATCAATCAAGTACAAAGAACAAATTACTACGCCAGGAATAGAATTAGTAATCTTTGTAATTTTAATCATTTTTTGTTATAGCTTTAAGAAATGAAATAGATGTTAATATTGGGACATGCTGTTTAGAATGTTTAAAAACAGATACAGGAATACATGCCCTTAGTCATTAGATGCAGTTACATCAGAATCACTAACTTCACTGTCATTATCTCCTTCGGCAGAACCAAATACAGGAGACGCAGACAGTGAGTTGAGCACTTCTCGTGAAAGCAGAATCAACTTCCTCCTCCTTGATTTCCCTAATCTGGTAATGTAAGGGTCCGATGATATAAGCAGCCTATGGGAAAGTCAGTATTTGTGTCCTTTCTGGAAGGTTTCCTGTTATCTTTATTCCTGGTCTCCTGGGCTTCCTCGGAGAGTTGTCCAATAGGTATAATACAGTGCCTAATTACCTCCTCTCCATGAACCAAGAGTTTGTGCAAAGTTACAGGCATTTAGTACGATTTGTATTTTTGTAAGTACAGTTGTATAGTTTCCTTTGCGTACATTTCAAATGTCACTTTATCAATGGCATACCCACACAAAAAAGTTTCTAAGATGACATGTAGATGGCTTATTAAATTTAGATCTACTCCAGTAATATCCGCAGAAGTGGAAGCCTCCCTGAAGAATCTTCTAGCAGTTTCCATCATTTGCTTTGGATATGAACCAATAGACCTGCTTTCTCCCTGAACCGAACCTGTATATTCTTCTTTCTTCAACCAGTTTCTTCTCCTCAGCATCTCTTATTTGCCACTTTCTAATGTGAAGTCTGTATGCTATATGTAAAAGGCATTCGAAACATTGAATCCATGCTTGAAGTGGTCGTAACCCAAACTTAAGTGTTGTTGGGTTAATTACTCTTTCAGTCACTTCAGGAATATTATTCGTCCCTTTAGGGGACGCGCCACATATATAGCACCTTTTGGAAGATTGATAGGAAGACAATGCACTGCAGACTTTTCCATCCATCACGGTGAAGTGTAGCTCACGTTCAACCACTCTGTGAATCGCTGGCAGCAAACTTCTGTAGTGAAGTCATCTACAGTAATTATTTATTGCGTGTGTATTTTAGGCTTTAAATCAGAGTTATACGATAAGCCTACGTGTGTGATTTCTTTCTTTAACATTAATTCTGTGATCTTTTAGTCATCTGCAGTATTTATTTATTGCATCTTTTTTCTAGCTTTTATTGTCTGGATAAATTTATTAAATGCAATTAAATACATTCGCCGCCCCTTGAGCCCATAAAATTATTTCCTATTTTCTCCCGCAATTTGCCTTATATTTCAGTGCTGAGGTTTTTTATGTGCCGTAGTTTACCTATGATTCTGTACAAACCAAAAGTGGCCCCTGTAAACCCAGCGTCCCCTTTAGTTCATAAAAATAATTTGTAGCTTAGTTTCTTCAGCTTTTTGTCTTGAACTTAAATACTGAATTTCACAAATTTATGTGTCGCCGTTTTCCCGTGATGGTGTTAAGAAAAGCCATTTGATATGACAACCCTGTTGTCATAAGAGCAATACTGTTTTCTTAACATGGAATGAGCTGTAGTACTGGCAGGCTCATCCTGACATTGTTGTGGTGCACGTCCTTCCACAAGGCTCATTCTCTGGTCGAACCAACTTTTATTGTACTTCAGCAATTTGCCCCTTTTTCTACTATATTTTGTCCAGCATGATCGAATTTTAGCACACAAAATACTGACAGACTTCCTTATTGACTTGGATATATACTCGGAACAATCCTCAAAGCCTACATGATCAATTACAACATTCGCAATATCATCGTTCCACTTCTATTACCTGCTGTTCCACAACAGCTCGAAAACCAACCTCCGAGTTACAGAGTACATGGCTTCTGAAAAAAATTACTCTCATGGTCGCGCCTGGTCGCAGCAAAAAGTCACAGTTTTCTATTCATTAAAGTATGGATAACTCCTCCATAAGATTTTCACTGTGGAAATCAAAGGCAATCAATTTTGAAAGTAAGCTCAAATTTATATAATTAGATAGTGCTTGGACACCCTGTACCAGAATTTTAAGTGCATATTCCGGATAAAATATAGTAATTTTCAGAAAATGCTACATACTATATAAAATACATACCTTCATCTAATATAATCACATTGCAAGCTAAAGAAATACTGTACTTAGTTCTGACGTCCTTACTGAGCCCTCACATAATAACAACTGTGCGCTCGCCTCGCCAGAATATGATGCCCTAACGGAGGAGAGCCACTTTAGGCCTTCGGTGAGATTAGATAATCTGACAGCGCAACTTTTCAATACTTAATTACTGTATTCAAGAGTCTTATAAACACGACTCACAAAAAATGCGCACCAAAGACAAGGGTTGAAAATATCATTTTTGGCTGGTTGGATGCTAGAAATTACCCACTGTGCAGTGTGCTAAATTGGTCTCATTAGTTGGTAAATAGCACACCCACCAAGACGCATGGCTAGTGCATACCGTTGAGGCCAATGCGTACTTGGAGCAGTATTATAAATTTACTCATTCTGGACAAATATTTCAGGTTCCCTATGGAAATCGACATCTACGGTGCTCTCATGCCGGTTTTAAGTCATGTACAGATTTCACAATTGTCAATTCGGACCATAATGAAATTCGTAACTTATGATGTACATATTTGGCAACACTGTCTCGCAAAGCCCATTTGAATTCGCCTGCAAAGTGTTGTTTCCGACCCCCCTGTATATATGTACTGTACACAAGAAGATTCCTTTATTAGGAACAAAAGTGGTGCTACAGATTCTTATTTAGCTAATGTGAATAGTAGTATGTATTTAACCCGTTCGGTGGGCGATGCGGCGAGATCCACAGCTACAAGTTGCTTGCTCGGCGGGGAACACGGATATATCGATGGATGCTAGTTGCTTTACGTCGCACCGACACAGATAGGTCTTACACGGATATATCTGTTGATTCTAATTTTTTTCTCAGTTGCCTGCCTGCAGAGGTTTATTTCTTTCTCAGCAGCATGCTCTGGATGAGTCCACCCTCTGTTGTGAATTTTTTCAACTATGTTCTCCCAATACCAATGTGTCATCCACGAGTTGCATCATAAAGAATGTAACTTATGTCTGGACAAGAAGGACCTATAGCCTAAAAGTCTCATGCTGAAACTTTAGCTCATTGCTTAATCGTCTCTTTGATGCAGTAATATTGTTGTAGAAGCGATTTCTGGAGAGTATGTTACTAAACAGACCTCTCTGATGACACATTAGAACTGTGACCCAATTTATTATCCTCAGTCTTGCGTTCTTCCTTCACGACAGGAGACTGTGCTTACCGCGAGTTACATAACATTTATTACCACATGCATGTTCCGTAATTCAGGCACCAATCATGATTTCCTTCCAAACTGCAGAGATCAGGGTTCTATTTGATTCTTTTTCTGTATCTTTTTCCGCTGAAATGTCTAAACAGAATTGCCGGCCCCAACCGTTAGAGGATGATGACTTACGGACTATGGTAAACAAAATGCTGGAATTTAGTGCGGACGATAGTGATCTTAGTGAAGTAAGTTCTGCCAAAGGGGAATTCGTACTGTGAGTAACTGGAATTTACCTGGAACTAGTATTGCAGGCTCGAATGTACAGCAGTTGTGAAAGAGACAACACATGTTCGATTTCAGTTCAAGTAGCGATCATGACAGCAACAGTAGTGACGACAATACTGATAATATTCCAACCACTGCAACTTCGTCAACTTAAACTGAAAGTGGACAAAGAAGGTCCTGCTTTAATATTCAAAATTCTGTCATGGTGTAAAGGGAGGGTTTTTAGCGTAAACAAAACTGAGTGAAATGTCTGAATTATTCTGAATTTATTCTGAATTTTGATGACGAGATATGTCAGAACATAGCTGAACAGACAAATATTTATGCCGAGCATAAAACCCAGTTTAGTAAAATGAAACGAAGGAGTGGAGATCAAGCTTCGTATAGGCATACTGTTGCCACAGGGGACTGTACAGGTCTAAATCAGGACATAATTTTTCTCACAATCGCTTTTTCACCACACCTATTTTCTATGAGCTGATGACAGAAGAGATTTTTCCTCCACAGATTTTTACATTTTTCTGACAATGAGGTGCATAATGGACAAATTCCTGCCAAAATGTACAAGATAAAGCCAGTATTTGACCACCAGATAGCAAAATTTTGGAAGCTTATACCCCTGGTTGCAAAGTGTCTATTGATGAGAACCTTGGGAGTAAAGTTTACATACCAAGAAAACAATCGCATTTTGGAACGGAATCATACAAATTATGCGAAGCCAGGACAGGGTATGTAGCATGACCTGCTTCCAAAGTGTATCATAATGAACAACTGTAAAAGACATAACACTGTGAATACCGTAAATATTACTTGTAGTACAGTGTAATATTTTGCCCGCCCGGTGGCCATGATTGTCAAGGCATTGAAGTTTAAACGGTCCGACAGTGTAGTTAGCCGGTTTGAGTCCCATTGCAGATCAGATGCAAGGCTTTTCAGGCGTTTGCTCTATTAACCAGCGTTTCGCCTTAGGTCTGACACTAGACTCATCAGAGTGGGATGTGTAAGACCCTACCCACTGATGCTGGGGTGTATGCAGGTGAACTTATCAGAAGCCCATTATAAGAGGCACAGTCTGATAACTGCATAAGGGAGATAAATCTCCACAAAGGAATTATTGCCCGCCTAGCAATTCCGAATGGAAAATTCTAAGTTCCCATGGAGGGAATTAGATATTTTTCACCAATAGAGCATGTCAAAACAGATCAGATGTAAGGCTTTTCAGGCGTTTGCTCTATTAACCAGCGTTTCGTCTTAGGTCTGACACTAGACTCATCAGAGTGGGATGTGTCAGACCCTACCCACTGACGCCTCTTATAATGGACTTCTGATAAGTTCACCTGCATACATCCCAGTGCATTTGAGTGTGGAGATTTAAATAATTGAGGGATTTTGTTTTGATCTGAATTCACGATATTAATTAATCTAGGTGTTAATTCGTACAAAGGATTTTTAATTTCATTGACGTCGTTGAGATTTTTATTTTTATTGTAGGTTTGGTCTAAAAAGATGTGTAGGTTTTCCAGTTCATTCATTAATTTCCCTTTACCTATGCTTCTAATGATGGTAAGATCTTTCTCTATGGATGTAAAGTGATGGCCCGTTTCTCTCATATGTTGGCTCATGTGTTGGCCGCAGCTTTAACACGAGATATCTGGAACATTATAACGCTCAAAAACACAATAAGTACTCAAATGCTTCATCCATCATGCCAAAAGTTAAACCCGCCCATATTGCTTCTAGAAACTCCCCTCCAGCAACAGCACACACGCCCATAGACCAGCCTACCCCCACTCTCCCTCCATGCCCCGCCCCTCCATTACCGCATCAGTACAACACCAGGAGTAGAAATGGTGACAAGACAGGCGCTGCCGGAACAGACAGATCCATCTAGTATTAACTGAACAAGTAAGTCATTTTACAGTTAAGAGGTGTTAATTTAATACATTTTATCACAACGTGTGCTAAAAAAAAAAAAAAAAAAAAAAAAAAAAATAAAAAAAAAATTATTTTCTACTTCATTACAGATATTCTTAAGATCCCTCCCAAAGACCAAGCAACCAACACATCAACGGGAACAATTTTCACACAAGACTGTATCAAGTGTCTAGGATGTCTCTTCCCAATTAAGCAGCAGCCTAAAACTATGAAACAGCTAAATATTGTACTCTTGTCAATTCCTTGACGTTACATGAGACCCAAAGTCAAGACGCTAACAGTTTCATTCACAACGTTTTTGACCAGTCTACCTACAACAATCGGCTTTTGAATCTCCACTTGTGCACGACAACACATTTAAATATTAGTTACGTCAAGAACATGAAAATGAAAATCGTGGGTCAAACAAGCTCCAGTTTTAATATCACCCCTTCTCAAGAAAAAAGAGGATCCGTTTCATTTTATTTTTATTTTTGAACATTTTAAGTTAACCAGAACTGCCAAGTTAAAACACATTCAATTTAAATTTATATTTTCAATCTTGACCAACCTACAATCAGTTCAAATCTCCACTTATTGTTGACGACACATCCTGTCACCAGACACGATACGTCAAGTACTTAATATGATATAGGGGTCACATAAACCCCGATATGCAATCCTCTTCACCGAAAAGAAGATCCATTTTAGTTTTGGACATTTTCCATATTAGATAGATTAGGACCAAAAAACTTCACTGTATTGACTTATGTTTGTATATATTGTATATAATGTATATGTTGTATATAGTGTATATATTAGTATGTTTATATTGGTAAAAAGGTCCCAAACCTTGACCTAAAGGTTGTTTACAGGCTGAAGATGCCCAAAATAATGGGTGAAACATGTACCTGACCAAATAAGTCTACATAAAATCATGTAGATAATAACCACATTAAACGTGGAAAGTATTGAATAGGTGGTTTTTTATTTAATTATCCTTGATATCTATGCCTAAAGTTATCGCCTATCATGACCTTGGGCCCCTGTAATGTCTTTATATAAGGCAACATAATTTTCTTAAACCATGCCTCGAACATCGTAAGATCAAACCAGCCACTCATATTTCGGCTATAACCAGCACCGCTGATCCCTCCTTCTGTCCACGTGTCATACAGATGCTTACTTTTGTAGATGGTGAATGGTGGTAACACTGTACCGTCTGCAGCCGCAGCCACCATAACACTAATACTCGTTTTCGACGAGTCTAAAATTCTCTCAGGATGTTTGACCCCACGTTTCACAACAACCTTCACATTTCCTGGATCATCACAGAAATTTGTCTCATCATAATTTATAATATTTGACATAGGGACTCCCTCTAGTGTGTTTTGCAGGTTATGGAAATAGTCCATGATAATATCTCTCGTAACTGCTGCCCTGGATCGTTTGGTGTTCTCCCCAATCCTCACTGTGAGTTCCTGATTCCTCCTGAGAAAACCTCGAATCCATTCTAACCCGGGACGGTTATCTGCGAACCTTTTCTCGACCTTCCCAGCGTGGTTCAAGTAACCCTGGACGATGTTACGTATATCAGTATTTCTGAGCGGGAAACCCCACCTGGCACATAACAGCAGCCCTTCGACGAGAGTTTTTTCCTCCTCCCTGGTTAAGGCTGTCGATGCACCCACTTTGTGTGAATATCTGTTCTTCAATTTGTCGTTTAGTGTGGTATATGGCACAGCAAACTGTTCAGATGCTCTCCGGATACTCATTTTCCCTTGACGGACAGCTTTTACTGCATTCTCTAAGTGGATAGGGTTATATCTACACCTTCCGACAGGTCCCAGTTTCTTCACATATGTCCTCACCATGATCGGTATTACCCTATAACAAGACAACTTCGTATATAAAAAGCCATAACTTTAAAACAGTGTAATGTAGAAACTCGCGCAAAAGCTTTATATGATACCAAATAACAGAAGATAGGATTGCAGTATTAACTTACCGCCAGTGTATGGTATGTGACCTTCTGAAACAGAAGTTTCCAATGACAGCGATAATTTAATAAATTTCTCACTTCTTAACAACCTCTCCCGGTGAATTGTAGACAAGAATGCACATATTCTTAGTGCGCAGTCAGATAGCCAATAATGTTCCCTTTGTTTATACGCCGCGTATTGGATCCATTGTCGTCGTGGTTTCGCGGGAAGGCTCAGTTTTCAGAAGGAAGACCGAATGATCGATAATGCCCCATTATATCGGAATTACCCCACGTTACGGTAACCTGTGTTTTTTGTGCATATTTTAACTGTAAATCAAGATCACGGCTGAAGATGTTTTCTATGGAAAACAAAACGTGTACCAACTAATTGTAAAATAAATTAATATTATTTTAATCTAAGAAAAATCATAAGATTTTAAAGTGGTGGGAAGGTGGAATTCTCAAACTTATAAGCTGGAATTTGTTATATATAATAATTCCACCATGGACCAAGATGAAATTCATTACTTGTAATTCAAGTAGAGCTGTCGAAATGCACTCTGTCTCCTTCCAATTGTTATGTCCACTCACTGCCTTATGATTTCCAAGGATTCCCTACACAATACCAGTCAAATGGGATGCAAGTTCACTGCCGACCGTTTTCCCAGTACAGGACTTGCTCCAATTATCGCAAAGGCTGGATGTTAACGTCAAGATCTATAGGTATGTCGCAGCCGTCCTTTTGTGAGACACTACTTCTTGAAAAATGCTTGATCGAGGATTTAGCATTGATGGGACAGAAATTTCTGGATGGTTGATCCAGGAAATTGTTTCTTCGAGGAGCGGATAATGCAGGATTTTTACAGCATGATTTAATTAGGATTGTTCGCGGTACCACATGATTTGAAGAATAATCCAGGAAAACACAGTTTCTGGGAACAGATAATCGAGGTTTGACTGTAATAAAAATGAGATGCTCTAAATAAAGAGGTGCAAATTTAAAGTGTCAAAAACGTAAATTCACAAAACAACTATGTGTCAAGCACACTGGACAAGCACTGAGTAAAATGTTGCCTTGTCTCACCAGTGTGTCTTAAACAGCTGAGCGGAGAAAAGAGGCTAGGGGAAGGGGATAATAACCTGCTGATTATGTCTCATGTGAGGTAACACAGCTAGAGGTTCTATGTTTCTTTATCTTCAATCTTACTTCTAACTTTGTCCCTTTTTTCCCCAATGTATTGAGCTGCTAATTTAAACAATGTATTCTCTTCTGAACTGTTGTCATTAAGATTAAGTACATTCTTTTTGATCTATAGATAAAGTTGTTCTTGGTTTATTATTAATTTTATCCTTGATTTTATTAACAAAACCATTGGAGTATCCATTAATATTATGTTCTTGAAAGTATTGAGATTGACTTGCTACGCCACCATCAGGTTAATACACTCTCGAAATATCCCTGAACATGAATACCATGTTTCAAGAAATTCTGCCAAGCCTTTCCCATGATGTCCACATAAACAATCAAACAGACATACAGACAGACAAAAACTGAACTAAACCAACATTTGACTTTCACATACCTAATCCAAATTAAAAAAGAAGCATGAAGAAAAATTTTATGTGTGTACAGACAAAACCGTAATTGATATAGATATAGAAAGAGGGACGCTCTGTATTAACAACAAAACTACCTTTCCTTACAGTGATCAAATGTTGCAATTCAAGAAAATTACTTATGCACTATGAATATTAGTTATCATTACTTAATGAACAAACTAGGATTCATTGTGAAATAACGCAAATTATCACTATACTGCAATCATTTTATGTACATTTTCTTGATGTTATTACTAAAAATCTCACCTGGCCAAAGAAGGCTACTCGATAGTAGCGCCCCAGAAGACGTCTGCCAGACCGTGATACTTCGACAATCTTGTTGTAAGCCTGCGCTAGTGTTCGATAACACTGTGCAAGCATTTCATAGTTTCGCTTCTGCTCATACATGGGTAAGATAAGTCTGTACAAATCACCTAACAGTTCATAACGTTCTGCCTTCTCTAAGAATTCAGCACAGCGCTCCAGCTGTTCCAGCAGGATATACTCGGTATACTGGATGTCTTGGACACCTGGTGTATGACAATAACTCAGAATTAAAGTTCCAAATAAGTAATATAAACAAATATACAACAAATCTTCAATTAAAATTAAAATCAATGAAAACTTTATTTGCAATATCTGAAAGGAAGTTTGGGTGTAGGAAGATAATGATATGGGATTGTAGTCATCTTATTCCATGGGTGAAAACAAATAAACCGACAGTCCCTACATGTACTACTCAATACGACTGATACTTCAAGTTGCTTGATAATACTAATCACTGCATTTTTTGCAATTTTTTTCACATATGTGAAGTATATACAAATAGAAACAATTTGCACTATAAACCACAATTTCTCACATTATCAGTTTTGGAAGTGTAACACCATTATGATTGCCAAACTTCTGTGAGGATGGGGGTGGTAGTCATTTAACCCTCAATGGATATCATTCGTTCGTCAAACTTTCCCATTGCCATCCCCTCTCCTTCTGGGGTACTATTGAATTTATAGTTATTTACATGAAAAAATAGTAGTGTTTGCTGTAATAAGAAAAAATTGTGCACTTTAACCTAATGGATTTTGGACGTCAAAATGCGAATTTAAGATTTGAGTATTCCAGAAATTTTGTTTCTCCAACCAATTCTGAGTTCTTTATAAAGGAAGACATAGAAGAGAAATTAAAATACAAAGTTTTCTCTAGATTTCGAAGAAAAATAGGAAGGCCACTTCACAGATTCAGCTGAGTATTTTCTTCTGGATTTGTTTTTCTTTTAAGTTAACAGCGTGGTAATACCGTTGCAGAAGTTTGTGGAATGCCTCAGGATCATTATAAATGAAAGCTTAGGCTGGAAAGAATAAATAACTGATATTTGCAGCAAAGTATATGCTTCGCTTCGCCTATTCAGAATTCACCTAATGCTTCTTCCACACAATACAAGAATAAGATGAATAATTCAGATGCTCGTATTACACCTACTCAACTATTGCGATGTTACTGTTCAGTTGATGCTACCAAGGAAAAAGCAACGAAACTGCAGAAAGCATCCATTTTATTTTTACATTCAAGTATAACACTCATGTCACTCGCTATTACTAGACACTCGGCAGGGGAAAGCTTAAGCAAATGAAATATTTACACACTGCTACACTAATTCTGCAACTTCTGAATGAAGCAACCCTGCAGAATCTTGCCTCAGATCTTAGCTACCACTCCTCCAGCATTACACTCAATTCAACTCCCCGCTTATTATACTCATAAATCGTACATCAGTGTACAACCGTTCATTCCTTGCGTCTGTTGGTAGACTTAGGAATAGCATGACATTAGCATCTTTTGTGAGCAAAGCAATGGGAAACTACCTTCCTCCTCATTTCCCTAGTACGCCTCTTCAGTGACAACTAGGCCATCTATGACAGCTAATACTGAACCTGTTAAGGATCCAATCTGCCTTCAGGCTGAATACCCAACATACATAGCATCTTTTAAAAGACCATGCTGGGATTTTCTCCTAAAGGCTATATGAATGTGAGAATGAATGATGCAGTACTTAAGTATCCTCATCTTTTATTACAATGCAATAAGTCATAAACTCTTCAAACAATGTGATAGCTTACTTGAATATATTAGAATTATTGTTAGAATCATCATTATTACTAGGTCATCTAGTTACATACAGAATTTCATAAATATGTTATTACATTTCCCTTTGTATGTTAAAAGCTCCTTTGCCCCCATCAGCATCATCAAAATCATAATCATCTTATTTGTAAGAATAGACTATCTAACCTAAAACATCAGGTATTGTACTCTAAGGTCCAAATAGTACGTGTCAGTCTTTGTTAACTTCATGAAAGCATACGATTCAATAGACAGCGAGGTGCTGCTAAACATTCTTAATGAATTCGGGGTTGACTTGAAACTGCTGGCATTCATTAAAGTCACTCTGATAGATACAAAATCCAAAGTAAAGTTCTAAGGATGTCTCCCGGATTCCTTTGAGGTCAAAACAGGAGTTAGACAAGGCGATGGGCTCCCTCCGATGCTTTTCAACTGCACTCTTGAGAAGATCATCCGGACCTGGCGAACAAGATTAATCGAAAGCGACTATAGCCCATTGAGAATGGGAACCAAATACAAGGGAATCATGGTAGACTATCTAGTTTTTCCAGATGACATCACCATTCTGTCGAACAATGTAGAAACGGCTAAGATTTAAATCGAACTGTTACAGGAAATCGCCAAACAAATTGGCCTGCAGATATCGTTTGAAAAAAACAGAAGTAATGACACATCTAAGACGCACTAACAAAACTTCGGACAAAATATGGGGACGCCAGGCAAGTAAAAAAATTTAAGTACCTGAGTGAGATCATCATGAAAAATGAACTGGTCAAGGAAGAGCTTAGTGAACGAATATGCAAACTTGAAACAGCCTACCAAACATCACGCATGATCTACAACAAAAAATGCCTTTCCCAAAATACTAACACACATCACTATGAAATGGTTCCGAAACCAGTAGTTATGTATGTATTTGAAACCCTATCCTTAAATGTCAATAAGGAACTCCTCGAAGAACTGGAGATAAAGGAGCACAGATCATGGAATCAAACTACAAGAATGGCATCCACCAAAAGAAGATCCAATAAGGAAGTCTGTAACAAAATAGAGAAAATTACTGACACAATCTCCAAAAGACAGGCACGATTTTAGGGTCACCTAAAACAAATGGATGGAAACACATTGACCAAACAGATCTTTCACCTATTTGATACAAAAGGTAAATCCACGATGCCTTGGTTTAGAAACACCAAAGAAGACCTTCAAGTGCTACAGATCAAACCGGAAGAAGCCTTTGACAGAGGCCTTTTCCGAAAAAGACAGTGGCAAACGAGCTAAACTGAGACGAACAACCAAAAAGAAAACACGTCCCTTGGATAGAGAAAAGCAAGCAGGCCTGCTCACAAAGAAAGAAAGCAAAGTTCACTGTCAAATGTTACAAGACTGAACATGGTCCTCAATGACCCCAGTGAATAAATAATAATAATAATAATAATAATAATAATAATAATAATAATAATAATAATAATAATAATAATAATAATAATAATAATAAATACAAGGGTATAAGTGGGAAATACATTCTACCAGAATGTAAGGAACCTGGTGTGGCACAGAGAAGTTCCTATGAAATGTAAAGAGATAAGGTATGACATGTACTATGCCAGAGAGAGAGAGAGAGAGAGAGAGATGTTGAGGTCAGAAAAGAGATAGGGGTAGAAAAACTGAGTGACAGGATGGAGAAGAATAAATTGAAATGGTTCGGACATGTTATAAGGATGGAGGAGGTAAGGAGATACCAAATCAGGTGTTGGAGGCTAAGGTAGAAGGAAAGAGGGCAAGTGGGAGGCCCAGGGCATGACGGATGGACTCTATCAAGAACGGTATAAGAAAAAGAAGACTGGACTGGAATACAATTACCGAAGAGGAGTGGTGGAAGGAGAGGCAACGGTGGAGAAAAACCATCAACACACCGACCTGGCAGGAGCTGGAGAAGGGGAAATGAAAATGATGACGATGAATAATAAATTAAAAAATAAAATCATTATCGTCATCTATTTCCTACTGCAACAGGCTGGTCGTGGGAATGAATAAGCCTCGGCCTGTTATTATTTTTGAAAGAAATCCCTCTTCTGTTGATTTGCTCATAACCCAGCCGAGTGATTTTCTGTCAAGGTGTACTCCCTTAACCTTTAGTAGTCCCCTACAAAGCAGCAGATTGAGTACTGGAATGCTTCATCAGCCAACTGCACCATTTTGAAGGTCTCCTTCGCTGCCAAAGCTGCCGTTAAAGACTTCACTGTAACCCTGGAAAGGGTTCTTGCAAGTGCTATCAAGTGGGTCAGCTGGACTAAGGTTTTTTTTAAAAAGAAATGTTACTGCAATATCACTCACTCTTTGTCCTGACTTGTGACAGGCAGAGCCTAGCCTCTCAGGCAGGCAGGGTCTCTTGTGATACACATGCAAAATTTTACCACAGGGATATTCTATTAGGAAGAGTAGTTTGCATAATATTGAATTTTATATGAATATTTTTGAGAGAAACGCCCGTGTCAATGAAATTAATTATAAATAGAGTTACATTGATAGCATATCAAAATGCCTGTCTGTGTAAATTTGAAATGAATTCCTACATGAATTTATTTTAAGAAATCATCATTAATGATATGGGCTATTGAAACTCCCTTTAAGACAAACATTGAACATTCAGCTTCCAAGCCAAAGAAATGAACCAGATGTAGCTAAAATCTATGAGCCAGCCAGAAATCAGATCCAAGATTCTCTAAACTGAAGGCCATTACACTAACTATTGAACACCAGAGCTCAACAAGGGTTATACATGAATACATATTGTAGTTAGGTAACCGATGATCAATATAAATGTTCACCTTCTGTATTGTAAGTCAATAACAATCATTCATACCTGCATCCAACTTGAGACTGCGCTCATCACGAGGAATATTGGAAGAGATCTTCTTGAAGGCTTCAGCTCCCCATGGATGAACATTTTTCAGTTTCAGGTATTCGGCCATAAGAGCAGCAATATGTAGCTGACAACAGGCTGCCTCTGAGTAATTGCCATCACGATCATGGTTGCGTGTCATAGTTTCCAACCATGTGTGACGAAGTTCAGGAGTAGAGGCATAAGAATTTGCAAGACTATGTTGCAAATCAACCAGCATTTCAGGATCTTGGTGATGCTCACGCATTTGCGCTGTAGCCATTAATACTGTCCGGATACGTTTTGTTAGATCTTTCACTTCACTGGGGAAACCTGTTAAAGTAATATTAATATATTAAAACATACGTATGTTCTTTAGAATTAATAATAATACTGGTTTCACATCCCCACTAATTACTTTTATGATTTATGGAGATGTTGATTGATTGACTGATTGATTGATTAATGCTTGTTGTTTAAAGGGGCCTAACTTCTAGGTCATCGGCCCCTAATGGTACAAAATGAGACAAAATGAAATGACAAATTAAAAACTCAAAATCCTCCACTGACCACAATTAAAAACACAAGGATGAAGTATGAATGGATGGATATGAATTTAAAACGATCAGTGGAACTGACCCACAGTGCCTCACATGCACAGAAGCTGGCGTAAAACAATAGTATTACTAACCAAGAGACTGCTTCCATAGCACGATACTGAATCCATGATGCTTGTAGTTGAAAGGAGTTCAAAATCCAAGTCATCAGCCCCTCATAATGGTACTTATCGCTAGAAAAGTAGAACCATATTTGTCATGTTGCGGTACTAATCAAGAGTAGCGTAGACTTGCAGTATTCCACACATTATGGTACTACTCACAGGTAATGAAATTCGCACATGTATTACAGACCTAATGTGTTTCGCACATTGCGGCGCCATTGACAGGCAACGCAAACCTATGGTGTTCATCACCTAAGTGTACTAACCACCGGAACTCGTACTATCCCGTGGTGTTCCTCGTATAGTGGGTAATAATCATAGGCAAGCCAGAAACATGGGTTCCCTCACCCCATGGTGTCGCTCAGATAGTGCTACTAATCACAGGTACTGTAAAAGCCGTCGCGCTCTCATTTGCTACTAATCACAAACCTATTTGGTACCTAACATAGTGGTACTACGCGCAAGTAAAAGCGACCCATGGTGTTCCCCGCATGGTGGTACTAATCACAAGGAGTTTCATGATTCTAATATAATCATCCCTTGGTCACCCCTTTTAGTCGCCTCTTACGACAGACAGGGGATACCGTGGGTGTATTTTTCGTGTACGTTCCCCACCCACAGAGGGTTGTGTGTTTGGTCCGTGAGTGGTATTTTATTTCCCTCAAGTCCGCTGGCAAGCCGGTCAGGACCCCCCTATCCGCCACCTGGGACGCACCTCGTGGGAGAATCACCTCTCCCCCTGCTACGCCAGCATAGTAGGTTCATGGCGGAGATGTTGAGGTGTCAGAATTCTGTCCTGTATGAATTCTTTTACTCCACTGACATGAGTCTGGCGTATATGAGCACTTTTAAATACCATCACACTGAGTCGAGACCAGAAAGTCAGCACTCTACTGTCTGAACCACTCAGCCTGGCATTAAAGACCAAATTTGATTTGCTTTGTACATGAAGTTACAGAAAAAAATACTTTGAAAAAAATGGCATTTAAAAAACAAGCACATAACTGAAAAAGGATGATCTTTAGGGATATTAGGCCATGTTGGAATTGTAGACATTTCAACTGTATTCCTCAGTGGCAGAAATGGTATGAGCAGGACAGGTGACCATAGCAGAGAGACGGGTAGGTGACTGTCTTGCTGACAGCTTGCCTAGTGCAGTGTGACCTAGTGTGGATATTCTTGTGATGTCTTGCAATGAGCACAAGTCTTCACTATCTGCTATCTGCAGCCTATCTCCTCCTTTTCTTGAGACAGTTATCTTGTTTCATTATTTTAGCAGCTTTTCAAAAGAGGCATAATATAGTGAAACCTCGTTAGTGTGTTGCTCATTATCATGTTTTCTCAGTTAGCATGTCGTAAATTTGAAGTCCCAATTCTCATCACATTAAATCTATATAAAAATACCTCACTTATCGACTCATGAATTTTCGCTATTAACGCTTAGTACGATCACATTTTTCTTAACCCTAGAAACGTTATTTGTCATCCTTTGTGAAAGGAACGTTTCTTCCAACTCAGGTAAGAGCTTTTAAAGATAAAAATTTCATTGTTCCGTATTGAAAGTCAACTGTTTTCCAAGAACTTAGCAGGAGCACAAGTACTCATTCAATTATACTGATTTGCGTTGTATATTTATATATATACGTACTTAACTTCCCGCAACCGAGACAAATACTGGACCTTCAGGATATTCTCCATTCTACTTTGGCGTTCGAGACCGCAGCGCATGACCTTGAATGTGCCGCGTTGATCACCGGGAGCTGGCGGTTTGCTTCTACAAATCTATTCGTCTGCGACCAAGTTATTTATGATCTTCATATATTATTTGATGGTGTTGTGACTTTGTGCCTAACAGTGTGGAAACTGACCCATTTGACTGTTCTCCAATATTCATAAACATTGTGAGACTTCGCCTATCATTGCGTGTGCCATACTACCATTCTTAATATTACGTACTGTTTTCTTTTAAGTGACTCACAATTTCTACCCCCATCGTTAATTTATGTTTCATCTTATACCGATCCAGAGTTCACTTAATCTTTTTCTTTTTCATATGCATTGTTTTACATGTTTTTATGGCTGACGATGACCTGGACTAGGGTCGAAACCGGTCCCATTTATAGTTACTATTAAATAAGAATGTAATCACTACATTTCTTTCTTTTATGTATTGAATAGGTTGAACCTCTTTTTCAATTATTTAATTTTTAACGTCAGGTAAGAGCTGTCGCCACAGTTACATGATAATGGGAAAAGGCCTTGAATTCCTGAACCTCACAGGATAAGTTGCATCTTTGGGGATCAAGACGTTAGCCTCAGGAATGTTCAGTTTTGCTTGTTTTTCGCATTTCATTCAGAAGTTAGACATTTATTTTGTGCTGAGTGGTACAGTGGCGGATAGTGAATATGTTGCGTGCAAGCCTAGTTATAGATATGGAAAGTCGTTAAATTGCTTACTAATAAAGACAAAATTAAAATCTGACAGAAAATGGACTGGCATCCGCATCTTTTCAGCATGCAGAGATAGCCCAAATGTTGAAACTCGCACCTTTGAGTTTCAACTCATCACTCGAGTTGGTCGAAGTTTTGTCAGATTCAAAATGGCGGAGATGGTCAATTTATTCATGACCGAGGAAAGAGAGGTTAAAGTCTACTGATAAGTAGTTAAAACATTGGCATATTTACAATTGCCTCCTCAATCTAATGTCCCAACAAGGTTCATCATACCATAATCATAGAACTTCCATCAGAATAAATATAAATAAAGATTACTCACCAGTTCCTTTCATAACCTTGTCGCTAGATGCATAACTATTGATGAGAGACAGTGATTCTTGGAATCGGGCATTGTTTAGACCAACTACATTTCCCAGCATTTGTGATACTGAAATAATCACCTGCATATAAAATAGAACAAAGAACTTTAGTTACAGCAGTGATAAACAAAAATTACATCACGGTCCTTACAAAGGAGGCTTTGTATTTTAGATGACAATTGCAAGTTATAAGATTCAATCTAAACCACTGGATGTGATTTCAAAAATACAATTTTCTTTTAACAGATTCAGAACATTGTTGTTTCTAAGTGGTGGTGGAGGTGAATATTGATTTAAGAGGAAGTACGACTTGGTAACCATCCTCTATATAACATTAATCAGAGAGAAAATTTGGAATGGATCCGACACTTCAAAAAATGAAGAAATCGTCCAGAGAAAGACAAGGGGCACAAAGGGCGTGAAAATGAAAGACTCCCTAGACCTTGAATGCTCTAACACCATCAGGGTTGGAAAAGAACAAAAGTTGACCAACGGAGGTCGGACAGGATAGATGAAAGTGAGGAGCCATGCACAAGTAAATGGAAGCAATGCCAGGACTCAGTTAAGGACCCCGTGGTCGCCAACCCACACTCCCAAGTTTGGAGCCCCTGGGGTCCCTTTTAGTCACCTTTTAGACAGGCAAGGGATACCGTGGGTGTTATTCTATTGCCCTTACCCATCAGGAGGATGCTGTTTCTAAGGTGATAACAATGAAGTCACTTACTGCCCTGGAAAAAGTACAGACACCCGAGTTAATTTGTTTATAAAAAGTTTATCCTTTGTCTCACATAGAAACAAGCTTATTTTATTCTATGTTTAATTATGTGCAGTCGAATTTTTCATCGTACCCAGTTAAAATTTTAATGCAGGTTGAACAAAAATGTGCCGGTATTTTTTCCATTTCGAACGGAGCGCTCACCTTGAAAATGTATAACTTTAAACATATTGATCTGATCGTTAATGAACTTTAATATGCCTTAAAGTAACTTATTGTTAATCTGTATACCAAGCTTTTATTTCATCTGATATTTGTGAAAAAGGTTGTTGTAAATTTTGTGAAACAACATTTTCTCATTACTGGGTGAAAGCCGTAAAAAATTTGGCTTGTTATGAAGTTCATAAGAATGTCATGGCTAAAATTAAAACTGCTTTTTGCCTGCATGGAATTGTTGATTTATATTGATTTATATTTAATTGGTTGGTTGCGTGAGAAGAAAGTAGCCTGGCCAGCAAAAACAATGCACTTGGCCCTGGAAACCGTACCGACGTTGCCGTGTTGAACACCAATTGGGCATCCACAATAAGTGAATGTTTGTTGTTTCTTCAGTTGTTTAAAACCTATATTGGACTAGCGCTCGATATTTGAACGATAGCATTATGTAGTACACTATATCTCGTATTTTGACGCAAGTTCTGGCTTATGAGAAGGACCTCTTCGTTTTGTTAGTGATTAATTCATCAATGCACTTCGCAGAATTATTTGGAAACTTACTTTCCTTAGAAGTAAAAAAGAAGTCATTGTTTCTTCAAAATGTCTCATTTCTGCACAAACAACGAAAATCGCAGGCAAAATGAAAGATTCTGTGAGAATCTTCATTGCTCGATTCTGAAAGACATGCATGTTTATCCTTCATCGTTGACTTTTCCCGGGCAAGAAAAGTTTAAGTCCCTACAGTTTGTGCCAAAAACTCCTTTACTCATCGTAAGACTTCGTAGTTAAATGGTGAGCGTGTTGGTTTTCGGATATAAGGGTCCCAAGTTCGATTATTGGCCAGTCATTGATATTTATCTTCACTTGGGGCTAGGTTATAGGGCTTACTTGAAATGTATCCTCTCTTCAAGATATCAATAGTAATGGTGGGATGTATTCAACTTGTGAAACATTTTGTATTTAAAGTTGCGGGTGATGGGGGTTAAATAAAACTCTTCGCCTTGTAGCATGTTATTCCCTTATTCCACTTTCTCATCCCACAACACAACACAACACAACACAACACAACACAACACAACACAACACAACACAACACAACACAACACAACACAACACAACACAACACAACACATTCATTGTGAAGTAGCTCTACATGACTCAAAGCTGATATAGAGCAGTGAGAGTTCAGTTGGCACGGCAAATAGGCCAAATGGGCAACACCGCTCGGAGGTTACGCTGCGTTCTTCTCTCAAAACCACTCATTAAATATAAATCAATATAAAATCAACAATTGCATGCAGGCAAAGAGCAGTTTTAATTTTAGCCCGACATTCTCATGAGCTTCATAACAAGCCGTATTTTTTTACGGCTATGATTATCCAGTAATGAGAAAATGTTGTTCCACAAAATTTACAACAACCCTTTTCACAAATATCAGATGAAATAAAAAACTTGGTATACCTATCAACAATAAGCTACTTTAAGATGTATTAAAGTTTAGTAACCATCAGATCAATGCTTCTAAAGTAGTGAGTGCTCTGTTGGAAATGGAAAAAATACCGGCACTTTTTTGTTCAACCTGCGTTAAAATTTTAACTGGGTACGATAACAATTTCTACTCAACATAATTAAACGTAGAAATAAAATAAGCTAAATTTTGGTGTAGCTTGTTTCTATGTGCAACAAAGAATAAACTTTTAGTTAATGTATTAATTTGGTTGTCTATACTTTTTTACAGGACAGTACTTGTCATGTTCTCTGCATCAGAATGAAAAAACTTTCTTACTTACCTGCAGGTGTACCCTGGTGAGTCCTTTACGGCTAGTAAACTCAAAATTACTTCTCATCAACAAGTACAAAATAGCACAGGATTCTTGACGAATGGTAGACAAGCGACTATTGCAGCATCTCAGCAGCTCATAGCACAAACGTCCACACAACACAGCATTACCTAAATCCAAGCAACACATTGAGATTCTTAGAAAATATTTTGAGGAGAGATAAAATACAATTTGAATTCATTTATCTGATAAATCCCTCTGTGGATCAGTGACTGAGTATCATGACTGCAACTTCAAACCTGGCAGAGGTAGTAAGGTTTTTGAAGTGTGAGAAAAAGTCCATTTGGCAATCCATATTGCGAAATATCAGTTTTTGTAGGGGAGGGAAAAGGCAATGATTCCAGGATATGGGGCCCTTACCAGAATTACTTGACATGAGAACAGGAAAAGATCAAAAGGAAAGCCGTACGATTTGTTCTGGGTGATTTCAAACAAAAGAGTAGTGTTACAAAAATGTTTCAAAATTTGGGCTGGGAATGGCTGAGAGAAAGGAGAAGAGCTGCTCGACTAAGCGGAATGTTCTGAGCTGTCAGTGGAGAGATGGTGTCGAATGACATTACCAGACAAATAAGATGGAGTGGAATTTTGAAAGGTAGAAAGATACGAAGGTAACGTTGGAATTCAAGAGGACAAATTGAGGCAATTATTCATTTATAGGAAGAGGAATTAAGGATTTAAATATTTTACCAAGGGAAATGTTTGATAAATTTCCAACTTCTTTGAAATCATTTACAAAAGGACGATGTAAACAACTGATAGCAAATGTGCCAGCTGGGCGATTGACTGACTAATTGATTGATTGATTGACTGATTGATTATCAGTTAATATGTACATATATAATTAAAAATTCTATCCTGCTGCAGCCTAAAATTTTGGACCTATATTTTACTTTTATGTGTAATCTATCCTTGCAGTTTTACATGGTAAGTCGCTGCTCTCTATCTGTTTCCAACATGTATATATATTTTGCTCTGGTAGCTTTCTTACCTGAACATTTAAAAATTATTTCAGGTAGGTAGTACAATATTGCTGTGCAAGAAAATTTCTAATGCCCGGGGGCACCATTCTCGGTAAATATCAGGCTTTAAGAAACCATGGTAAAACTCTTACCATGGTATTGTCATTAACCTGTTGCACCATTGCTAATACTTGGTTTAGAAACCGCAGTTTCCTGATGCTCTTTTATTTTGCTATTATTCCCCTCGGAAGTAATTCAAAGTAGTATTCAGAAAGCAGTGATGAGTTTGACAGTCACTTGCCCTTAATTTATCCAGAAGACAGTGATATTCTTGACAGTCATGTGTGTCTAATTTATCCAGTTCCCAGTAGTTTACTTTTTGTCTGGAACCATCAGCTGTTCTTTTATTTTTAGGACAAATATCATTTAAATAATTTTACACATTCATAAAAAGTTTTATAAGTTAATCATTTTTCTCTTTGTTAGATTCATTGCAGTCATTTTTATCATATCTTCTATTATAGCCCTTTATTTCAAAGCTCCAAGCTGCAGAAATGAAGTTCCTATGCGCCATGACACAGAAGACCAAGAAAGGAAAGTTGACGCAAGTGCGATAATAGGTGTAGCTTGAAGTCAATGTTCTCTCACCCTTGGGAAACTAATGCAGATATCGAGCTTGAATTATTAGGATTATTATTATTTTACGATCATGATCATTATTATTTTATTTTTTTTGCTAGTGGCTTTACATTGCACCAACACAGATAGGTCTTATGGCGACAATGAAAGAGGAAAGGCCTAGGAGTTGGAAGAAAGCAGCCGTGGCCTTAATTAATTTGCCTAGTGTGAAAATGGAGAAACCACGGAAAACCATCTTCAGGGCTGCCGACAGTGAGATTCGAACCCACTACCTCCCGGATGCAAGCTCACAGCCGCGCGCCCCTAACAGCATCGCTAACTCGCTCGGTATATTATTATTTTATGATTATTATTACTTGTATGTATGGCTATGAAGTGTTACATCCATTTAGTATTAGTATGATTATTATTATTATTATCATCATTATTTTATGATTATTATTAGTGTTATTACGTGTATGTATGGCTGTGAAGTGTTATATCATGTTCGTATTTGTATTATTATTATTATTATTATTATTATTATTATTATTATTATTATTATTATTATTATACGATTGCGTTGTGTGTGAAGTTATGTCATTATGTATTAGTATTACTATTATTTACGTAGTCGAATGATCGTATTATGTGTGAGGTTATGCCATGGAACATACGTTGTGTATAGACATTGATATCAGTTCCGTTAATGTAAATACTTGTAAATTAATATTATGTAATTTATTCTTACCTGTATATATAAATTGTAATCCGTAATTGTGAAACACACTGTAACTTACAGAATGTTACATGCACTAGAATAATTGAGAATATTCTGTACACTATTTCTATGTATTGGATATTCTGGAATATTCAAGAAGGTAGTTTCTTTTGTAACGTATCTTTCTGGAAATTGGCCAAATTTATATAAAGAGACTATCTTGACGGTGAAGTCAGTTACTGTTGAGTTACTGAAGTTGTAGTTTGGAAGTTATTGGAAGAGAGTGGCTGACATGCCGAGTTAAGACAGTCTCCAGGTTGAATTGATCGGTAGTCATCTGTTTTAAACCGTGTTTCCAAGTGTAATCTCGGTGGTATTCGGTGTCAGTTGTCAACTGTTTAATGATGGCGGCTTGTTGATATTCTTGAAGTGAAGTGTTTTATCGTGATATTGTGATTAATGTTATGTGAGTGTGTAATTTGTGAATATATGTGAATAAAATAAATTATACCAACTGACAGCATCTTGTGTGTGTCTGTGGATACATTAAAGTTCAGGAATTAAAAAGTCCAAGAGGAGGTGGGAATAGGAGACTCTCTACTACAGAGGATCCAGAACGCAAGACTGAAGTGATGTGGCCATGTAAGAAGAAGAGAAGAGAAGTAAAAGGAGAAAGACCAGTGGGCAGACCCAAAGGAAAATGGACCGATCTTGTGAAGAAAGATGTCGAGGAGAAAGGACAAGAATGGGAGAAGATTATGAGAGAACAGTGGTTCATGGACAGACGAAGATGGAGGGGACTCATTAACTACACCCGGACAACTGGAGATGGTCAACGATGATGACGATGATGATGATTCCAAGATTAATTCATTTTTTCATTTCAGGTTACTTTAGGTTATCAGTATCAGCCGATATGGAAAAGGAAGGGCGAACAAGAGCACCAAATTTAGTGAATTTAAAACTGAAATGCTCACCAACGTTTAGACTACTACTTGGTGAAACAAGATTATTTCTGTGAGTTGGGAACTTGAGTTGCACACCTATTAATTGTAACAAGGACGCCACAGTCTCTTTCTCTCTGTTCATCATCCTCAAAATACTGTAGATATACCACAGGTGGTGCCAAATTCATTTTACTGGTAAGATCACGGCACTTTGGATGCACACCATGTGACTTTATATCGCTCACCCACGACCGGTAAACTTTATTGTAATATACAACTTACTTGCAAAGTCGTGTAGCTTACGTAGGCCTTAAAGCCTCGTTTATCTGCTTAACCGCTCGCTCACAGCTGGTTAAATTTTAACCGTGGTTAAACATCACAAATTTTAAAACTGGGCTTCATGAAACAGAAATCCAGCTTAACCGTGGTAAGCTATAAATTTTATCACGGTTAAGTCGTAACTGAGGTCAATGCTTCCGGGCATAAGGGATGATGATGGGTTCTCAAAGCTATCAGACAGTTACTATTTCATTAAAATGACACTATTTTGCTGAATGTGTTAAATATACTGTTTGTTATATTATTCCTGGTATAGTCAACATAGTCAACATAGTAGGAGTGACTAGTAAGCTCTCTGCATTGTTCATTATTTTTGTTGTGTTTCCAGATATGATCATGAAAAAATATGACATTGCACACTCTATGGTTCAAGAATATAAACAGCTACAACAATACTGGTACTAATGATTATATGAGAGGAGGGGGAGAACAGTATCAGCCTTTTCACTGTATCACGAAAACTAAAACCTTAGGTTATATCTCAATAAGATCTTACAGAAACTAGGATGAATTCAAAAAATACTGACATTTTAAAAATAAGACATCTATTTTCTCATTTAAAAATAGAAAATAAATACTTTTATACAAATTTATAATTTAGCAAACATAAAACTCATATTCAACACACAAAAATACTAATAATATGAAATATGCATTAGAAAGGTACACCACACCAAATTTCTAGATAAATAAAAAGAATACAGTATCTCACCTTGGAAGAGAGCAACAGAGAAATTGTTGATATAAGCTCGTAATGCAGCAAAGACATGCCGGAACAGGGTTTCTGACTGTCCAACTTGCAAGAAGGACAGGTAGATGTCGAACACCTTGCGCATTATGAGGTTATCACCATTGCCTACAAGGAGATTATCCTTGAAATGGATACAGTAGAGACCCAGAGAATCCAAAGCAATCAGTCCAACTTCTGTTGCCATATTAGCCTCCAACAGTGCTTGATACATCTTACTTGATTCACTTTCACTTACTGTAAAAGAAATATGCATATTTTTAACACACTGGAAAAATATACATGTCGAGGTACTGCATGGAGCCTTGAGAACAGCACATGACACTAAAATACATTTACATGTAATAAATTAGATAAATGAGAGTAACTTTTACTTTCATGTCCAATAAAAATGGATAATTTTTAATGATAACTACAAGGGTGAGTCATATGAAAATGTACTTTTCTGAGCATAAATGGTACACAACTGTACCATTCTTCTACACAGCCTCTGTTACATTCAATGCAAGTCCTCCAGAGCTTACAAAGTGCAAGAGTTCTTCTAGAAAAAATATACTGGTTGTCTGCACAGCCATCATGCTCCACCTTCATCCTCCATTCCCATCCAAATGGAAAGTCTTTCCTCCCAATGCCTGCCCGCGTGGCCCAAAATATGGCACTCACTAGGGCCAAGGTCTGGCGAGTATGGTGGATGTGGAAGGCACTCCAAACGCAGGTCTTGGATGGTCACAGCTGTTGCACAGGCAGTATTGGGCCAAGCATTGTCATGTTGCTGCTGTGACAAGCATGCATCACCGTACTCAACCGCCATTCGCAGACAAATTTCAATAGGTTTCACACCTTCATTACTCAAAAACCGATCAGGAGATCGCTGCTGCTCTTTTGTGCATGTCTGAAGAGGGGCAGCCATTGTCAACTGGTATTTTGATGGTGTTTGCTTGTCTGCATGGTGCTGCTGCCTACAGGATATTCGTTAAAGCCTTGGTAATAGTACTGCCAACAGACAGAACCTTGGTGTGCTATTTCAAATTTTTATTACATTTTTAAGATTTTCATTTGTCATGCCTTTGTATATAAGGAAGCTACAATAGCATTGTCTCTCTTTGTGATCACAAGCACAATATTAAAATATTTCCAAAATATACAAAAGCTGTATAAAGATAATGCAGTATCAAGAAAGACACAAGAGCATAAACTCAAGCACAGAATGACTGCTATTTTAGGCCCTTCTATCAAATGGTATCTTACAGTATGTCAACTCCCAAATGCTTTTCATTCAACTAATTGCAGTGATTCCTACTGATAGCTACAACATAATACATTGAGTAGTTATAGCAGCTCAATTAGCGCTGTGGGCAGAGGCAAGCAACACTACAGCTACCATGATATAATGTACCAGCTAACGACAACAGCTGTCTGAGTAATCTTGCATAGGTGTCAAGTACATTGTTGATAGAAATTATTTTATAGTTTGGCTTTATTTATTGTAGTGTGAATATGCCTATATTCAGTTTCGCATACTTTGGTTTGAGCAAAACAGTGTATCTTACTTCAGGTAAGTTCATTTCTTTTCTTTCATATATTAAAAGATCATCTTAATTTTCCCCACTGTAAAGCAAAAATTCTCATCACAGGTTCTCACTAAAAGACAAATAGATGACTAGGCAGTGGGTGAATAACACGGAAAGACAAGTGGTATCCCAAGCAGCAAAATACTCTGTTCAGAACATTTGAAGTGTACTATATGTGTGTGTCCAATCCTTGTTCTGCTTTTCTACAGAGTTGAATGTTTAGTTAATGAAAGGAGACGTTAGCTGCCCAAGGCATTACCGACAATTTAGAATTGCTGTTCTCATCCCTACGTGATATGGGAGGAAAGAAGAAACAAAAATAATCCCAATGCAGAGCAATTCTGTTAGTAAACATGAAGTGTTCACTGGGACAGATTGACCTATTGACAGGAAGTGATGCTTCTCTTATCTAAGTACTAAGGTTCCTTCTGATGACAGCACCTCTACTGATCACGATTGCTGTGCTACAAATTACGAGTCTTTCACCAAGTACTCAGAAAATGTTGTTGAGTACATAGCAGGAAATGTTATCATTGAGGTGGTAAAGAAAATTAAAAGCCAAAACTGACTGAAGGTTATGTTTGCTCAGCATTCCGAGGAGAAGAAAGTACTTACTGCTAAGAATGATATAAAATAATGTCTCTTTATCCAGCTCATGACATTGTGAAATTGTCACCTGGCTGAAAAAGTGTTCAGAAAAAAAGTCACTGTCACGAAGATTTAACATAAACCTTATGTTAAAGTTACAGACTGAAATTCTCTCATCAGTTGCAGGGCAGTTGTTTTGTAAAAACGATAATTTATTTACAGCTACTGAGTTCAGTGAGGAAAACCATTATGGCAGCATGACAAAGCTGTATTTTATATTACACTGCACCACAGATGCAGAACAGAACTATGTATGAGGGCTAGGTTTCTTCTTCAACCTCTGATAGGCTATAAAAAAAAAGACATTAACATAACAAAATTATTTTATCACTAAAAGTTTAGTAGTTTCGTACTTACATTTCCAAATAATCGCCAAAACGATTTAGGGATTTGTCGTATCGTGACACTAGCTTTCCGATGCCCTATGCAAAGAAGTGAGGTAATGTTCATCTGGATAGCCTCCTGCTCCAAAAAGTCCACCAACAAGACACCTTTATGGTCCCAAAAAACCGGCAGCCATTGTTTTCCTGTTGCTCAGTGTCAGTTTAAATATTTTTTGCTTGTCTGGAGAAGAAGGCTAGATCCACTGCTTAGGCTGTTCTTTGGTTTCGGGAGTGTCATACAGGACTCAAGTTTCATTGCCAGTAACAATAGACTTTATTTATTTATTTATTTATTTATTTCCAATTGGCTTTCCATCGCACCGACACAGATAGGTCTTATGGGGATGATGGGATTGGAAAGGTCTAGGAGTGGGAAGGAAGCGGCCATGGCCTTAACTAAGGTCCAGCCCCAGCATTTGCCTCGTGTGAAAATGGGAAACCGCGCAAAACCATCTTCAGGGCTGCCGACAGTTGGGTTTGAACCCACTATCTCCCGGATGCATGATAGACTATGGGAACGTATGAGAAACATTACGGCTGACGTTATTCGATGAGTGTTGTGACTGTCAGTCAAAATCGTTGCGACCCAACGTGAACAAAGTTTCCGGTATCCTAAGTGTTGAGTCACAATTGTGTACAGAAAAAACCTTGAAGTGTCTGGGAATGCTGTAGAATGTTCACTGATCATAAACCTCCATTTGTACCGGGTAAACAAAAAATTTCAGGAGGCTGTCCAGACAAATATAACCCCACTTGCGGCAGACTTATTTGCAGAGGGTATCGGAAAACTGGTGTCACGATACGACAAATGCCTAAACCGTTTTGGCGATTATGTGGAAAAATAAGTATGCAACTACTGAACTTTTAATGATAAAATCATTTTGTTATGTCAATGTGTCTTTTTTTCAATAGCCCATCAGAGATTGAAAAGAACAAATTCGAAGATAAAATTTGGTATGTTTTACCTTGTTTTCAGTGGCAGCCTGACAATACAAGAGGTTGTTCCTAAATGAATGGAAATGTATGTAAACACAAGAACTGAAAGGAGTAACCATATGGCAGATGTACACAAAATTAATAGTTTTCATGTGGCAATGAATCAGAGCTAAAAAATACGCATTGGTTCATGTGAATGGGAGAGCTGGTTCAAATCGAGAAATGTAACTATTAATAGATCAATAAAAAAATCCAATTTGTTTATTGTAAATTTTATTTCCAGGCTATGTTATAAAAATGTTACGTAGAAAGATTGCCTTTGAAATGTATGATAATTCATTTAAGTGTGTTTAATTTTCTTGGCTGTTTAGACACACATCCTAACCTGAAATCTTGTACCGTAGGCCTACAGTCAAAATTGGAGATGTCTGGATATCTTCACATCTTTGTGATAAAATAATTATTGATTTAATCATTTTCAACAATATATAATATCACTTCAAGGAAAAACAAACTGTTACATATTTTGTTTCTTCTATTTTAAGTTACAGTACACTGCGATTCTGTAAGGAACCTCTGCTTAAGGAAAACCTACACACATCAAACAGTTACGCATTCCATCCAATATTTTCATCATCAACTCAAATAATCTGTAATGGTTATACATAATGAATAGGAACTGTGTGAAAATGTCTCATTTTCCCGCTCTGTTCCGCACTCGTTTACACAGCGCTCCACCTAGTGAGGTACATTTAAGACATGGTGGTCACCGGTTCAATTTTCTTCAAAGATGGCAGTGTGATGGCCACTCTGTATTATAATCTAGCTTGTTGATCCCAACAGCCTGCAAGGAACTAACATCAACAAACCTTAACAACTATTAATCCCTACTGCTTCCGTTAATACCTCCTAAACAATTATGGACTTATTAACAACAAGTAGTCTTAGAGAAATTAAGGAGAACAGTTCTAGATTGAGAAGTAAATAGGAAATCCTGTGCTGCAACTTCTGATGGAGAAACAAGTTAGGCTAGTCTAATGATAGTGTTTAGGGAACTTCAGAGCAGAATGTTGCAGACTATGCCCCGAAAAGTGAAGTAGTATGGCTAAGTCAAGTCTGGAACTCAACTCTACGGATTGAGCTCAGGTTAGTTTAATTAATATATCCTTCTAGTAAAAATCAACCCAATAAATTTACTCAATATCCATTTGCGGTACAATATATAGCAAACGTAACAATGGGATGGAGTTTAACTAACCTCACAGACTTTATAACACCTTCTATTGCAGCTGACTTTATGAACATGGCTGAAACAAACTCATTCAGTGACATCAAAGAAACTGAAGATACATGAATATTTAATTTTATTTTCGTGATTGATTGTACTCTATAAACTCCTGAGAAATGGCTACCACATCCAAGGAAGGCAGCAGGCGCGCAAATTACCCACTCCCGGCACGGGGAGGTAGTGACGAAAAATAACAATACGGGACTCATCCGAGGCCCCGTAATGGGAATGAGTACACTTAAAATCCTTTAACGAGTATCCATTGGAGGGCAAGTCTGGTGCCAGCAGCCACGGTAATTCCAGCTCCAATAGCGTATATTAAAGTTGTTGCAGTTAAAAAGCTCGTAGTTGGATTTGTGTCCCACACTGTCGGTTCATCGCTCGTCGGTGTCTAACTGGCATGGTTCGTGGGACGTCCTGCCGGTGGTGGCGAGTCAAAAGCGTGCGGCCGCCCTAATTACTATAACTTGTATTAATAAGAAATATTTCAATACGTAATTATTAATTAGTAATGAGTAATTACTTCACTGAAGATAAACTCCTCTACAATAACTATGTAATCTCAGGTTTTTTGGTCTAGCTGGTCCAGTCTGCTATAGTAAAAAGAGTAGAATGTACAGCCAGTGACTCTGCGCCGAGTGTTGGGCAGCGAGAAATAATTCAACTCCATAAGAGGTGATGGTCCTCCTAGAATAGGAAATAACACTGGAGTCCATCAAGCAGCGTCTGTGCCCAGGTTAAGGGCAGTTGCGGAAGGAGTTTGTACTCCTGTGTTAGGAACGGCCTTATCACTTGCTGGCAGCAGCTCTAAAATGCCTTGGGAAGTGGTGAACCCATCATAGTAACAACTTAAAAATGAGTGCAAATAGGGTGTGGCCTTGGAAAATGCTAGGGCATCCCCTGCAGGTGACTTGCAGGTCTTCAGATACTGGGGGAGCGGTGAGAAGTAAATGACCAGTATCACAATATATCCAAATCGGAACAGTCAACATCCTCATTTAAACCTAATGGAATTAAATGAAGATTTTAAGGTAAACTGTAATGCTGTATTATATAATTTATGATCAATGTCTATGTCTTATATTTCAATGCAAGCTTAATTAATACACATATTTCAAAAAGGGAAACCTTCCTGAAAACTTGCTTGCTTGTTGTTTTAAGGGGCCTAACATGGAAGGTCATCAGCCCCTTCCTGAAAACTACTATTCTTTATCGCATCATTGGTTATCCCTACACACTGCAACTTACCCTTGGCTTAATCAATTAATCTCTCTTTTTTTTTTTTTTTTTAAGGGTAATACCTGGAGCTGAATCTGAATTTGTTGAAAACTTTGAATGTGATATATCCATTGTTCTTAAGTTTCTTACGACTGTAGTTTCTGCTTATTCCTCGAGGTTGTTATAATGTAAATGGCTTTATGTTGCACTAACTACTTTTATGGATTTCAGAGAGGCTGAGGTGCTGGAATTTAGTCCCGCAGGAGTCCTTTTACGTGCCAGTAAATCTACCGACATGAGGCTAGCGTATTTGAGCACCTTCAAATACCACTGGACTGAGCCAGGATCGAACCTGCCAAGTTGGGGTCAGAAGCCCAGCGCCTCAACCGTCTGAGCCACTGAGCCTGGCACTTGCCCGAGGCTGTGGTCTCCTGGATGGTCAGAAAAATTTATATTAAACAGCTGACCAATATGTCAGGCCTTTCTTTCACATATAACTTCACCTCTAACCTGGAAAACAGACGTTGCATGCTGGATTTCTAAGGTATTTCGTCCACTGGGGACCAGCATCCATCTAAAGGAGCTCCTCTGCCCTAAGACACTGGCCTCCATTAGAGAGATGGGTTATTTGCTGCTGCCAAACAGAACCCTGGCCAGACTAAATCAGAAGTTTTAAGTTGCATTAAAAGAGATCCTATATCATCATCATCATTTTACAGTTCCAGTTTCCCGGGTACTGTTGGTGAGTCTCTTCCATTCTGTCTTATTGAGATACGTTCTGTTACATTACAAGATATTAGAATCATTCCGTATTGACGGTTTTCACTTTACAATGGCGAAAAATGAAAGTATCCTCCTATTCAATACATCATATATTCCGTCATTAGACGGAGTAAACAAGTTCAGACATGTTTCGGCTCGTTTGAGCCATCTTCAGTGAAAAAATTAGGGGGGTTGGAATAATTATTTACATAATATGAGTTGAAAAAATGCTAAAAAACATAATGAAAGCGCAAATGAAAAAACAAACAAAAGATCAATTATTGATCAATTATTATTTCAAATTAACACCTGTTTCACTGAATTTTGTCGCAATAAGTTGTTTTGCTCTGCATATTGATGTAAATATTGTATATTTGTACTATTTTGTTTCCGTCTAGGCTCTCTTTTGTTTGTTTTTTCATTTGCGCTTTCATTATGTTTTTTTAGCATTTTTTCAACTCATATTATGTAAATAATTATTCCAACCCCCCTAATTTTTTCACTGAAGATGGCTCAAACGAGCCGAAACATGTCTGAACTTGTTTACTCCGTCTAATGACGGAATATATGATGTATTGAATAGGAGGATACTTTCATTTTTCGCCATTGTAAAGTAAAAATACGTTCTGTTGTTAATGACGTCCTCCAGTGTCCTTCTCTGATCTGCAATGTCCATCTTTACGATGTCCATCCAGTGGGTTCTTGGTTTTCCCACCATCCGTTTCCCTGCCACACATCTCTCCTTGTCTCTCTTGTCCTTGTTGGATCCATCCTCATTACGTGCCCAACCATCTCAAAAAACATTTGAATAATTTTCACTTTCACTAATGTGGACCAGTGTCGCTCCCATGAATCAAACATTGTGAGTGTTTACTGTAAAAATATTGACAGTATTGGTTTTACATCTCACTCAGTATTTTTACAGTTTTCAAAGGCACGAAGGTGCCACAAATGATAACAAGTAATAAAATACCAGTGTAGGAAAGAGTCCCAACAAAAAATAAGTTTCTTATTTAAACTATTATCAACAGATGTAGGAATAACTACACGGCCATTGCTTCAACATCAGGCTGTGGCATCTCTCAGGTCGTCAAATCACCATCATCATCATTTCACAACTCCAGTTTCCCGGGTGTGGTATACAAGCGCTCGCCATCTCCTTCTGTCTTCATACATCTTCTGTTCCAGTACATCCTCCCATTTGTGTCCTCTCTCCTCCACATCTGATCTTACAATCTCTATCCAGCGTTTTATTGGTCTTTCCTGTGGTCTTCTTCCTATGAGATTAAGGTCAAATTATTTTCTGGCAGGTCTTTCCCTATTCATTCTCATTATGTGCCCATACCACTGAAGTCTGCGTTTCTTTATGATACTGGTAATAGGAACCTCGATACTAGCTACTTTCCTATTCACTTCATTTCTGATCTTGTTCTTTCTGGTAGTTTGGTTCATGGTTCTAATGTATCTCATTTCAGTTGCTTGAATTCTACTGATGTCTTTGTTTAATAGGGTACTTGTCTCTAAGCCGTACGTGAGGATTGGTACAAAGTAAGTGTAGTACATGATTATTTTTGCTTTTTGTGGTATTTTTCAGTCCCAGAGAAGATTTCTGACGTGAATGTAGAAGTTTGATGGTTTCTGTGTCCTGCTGAGTATTTCCTGCCTAACAGTGTGGTCTTTCAAGATTGTGCTTCCAAGGTACTTGAAATGGGAAGCTGATTCAATTTTTACTCCTTCCAGAAATATATTTGAGCTTGTTTCTTCCCTATTGATGGTCATTTCCACTGTCTTTGGTCTGCTCATCTTCAATATAGAATTTTTTAATGTATTGTTCCATTCGTTAAGTTTCTTTTGAACTTCAGCTTCTGTCTCTCCCCATACAAGCACATCATCAGCAAATACCAGGGCGTTTGGTTCACTGTTCATTTTCTTGATAGATTTTATGACCTTGTCCATTACTATTATGAAAAGGAGAGGTGATAGGGCACTTCCTTGTTGGACTCCTCTCTTTGATTCAAACCATTTTGATCGTCCGTTGCCTGTCTGGGACATAGCTGTAGTACTCCTGGTATAGCATCTTGACTTTGTCAATTAAGTACTTTGGCACCTTTAGGTCTTCCAGACATTCCCACATCTTGTTTCGAGGAACACTATCATATGCTTTTTCAATGTCCACAAATGCAATCACAAGATTTCCGTATTTCCAGTACTTTTCTGTCAGCATTTTTACTGCAAAGATAAGATCCACAGTCCGCCTGTTGCCATTTCTTGATGGATGCAGTATTTTTGTAGCCGTCTCTTGGCACAGGCCAGAGCAAAGTGTAGCTTCCACCGAAGTCCCAGTCTCATCCATGACTGTGACAATATGGAAGCTGCTGGGGTATGAGTGGTGCTGAGTAATGACATTTGAAGCACAACTAGTGTCTGAGTGTTATGAAAGGTGTTGCTCATAGGATCGGTCGTGCTGCAGTAGCACCTTCTGGTCCAGTGAGGAAAGCAATGACAAACTACCTCACTCTTCATCTTGCCTAGTACGCCTCATTTGGGCTCTGTCATTGGTTTTTGCAGTTTCCCTATAACTGCATAGCCTTTGGTGGAGCTGTTTGAGGATCCAACCAGCCTCTGGGCTGATGACCTAACAGACAGACACAAGATCCACAGTACTTCAACCTTTGCTGAACCCCTGTTGTTCTTCCTCAAGCAAAGGTTCCACTATATTCCTAAGTCTCATTTTTATGATATTTTCCAGCAGCTTCAGTGTGTGTGACAAGAGAGTGATGCCACTGTAATTTCCACATTTCTGTCGGTTGCCCTTTTTGAACAGTGGGACGATGACTCTTTTACTCCAATCTTCTGCGATTTTGTTTCTTTCCCAAATCACTGATACTCTATATAGCCAATTCAAGCCTGGAATTCCAGCTGCCTTTATCTTGTCTGAGCTGAGATCATCAAAGCCTAGGGACTTCCCATTTCGCATGCTCTTTAGTGTTGTTTCTATCTCAAGCCATGTTGATGGTTATTTGTTGTTTTTGCCTCATTATTGGTGATGGTGTTGCTTGCATCTCCATTTAACAGCACGGTGAAGTACTCCTTAATTTCATCCCCGATCCCTTCCTCTGTTCGTATTAAGCTACCATCATCTGTTTCCAGTGCAAGGATGTTTATATACTCGTTTCTTTTACTGTTTACTATTTTGTACAGTAGTTTCCTACTTCCTTGACAGTCTTCCTCTATCCTATCGTCAGATGACAGCAGAAAATAACTGGTTAGTACCATTCTAAATGTAGGCTATGAAGTTCCAATTGTCTATCTACCCCTGATACTGGGTTTCGGATGAGGTGATATGGAATTATATAGCATTGTTTTTATGGCTGGATCTTCTTCCTTACATTGTATACCTATTGTAATACAGTATTACAGCTTCAGAGTAATATCTTAGAAAACATTTGAATAATTTTTACTTTCACTAATGTGGACCAGTGTCACTCCCATGAATCCAAAATTGAGAGTGTTTACTGTAATAATATTGACAGTATTGGTTTTACATCTCACTCAGTATTTTTACAGTTTTCAGAGGCACAAAGGTGCCAGAAATTTTCCCTATAGGAATTGTCATATTTGTCATATTACAGTAAATCCACCAACATAACGCAGGCATATTTGAGCACCTTCAAACATTACCAGACTCACTCACTCTAGCAGAGACACTTAATTGTACAACGTGGGATGTTCTTAGTCAATGTTGTATATAACTTTATAAACTCTGTTAATGAACATTTAGCATATGGCTAGACTCATTGTACGTTCTATTATGAGTACCAATGCATAAAATAATAACAGTAACATATCATTTAAAATTCTTTACCTGGAACTGACAAAACATACATCATTTCTAGAATAAACTCATGATAAAAATTTTATTAATGTAAAAAGCCTAGGGACTTCCCATTTCGCATGCTCTTTAGTGTTGTTTCTATCTCAAGCCATGTTAATGGGTATACTAAAATAATGCCAGCTACATTGAAAAATGTACCGAATAATTTAAAGATATATTACAACTTATTAACATTACTTACCAATTTGCTGAACACTTTCGCGGCCCACACTACTACTGCCACTGTGAGTTCCAAGAGCATTACTATCAGATGAAAAGTCTGGAGGCTGCATGCGTGCTGGTAGAGTCATGGCTTTTGCAGAAGCAGGCTTTGTCCCAGTCTTGGCCATTATCTGTCGTTTGCCAATATATTTGAAATGGTGTAAGCACATCCTGACAGACGAAACACAAGATTTTACCACAACAGTACAGTAACTAACAAAAATATAGCTTTTCTCCCTTTATATACTATACAGAGAATTGATGATGATGACTATGAATAGAAGTTGGAATTAATTTAGATCCCTCTCTTTTATTCTCCTTGGTATATAGCGTGGTGGTGGCGACGGCGGCGGTGGTGGTGGTGAAAGATGTAGTAAGATTTTAATTCTAGGTTATACAGTAGCTGCAGAAAATAAGTTTGATCTACATTTATTTTTTTACATTTCTTCTTTTGTTAGTGGATGAACATCGCACTAACATGTGGAAGGTTTTCGGCAATGCAAGGACGTGAAGGGTCTAGGATTGAGAAGGTAGCGGCCGTCGCCTTAATTAAGGTTCAGCCCCGGGATTTTGGTGTAAAAATGGGAAACCGTGGAACACCATCTTCTGGGCTGATGACCGTGGCATACAAACCCCCATCTCGCGAATGCAAGCTCAAAGCTATGTGGCCCTAACCACACAGCCAATACGCTCGTTGGTATACATTTAAAAACATTACTAAAATATAATGGTATATTACAGAAAAATGTTAGAAGCTTAGTGTGGAGTGTAAAGATGTCCCCTAGAAAAGCAAAAGAGTGATATACTAAGCGTACTGTAGCCCAATACTGACATAATACATACTTCTGATAAATCAATTTTAACCTAATTAGCTTCAAACTTTATACAAATATGCACCTATATGTTGATCATAATTTGTAGTATGTGATCACTAGTGTTGAGAATTATATGCGCTACAAATCCCAAAATATGCATACAAATGTGCACTTTAAAATACCAAAATATGCAGTATAAGGTTAAGGGATGGTCATACCGATTTCCGTAAGTTCTGCCATTTTCATCCAATATCACCATGTTTTGAGAGTTCATTTATGTTGTCAAAATTTTGTTTTATAATCTGAACATTTTGGTATCACGGTCACATTTTACATTTTATAAAAATAATTTCAATAAATTCAAAACAACCCTTGTATACCATTTTTTAAGTTTTTACTTGGAAACTTTTTTGTGGTGGCTCTTCAGAGCATGTGAATAATTACTGTTATCTACATATTAAAAAAATTATGAAAACTAAAGTCAGTCAGTCCAGCCATTCCACCTGGTCGATTTCTTTCAATTTTTTTTTTTCAATTTTTTTAAAACTGAAAGTTATTCATGCACAGATTTGTCATCAAGTATTATAAATCACTTAACTTCCACCTTCCACAAATTATTTGATTTTTTCAATTTTTTGTCTTTGAAGCAATCATATCTTTGGTTCTAATTGAGGTACGAAGTGGATCAAGTTCTTTCATTTTAGGTCTTAACTATTCAAATTGGTTGATTCTGAGGAAAGTTATGATTGCACATTCAATTTGACATCTCATTTCTTCAATATTTTTTCTCATTGAAGCAATTATATCCTTCGTCCTAAATGAGGTATGCAGTTCGTTTTGGTCTAAAAACACTCAGTGGATCAAGCGCTTTCTTTTGAGGTAATAACTGCTTAAACTGGTAGAATCTGAGAAAAGTTATGAGTACATTTGTCTCCATGACGAAGATATCTGAAGGACTTTTTAACAGTTTGGCGCGTAGTGTTGTTCCAAGGAACGTTTAATTCAATTTCTTTGTGTGATGTATTTTCAAGTGTTTTGTTGACATAATGTTACATTCTATTACCACAGCAGATGTGTTTTATTTCATTAACTCGAAACTGTGCAAATACATCCGTGAGGATAGTAACGAACAACACCACACTTTGTACATTGCGGGCGGAGCCAGCGGGAAACTGCTAGTTATTATTTGAACAATCACATTATTGTTGTTATGAGAGTAGTTTTTATTGACTGAAAATATCTCTGTCAGATATCATTATTTTTCATAATGGATATGAACTTTTATGTACCTCACATGGTAAGATAAGCATGAGAATTTTGATGATAATCAGGCAAAAACTGTTGCACTAACAACATTTTGAATGTTAACATTGATGCTTTCAAGTCTTTGAAGACGCGGAGCAAAGTTCTCTGCGAAACATAGAGAGTTTCACCTTGTTTTCTTGACACAGCATAAGCCTAACATTCTGAATACTGCAAAATAAAGTTTTGAGAAAAAGCTAATTTTGTATAAAATTAGAGTAAGTCCATCAGAACTTCCCTGCATCATATATTTTTTTCTTGCTTGGCCCTTTGCCTCTCCTCAGCAACAGTTTTTAAGATTCTACTCTACTTTGTAAGCCCTTTTAGATAAAAATACATAACCCTAGCTGTAATGATTGATCTTTGAACGTTGAAAGATTATAACAGTTTTCACTAAAAACTGTTTATACAAAGGTGGTCCCACAATATTTTTCTCAGCCCCCAACAATAGTACAAATGCAAAACTTTAGATATGAATTCTTTGAAATTTTTGGAGTGTGCACACAAAGTTTCCGTTACTTCCGACAGATAGCGTACTTGCAGCAATGGTTCCAACATGGCGTCTGTAAGGGATGTATGTTACAAGCAACTGCTTCCTCTGGTAAGGTTTTCGGGACTAGGATGGTGTCATACTCAATGATGTGATGCCGAGAGGCACCACCATTAATTCTGAAGCATATGTGAACATATTAACCAAATTCAAGAGTGCTTTCAGTGATTTGGACACTATAACAACCCAGGTGATTGTTTGCTTCAACATGATAACGCATGCCCTCACACAAGCTTTTTATTTTTATTTTTTTATGATGGGAGAGGAAAGGCCTAGGAATGGGAAGGAAGCGGCTGTGGCCTTAATAAAGGTACAGCCCCAGCATTTGCCTGGTGTGAAAATGGGAAACCCCGGAAAACCATCTTCACAGTTGTCGACAGTGGGATTCGAACCCACTATCTCCTGGATGCGAGCTCACAGCTGCGTACTCCTAACCGCACGGCCAACTCGCCCAGTCACACAAGTTAGAGGACGTCGGAACACATCACGAAACAGGGTTGGACAATGTTACCCCGTCCACCCTATAACTCTGACCTAGCTTCCTCAGACTTTAACTTGTTTGGGCCACTGAAGAATGCCATTCGTGGCAGGCATTTTGAGGATGACGAAGAGGTGATTGGCACAGTGAAGAAATGGCTTTGTGAACAGAACAAGGAGTGGTACTGACAGGCACACACACCCATGTGTCGCGCTGGAGTAAGGCCATAGAACGGGAAGGAGATTACGTGGAAAAATAGGGAGTATAGAAGAAACATCATTCTTTCTTGCGTATAAGCTTCATTGTGTTCAATAAATAATAGTTGAAGAAAAAAATGTGGTGCATTAGTTTCTGGGCTACCGTTCTACATTCCATTGTGCTAAGCCACATCACATAAGAGCGTTATGCTATTAGTTCCAGTTAAAAAATTTAACACAATTAACTCAAGCTGAATTTTGAAGCTTAAAATATTCTTCAGTAAACCTACACAAAAATGCAAAGCACACATTGTGGACATTTTCTGCTCAACATTCTTTGTCATCCATAATGGGGAATGTTCCTCTACATGCATAACTTTGGAAGCTGTCCACAGATAACAACACAGACCAGTACACCAGAAATCGCCAGAAATTCAAAAGTGGTAATATGAAATATAGTGAAAGGGATTTTAAAAAAGTCAGCAAACATTTAATCTGCCCTGAGGAATGGGGTAATTGTTAGTGCAAAACCCTCAATTTTGGTTTTTGGACCATTTTTGGCTTAATAAGTCAGTAGGGTCTCCCCTTAAGTATGCAAGCTTTCTGTTGTATAGAATTTGTGATAAAACAAAACACTAGCAACAAACCATGAAATATTCAGAATATTAATAGAAACGCACACATAATTAGCCTGTAAAAGTATGTTCATGTATGGAAAATATCCCTTTCACATCGCAAGAAGTGAGGGAACAAAACTTAGCAATAAGCTAAGGTTAATGTCCACTTCACCAACACAATCTTTCTCTTAATTTCCTCTGCTTCACAAGACCATTATTCTAAGCAAAGATGTTTGCCATTTTCTGCTTTACATAACTGCTACATTTTCCATAAGCTCTGTCCTTCACACTTTTGATGGCAATATCTAACACCTTCAAACTTTCAGAAAGCTCCATGTGTTTTTAATTGCTTGATGCTATTGTACAGATGATGAAAATTTTATTATTAATGTGCAGCATGCAAATGTGCAATATAAAATGCCCAAATATGTTCTTATAAATGCAATAAAATTCTTAAGTTTGCAAGCTTTCTATTGTACATGAAAAACTGAACACTAGCAACATAAAATTAAATATTCAAATTTTTAATATATGTACAGAAAATATCCTTTCAACATCACAATAGGAGAGAATTACAGCACGCACAACATTTAGTGATACCTGGGCTCCCTAGTGGTGAATCGGTAGACCTCGGTTATCTTTTAGATTCGTATTGGCAACCTTTGAAACAAACCATAACGAGTAGAAGAGCAAGTGTGAGCTCTTAAGTTGTTCCCTGTTGGGTAGTATAGGGACTGTGATGAATCATCTGCTAGGGACAGCACCATTGCTATCTGAGGGTTGGTATCTGTAGTTATAATATGGTTTTGTGTTAGGTAGTGTTGCTCTGTGAAGGCAAAACTTAATTGCTGTGCATTATTCTTAAGTTAAGTGAAAGTGAAGAGCATGTGATTTGGTGATGGTATTCTTTAATTTAGTTTAAATATAGTGTTGAGTTTATAAAACTTACAATAATACTGACGAGGAAAAAAAATGCCTACTTGTTTCATTCCAGGATGTAAATCTGGCTACAAAACTACGAAACGTAAACACTTCTTCAAACCACCTAAAAATGAATCAGAATTTTCAAAATGGGAAAAGGCGATTCCCAGAAAGGACAAAAAGCTTTCTGATAAGTGTTATGTGTGCAATTCACATTTTTCTGATGAATTTATTGTTAAATTAGATTCATTTGTAATACAAGGCGAACAGGTAGAAATTCCTAGAGATAGATGGAAACTGAAAACTGGCGCTGTCCCTCATATATTCACCAATTTGCCACAATGTCTCACAAAACAATTAAACAAATGAAAATCACCCCGTAAAAGACAGCCTCCGAAGACTGAGGAAAGTTCAAGAAACAAATCACACAGGCCTCACCGCAAATTAAATTTTGATGCTTTTTCTGAGTGTGATAAAAGAACTGAAATAGATTAATACACAGCTAAAACGAAAATTAGTTCACTTAGAAACAACTAAAGAGACAGGGACGTAATATAATGACTATTCGTAATAAATTGAAAATAGCTAATGCTAAGATTTTGTTGCTAGAAAAACAACTAAGAGATTCCAAAATACAGCCAAATTATTCAAGTGAGTCAACATTAAGCAGAAAGCAAAAGGTGATTATTGACACCATGCTAAAAAAATGTCAGCTGAAATAAGAAAGGAATGAGATATGATAACGAATTCCTTTTAGATAGTCTCTTATTTAAAATTAAATCAGCTACGGGCTATAGTCACTGTTTAAGGCATAACATGCTTCCCCTTCCTTCAGAGGCTCACCTGTGAAGATTAGTTAAAGGTCTTAAGTGCCCTTACGGGGTGAACACCCATGCCATTAGTGCTATTGAGAACTATTTCTGCGATGAGAAGAGTGAAAACAATCTCACGGAAATTCACATATATGACGAAGTAAAACTGAGAGAAGAGGTACAGTTTAACATCAACTCATTAAAAGCTGATGGATTCGTAAATTTAGGAGAACACACCCAAGAACACGGGAAAAACAAACTCTCAAATCATGTGTTAGTGTTCATGTTTGATCCCCTATTAAATAATTGGGTTCAACCGGTTGCTGTTTATGCAAGCCAAAATTCCACACCTGGTGATATTTTGTCACGAATTTTAATCCAGGTGGTCTTACAACTGGAACAAATTGGCGCTAGAATTATAGGTTTCACCTCAGACGGAAGTCAGTCTAATAAAAAGGTGTGGAAATGTTTAGGAATAAATGGAAAAGAAGGGAAGGTCCTGTGCTCTACTTCTAATCCGTTTGATTCTAGTAGGAGACTATGGGCCTTTTCAGATGCTGTACATATAATTAAGCGCATCAGAAATAATTTTCACAACAAAAGGAAAGTCTATTACAAAAATGAAGTTGTAGACTTTAAATTCTATCAACAAGTTTTTGAAATGGATAACTGCCATAAATTTGCAGGTTTGAAAGTTTGCCACAAGCTAACGTCTGCACATATAGACCCCACTTCATTTCAGCGCATGAACGTGAGACTTGCTTTTCAGTTATTTAGTAATTGTGTTGCAAATGGCATAAAGTTCTTTAGACAGATAAACTCGGAGGGATTTGAAGACAGAGAACCGACAGAAACGTTCACAAGGGAATTAAACATCCTAATAGATGTATTAAATACTTCTA
The DNA here is from genome assembly GCF_040414725.1 of Anabrus simplex. Lineage (NCBI taxonomy): Eukaryota > Metazoa > Arthropoda > Insecta > Orthoptera > Tettigoniidae > Anabrus > Anabrus simplex. Next base: position 307,510,489 of record NC_090271.1, on the reverse strand, counting down.
CATTGACAGGGGCTCTTTATAAAGATTCAATAGGGCATCAAACCTTAATAAAATGGAGAGATAACCTCAGTGGGAAGAATAATACTTTTGCTTCAGAAAGAACTCTTGAATCCCTAAGAGTAACAATTGAGAGCACCATAGAGGTGTCCGAGTATTTATGGAATAACGGATTCCGATATGTGCTCACAAGCAAATTTAATCAAGATCCACTAGAACGGCACTTTGGTATTCTATGCTCATTAAGTTGTGATGACAACCCTTCAACAATAGATTTTCTGAATTTACACATGTTGCAATCTATTTATATCCCAACCAAACTTGCCCTGTCATCGGGTAGTAATTGTGAGCCCAAATTTGAACTAACATTGACATCATTCGTCAATCAAATGAGAACACTGGTTAAGAAGACAGGAGAGACAAATAAGGCTGTAGTAGAAAATGCACAAAAGAAAATAAGACAAGCACTAGACTTCACTGAGAACATGGCTGACCTCTTACCGGACTGGTAGAACAATTTTAGGTCTAATTAACAGTGATAGCCGCAGTCTTGCAAAGGAGTGTGTGAAATGCCGATTTTATTTTGTAACAAGACAGATGAGAAAGGAACTGAAATCTTCTAAGACCACATAGTCTACCCAGAAGCTATCTAAACTATCTGACTACTGACTTCTGGAATGGTAAGCAAAAGCATAATATTTTGCATGCAATGATTGTTCTTTTATTCGTATGGTGACTTGTAAGCTCAAGCTCAAGCTCAAATACTGCTAGGAGAGTGGCCTAGCAGAGGAACTGATGAACTAGGGGAGTGATCACACTTCTTCCTTCTACTCGCTATGCACAAACTAGGAATCAATTATGCATCACCGTGAGACATCTAGCGTGCACGTTATGTACTAGTACTGCTGTTGTTTACACAGCGAAGCGAGAATATAGAATTCATGCTAGCAACAAGATTCGCATCGAGAAATGTTATATAATGTGTGCATGACACAGTAGTTGGCTTAAGATAATAAAGGTTTAGAAAATTCATATCGATCCAATTCAGATTTCATTTCCATTCAGTTGGCAGTATTACCAGAACCGGAAGAGCTCCCTCCTTACTCCTCACCCCTGTAAAACCAGGTATCACTAAAAGTTGCACGTACTGTACTGCTGGTACAAACAGGAGGGAACAATGGTAGGAGGGTACTTGGAATGAGAAGGTAAAGGTTAAGTTTGGAATGAACTCTATGAATGAAGCTGTGCGCATAAATCAGCTTTGGTGGTGGGGTCATGTGAGGAGGATAATAATGGACTGTCATGGAGGGTAAGAGAAGTAGAAGGAGACCAAGGTGATAACAGTCAGACTCAGTTTTCAACAATTTAAAGATAAGAGATATGGAACTAAAAATGAGGTCACTGAGCTAGTTACAACTAGAGAATTGTGAAAACATTTAGTTAATTCACAAATATCTACAGTATGTATGTACAGTCTGCACATTGTTACAAAGATTACTACAGCATTATCATCTTACAATTAACGGTAATTTATGTGTTTAATCCAGAAAACTCACAAATGATTTAAGCCACTAAATTTGTTCTTAACACAGAAATACGTGCAAACATGCAAAATATGTGCATATATGCAGAAACAAACATGCTTCAATTGTCTTACTTTATTTATTAAGTCTTTTGGGATATGCAGCTGCACAAAAATTATGCATTTGCATATATTTCTCAGTGCTAGCGATCACACTGGCTTTCTTCAGGAATGTGGAACTAATCAAGCAACATTTATATTTAACTAGCTGATGTACCCGTGCTTCGCTACAGGATTCTCAGAAAGACTGACTTGGTGGTTTTCCTAACTGAATTCAACAGAGGTCATTACAAAAACGTCAGTAGGAATGTAGCGATTGAAAGGAATGTTATCATATAAAATACTCGATCAAATGAAAAAAAAAAAAAAAAACGCACGCTTTCTCACTTTCAACGAACAGTACTACGGTGCCGATCTAAGAGTCCAAAGTTTCAGAGCTGAAATAACCAGGTCGCAGACTGCTGTGAACACTCCTTTGTCATTATTCCGTTAAATATGCACACTACTCATTCCAATCAGTGGCTCAGAGTAGGGATTGTATAGCTCGAATACTATGATGAACCAGTGTGTTACATACCAGATATACCGAGCTCGATAGCTGCAGTCGCTTAATTGCGGCCAGTATCCAGTATTCGGGAGATAGTAGGTTCGAACCCCACTATCGGCAGCCCTGAAACTGGTTTTCCGTGGTTTCCCATTTTCACACCAGGCAAATGCTGGGGCTGTACCTTAATTAAGGCCACGGCCGCTTCCTTCCCACTCCTAGCCATTTCCTGTCCTATCGTCGCCGTAAGACCTATCTGTGTCGGTGCGACGTAAAGCAACTAGCAAAAAAAAAAAAAAAACATACCAGATATATCAGAAAATGTATGAACCAGAGGAATGGCATGCTAAAGAAGAAAGTTATCTTACACCCCAGCTACTTCCCACCAATATACAGGCAGGCAGTTACAGCCGGTACGACCGGGCGAGTTGGCCATGTGGTTAGGGGTGCGCAGCTGTGAGCTTGCATCCGGAAGATAGTGGATTCGAACCTACTGCCGGCAACCCTGAAGACGGTATTCAGGAGATAGTGCTTCGAGCCCCACTGTCGGCAGCCCTGACGATGGTTTTCCGTGGTTTCCAATTTTCACACCGGGCAAAAACCGGGACTGTACCTTAATTAAAGCCACGGCCGCTTCCTTCCACTTCCTAGACCTATCCTATCCTATCCTATCCTATCCTATCCTATCCTATCCTATCCTATCCTATCCTATCCTATCCTATCCTATCCTATCGTCGCCATAAGACATATCTGTGTCGGTGCGACGTTAAGCAAAGAAAAAAAAGAGATGTTATTCCGTGGTTTCCCATTTTCACACCAGGCTGTACCTTAAAGTCAAGGCCGCTTCCGTCACACCACTATTCATTTCCTATCCCATCGTCGCCATCAGACCTACCTGTGTCGTTGCGACGTCAAGCAAATTTTTAAAAAACCTCAGTACGTTGCAGTAATCCTATCTATCGGGGATGAGAGGAAACAGAAGACTTATATCATAGACTGTAGTTCCTTATTCTCAGACTTTACATACCGAGCTTCACTAAATTCTGTTTACCCATTTTCTCGTGACTCGGCGCTGATTTGGACTTAGTAACAAAAATCCAAATTCATGAATATCTTCGATTATTTGCGGTACGTAACAATGTATAAGACATAAGTGATCGGAAATTTAATAAATTCTTACATAACTACTACTAACTTACGGCATAGCTAAAGTTATGTTAGTTATGTAGTATTTATCGATACGACCACTAATAACATAAATAACTGTAACCCAATGGTCAGTGTAACTTTTCCCGATGCCTCTATCTTATGTTGTTGCGCCACATTGGGCGACCGATTTAATGCAACCAACGGGTTAAACATTCTTTGCCCGATACCTCCATTTTCTAACTCGTCGTTAGGCAGCCTAGTTTGACGAAATGGAGTCGCTCAGCGGATACCTCAGGGTTTAATTATGGCTAGTAGGACATGTAATCCTACTGTAGAATTCGCTTTACGTGAGTCCATGAGAAATCCGACCCACGGATGTCACCCATCGTTACTCACGTCATTATAATAATCATCGCCGACTACCTTATTAGGGTTTTGACCTCGAGAAACCTGCCATGGTTAAATGAATACTTAACTACACGTTACCTTACTTCGCTATAAATTAACTTACAATCTAGATAATAATTAAAGAACTCATGACACCAGCAATTGTAGAAAAATAACAAGATGTTTATTAATAAAATATTAAATTACTAATTTCCATACTCTGTAACGCAGTATTCAAATTGTCTGGTAATATGTATGAAAAAATGAGTCAGCGCTGGCTCGTATGATAAACAAAAATAATATTCAGTATTTAAATTAATAAAATGATCAGTTCCTTTGTGAAGTTGAAATTCAAAAATTACACATTTACAACAGATCACTGGACATATTCGAGTTCCACCTCACATTTGAAATGTAAGTAAAACATCGACACAATAAACTCGTTCCGAAAATTCACTTTCTTTCGTCTTATATAAGCAATCTCACTTGGATACAATATCCAGCCGCAATGCATCTCAGAAACACTAATAAGTCAAGTGTGAATAAATTGGAATTCGTTTAAGTAATTCTAATTGAATTATAGGAAATCGAAAATAAATCTGAATGTTTTAAGTTAAATTTTAATAAAATCCGAAGTCATGATTTTGTTGCAAGGATCTCGTTGTGCATTGAAACTACTTATGAACTAAGGCATTCTTTCCTAGTGCCTGTTAAATACGGCTCCTACTCTAGCCTTTCCCTAGTTCAAGTTCGTTAAAAAATAATGTACGTTCAAACGGAGAATATTAACCGATCTAGCTATCTATCTAACTTCAGCATAATCTTTGGCTGTCCCACACATGCCCTTATCGGTTCAATGTCCCATTAAGTAGTTATATTTCAATAACATTCAACCACAATGCAAGCTACATTACTCTCTTGCAATTAACATGGAAGCGCTTTGCTGCGAGGTTTGGAAAAACATAATCTCATATATATCGGTGTCGTAATGCTTCTGGTTAACTACAGCTATTCAAAGTCGTAGTATTCTAATGTTCATTATAAAACATCTACACTGAAATACAATTACGTCACGAGCATACATCTATACTAATAAATCCAGTTCGTACCTTGGCTTGTGTAGCTCCAGCGGTGTGGGCACTCTTACGCAAATAAAACATAAAATTCACTTGTAGTGTGGCACAACTTAACTTGCAGGTACACGATGGTCCTGCATCGCGTAAAAACCTTCTCAAATCACTATACACAACTCGAAACTTTCATCCAATTATCATATTCATATTATCGTTACAACATCAATCTAATATAAACACCGTAGCCTCCATAATAATATATCACGTTCCCAACTTGACGACTACGTTAAAAAATACCACACTGTTTCTTAATAAAATTTACAAGTCGCAGATCCTCATAACCTACAGACGAGTTCAATGCCCTTTTTATGGACCAAACAAATGCGTAATTCCATGTTTCTTTCTACACCGCGCACAACCATTCGTGACGTCAACTTTATGGATTACATCAATGAAATCTCTATAATCTCTCATTATGTCAATTCAATCAGCTGTTTCATATTTCTCTTCAAACCTCACGCTTCCTACAAGTATTCTGGTCGATATAGCATAACTTCTGCTATGTTATTCAATCGTAACTAAGACTTAATTGTCTCACACTTAGTTGATAATCATCACTTGCATTGCCAAATTATCGGTCTACAATTAGCCATCAGCACATACCTAAGGTACATGTGTAAGCAAACCAAAAATTATGCAATAAAATGTTATGAATGACTTAGCTCTCTGATAGTTGTCCCTGGTCCAGCTGTTCCATTCCCACTGGATGTAGATGGGTCTCCGGTTCGGTCACGGGTATGACATCTGGAACGTCATCCGCTCCAACGCTCTGGTAGTTCTATCTGGTTACCCGTCGCCTTCTTTCGTCATGGCTCGGTCGGATGGTTACCCGTCGCCTTCCTCGTCATCTCCTGGTCATTTCCTGGTCGTATGGCAAGATGAATTGTTCCCAGGTCGGTCCATCATGTGAATTCAGTGCATCATCTTGATCATCTTTTTGACAGACTCAAAATTGAAGCTAATAATATTACGATATGCTGCCATTTTAACTATTCTTCTTTGACGTCGTTTATCCTTAATTTTTTTAATTTCCTTCGTAGCTCTTCGACGTATTCGCAATTTCTTCGTAACGACTTCAGTACTTTTATTTTCGTCTTAACCGATTTTGAATTTTGGTGAAGACTGATACTTTATTCTTATTCAATCGTTGTATTCTTTCTTTTCTTTTATACGCAATCCTTTGCTTCTCCAAATGAAATATTACGATTACGGTGATTGCGTCCGCTCTCGATGCCGTGAAAATTTCAAGAAGAAGATTTTCAATAATAATGTTTTTCTATTTTTTTGAAAACAATACTGTGCACCGTCCACTGTCCGTTTTACTCGAATACATGACCATTCCGAGAAGTATATGGCCCTCTGAGACATCATAGCAGGTGACTATTCCTTGCTTGCTTTAGATTACAAGGCCCATACCTTAGGTCGGCGCCATTTTGTAATCTGTCGTGGACGTGCGAACGGGCACATAACTTATTTGAGAATTACATTTCAGACCTTCCTCTAAACTACCATTTCACTTAGCGGGAATAAAATAATTTGTAGCCTAGATTGCAGTAGTTCATCAGCCGACATTTCTTCCCTATTTTCATTAAATTCTCTTCAGCCGTTTTATCGTGATGCGTATACATACATACATACATACATACAGACAGAAATTACGAAAAAGTAAAAAATGCATTTCGTTGTTACTGTGGACATGACCGATACAGAAATACCATTCTTTTCCAATTCTGAGTAATGTACAGACAAAACTCTTATTTTATATATATAGATTTATCGATACGACCACTAATAACATAAATACCGTAACTTATTTGAGATTTACATTTCAGGCCTTCCCCTAAACTACCATTTCACTCAGCGTAAATAAAATAATTTATAGCCGAGCTTGTAGTGGTTCATCACCCGACATTATATACCAATTTTCATTACATTCTCTTCAGCCGTTTTCTATTGATGCGTGTACAATCATACATACATACATGCAGACAGACAGAAATTACGGAAAAGTAAAAAATGCATTTCCTTGTTACTGTGGACATGACCGATACAGAAATACCATTCATTTCAAATTCTGAGCAATGTACAGGCAAAACACTTCTTTTATATATAGATTACATTTCAGTCCTTCCCCTAAACTACCATTTCATTCAGTGTGAATAACATTATTGATAGCCTACATTATAGTGACCTATTCTCCGACTTTGGATACCAATTTTCGTGAAGATACGACCACTAATAAAATAAATATTTGACAATTAAATTTTAGGCCTTCCCCTAAACTACCATTTTTCTCAGCGTGTATAGCCTATATTGTAGCGAATTATTTCCCATCATTGTCTAGCGATTTTCATTAAGACACGACCACTAATAACAAATATTTGAGAATAAAATTTCAGGCCTTCCCCTAAACTACCATTTTTCTCAGCCTGTATAGCCTATATTGTAGTGACTTATTTCCCATCTTTGTCTAGCGATTTTCATTAAGACACGACCACTAATAACACAAATACTTGAGAATTAAATTTCAGGCCTTCCCCTAAACTACCATTTCACTCAGCGTGATTAAAATAATTTATAGCCTAGATTGTAGCGGTTCATCACCCGACTTTACATTCAGATTTTCATTAAATTCTCTTCAGCTGTTTTCTCGTGATGCGTGTACATACATACATACATACATACAGACAGAAATTACGGAAAAGTAAAAAATGCATTTTCTTGTCACTGTGGACATGGCCGATACAGAAATACCATTCTTTTCAAATTCTGAGCAATGTACAGACAAAACTCTTACTTTATATATATAGATATATAAAAAAGTGACCAAGATAAATTACTATTATTATTATTATTATTATTATTATTATTATTATTATTAAAAAAGACGCTTGAACCCAGGAAGAACTGGATGACTGAAGAAATAATAAATCTCATTCAGGAAAGAAACAAAGAACACCGGAAAAATACTCCAGAAGGAATGATAAACTATAAGAAACTAAAAAACTTAGTTACACAGAAGTGCCGAGAGGCGAAAGAAAGATGGATGGATGACATTTGTAAAAGCATAGAACATGATATGAAAATCGGAAATGTTGACAGAGCATACAATCAAGTAAAAAGAACACAATTCAAGGCTAAAATAAAATCTAGTGTAATAAAAGATGGAAGGAAATCAGTTAATAGAAGATGACGAGGTAATGAAGAGATGGAAAGAGTATTTGGAGGATCTATATAATGAAGAAATTGACAATGTAGATGAGTACATCATAAAACAAGACCAGGTTTCACAAGATGAACTAGGTCCTCCCATAGTGAGAAGTGAATTTGAAACAGCACTGCAACAGCTGAAAAAGAAAAAGGCTCCTGGACCAGACAAACTGCCTGCTGAACTGTGGAAAAACTCTGGAAAAAGGATGAAGGATAAACTCTTCAAAATCACCAGGTACTGCTATGAAAACGGAGATATGCCAGAGGATTTTGTAGAAAGCAAAGCAGTACTTCTGCACAAAAAAGGAGATTCAACAGAATCCTCCAATTACAGAATACTAAGTCTTGTTTCACATGCAGCAAAAATATTCACATGCATATTAAAAAACAGAATCAAAATGAAAATTGAGCAGAATATAGATGATCAGTTTGGGTTCAGGAAAGGAGTAGGAATGAGAGAAGCTAATATAGCACTTAAAACCATCTTGGAGAGAAGACTAGACCTTAACAGAAATACATATATAGCTTTTGTAGACCTGAAAAAAGCTTTTGACAATGTTCAGTGGAAAAGACTGTTCAAAATTATGAAGGACATTCATTTGGACTGGAAAGACAGAAAAGCAATACTTAACCTCTACATCAATCAAAGAAAGTGATGATAAAGTATGCAAGGTGAGGATCAGGAAAGGAGTAAGACAGGGGTGTTCCTTATCACCATTTCTATTTAATCTGTACATTGAAGAAGCCATGAAAATTTTTAAATCAAAAACACCTGGCATTAAAATAAATGGAACAATTGTACACTGTATTAGATTTGCCGACGATATTGCACTTCTGGCTGACAATGAGAAGAACATGCAGATCATGCTCAAGAAATTAACATCCATCTTAAAAGATTTCCAACTTAACATTAATGTAAATAAAACTAATGTTATGGTTGTAAGCAAATCTAAAATGAAGCCAGAGGCACAGCTCAGAATTGGAAATATTTTAATAAAACAGGTGCACAAGTTCTGCTACTTAGGATCAGTTATTACCGATGACAACAGATGCACTGTGGAAATAAAAAGAAAAATTTCCCTGTGTAAGAAAGCCTTTGAGGCGAAGAAGCAGCTCTTAACTAATAAATCCTTAAATACTGAACAAAATAAATTGTTTATCAAAACGTTCATTTGGAGTGTGCTGCTATATGGCTGTGAAGGATGGACTCTCTTGAAGGAGGACGTGAAACGACTAGAGGGAGTGGAAATGTGGCTATGGAGGAAGATGACAAGAACTAGCTGGATTGAGAAGAAAACAGAAATAAACACCCAGAGACTTTAATAACAATGATAAAATGGAGAAAAGCGTCAGTTTTCGGTCTCATTCTCCGGCATAATAACTTCATAAAGAACTTGTTCGAAGGCAAGGTGATGGGAAAGAAAGGCAGAGGGAAACCACAGAAGATCATTGAAGAGGTAGTTCAGATGATGGGATGCCAAGGTTATGGAGAGATGAAAAGGATCGCAGAGAGAAGAGAACAATGGTTGCAGCGACAAGGCAAAGCCTTTAGATAATGATGATGATTATTAACAAATACATCGCAATTGGGAAATACTCCGGTGGCAACAGTCACTTACAGTAGTGTAATAATAAAGTAAAGTTAAAGCATAATTAAACAACAACAAGTTTAACATTCTAAATCCAGCATCATCATATACAAATTCACACACACAACTTAAGTATTTCCAGAGCTTAACACTACTGCTTACAATACTATAGGTTGAGCTTATTACTAGCTTAACATTACAAGTTATAATACAGTAAAGTTAGAACACAATTACCTAACAAGAAGAAGAAGAAGAAGACGACAAGCAATTCCATGTAAAGAAAATATTAAAGAAATGCGACTAGTTCAATACTCTAAATTCAGTAGGAAATCACAAATTCAATGTCCATCATTTACAACTTTTACTTTTCACTTTACACTAGCACTAATAATCTTCTTAAATGATTTGATACCTGAAGACAATCTATCAAAGACTGCTGCAGGTAACAACTAATGGTAGGTATAAGGAATATTTAAGAATCTATCTATATATATATATAAAACTAACTGATGTACCCGTGCTTCGCTACGGAATTCAAAATTTTATACAGAATTCTAGGTTAGGTAGTGTAAACGTTGTGAGCAAGATTATATTAAGTTGCATAGCTCTTAACGTTGCCCTAGAAACACGACGGGGAAGTCACCAACGTCTTTTCTCATATGAAGACTGGATTTTGTAATGGTAGGCCAGCTTGCCTACCGTCAGTCACAATCAGGTTGGGGAGTTTTCATTATAATGGCAGACACTCACTCTCCGCCTGCCTTTATAGATTCTCAGAAAGACTGTCTTAGTGGTTTTCCCAACTGAAATGAACATGGGTCATTACAATGACGTCAGTAAGAATGGCGCGATTCAAAGCAATGCTTTCATATGAAATACTCGATCAAATGAAAAACCACACATTTTCTGACTTTTAACGAACAGTACTATGCTGCCGAACAAACAGTCCAAAGCTACAGAGCTGGAATGACCAAAACGCAGACATCCGTAATCCGTGAACAATCTTCGTCTTTTTTCGGCGGGGGGATTCGAATAGTGGATAGTCCCAGGACAAAAACTACGCCCGTTTACTTATCTGTTTCTTGAGAGTACCCGATGAGTCGGAAAATCTCAATTCACTACACTGGCGGGGGAAAGAACTATCTGACGTGGAGGCAATTTTTCCTCCAAGCCAGAAAAGAAATCACATCTTCGCTGCTAATTTGGAATAAAATTAATGTAGATTTTAAAAAAGTGAAGAGGAAGAAGCTTTTCTTAAGAAAGGGCTCATTTCAGGGTTGAATTTTGAGTTATTTAGTGAATTGTGGTACTATAATTTGGAATAGGCCTAAATTGTAATTCTAGACCAGTTTATACTACTACTGGCCAACCCCGTGGTGCAGGGGTAGCGTGCCTGCCTCTTACCCGGAGGCCCCGAGTTCGATTCCCGGCCAGGTCAGGGATCTTTACCTGGACCTGAGGGCTGGTTCGAGGTCCACTCAGCCTACGTGATCAGAACTGAGGAGCTATCTGACGGTGAGTTAGCAGCCCCGATCAAGAGAGCCAAGAATAACAGCCGAGAGGATTCGTCGTGCTGGCCACACGCAACCTCGTCACCTGCAGCTCTTTGGGCTGAGCAGCAATCGCTTGGTAGGCCAAGGCTCTTCAAGGGCTTTAGTGCCATGGGGCTACTAACTGAGCCTCTGACTTAAGTGCACACACTGCTCATTCAAAACAGCGTGTCAGAGTAGGTATCGAATAGCTGGCATACTATGATGAACCAGTGTGTTACGTACCAGCAGAATCAGAAAATATATGAATCAGAGGAATAGCATGCTAAAGAAGAAAGTTACCTAACTCCTCAGCTATTTCCTGCCAATATTCAGTTAGGCTATTATGCTCGGTACGCAGCAGTAATCCCATCTATCGGATTTGAATGTCAGCATAAGAGGCAAAGAACATTACAACAAACAACGGCCAGTGTAATGTTATTGTTGATCAATGTTACGCGCTTTCGATATTATAGGCCTTCACATTACAGTATTAATATTGTCTTCCGGTTCTGATATACCACTCTTATCATGGTCGGTACGGTAAAACTGAATAAAACATAAATGATAGGAAATTGTATTCCCTATAACTTTTATTATGTAGTACTTTTCCATAGGACGAAGAACATAGGTATTTAAAAATTAAATTTTAGGTGCCTTCCCCTAAACTACCATTTCACCCAGGGTGAATAACATTGTTTATAGCTTAAACTGTAGTTTCTTATTCCCCGACTCTATATACCGATTTTCATTAAATTCTGTTTACCCATTTTGTCGGGGCTCGGCGTTGATATGGACTTAGCAACAAAAATCCAAATTCATGAATATCTGTGTTATAGCCGGTACGGTAAAAATGCATCAGACGTAAATGATCAGAAATTTAATTCTATATCACTTTAGTTATGTAGTATTTATCGATATGATCACTAATAATATAAATATTTGAGAATTGAATTTTAGGCCTTCCCCTAAACTACCATTTCACTCTGCGTGAATAAAATGATTTATAGCCTAGATTGTAGCGGCTCACCCCCCGACTTTACATACCGATTTTTATTAAATTCTCTTCAGCCGTTTCCTCGTGATGCATGTACATACATACATACATACATACATACAGACAGACAGACAGACATTACAGAAAAGTAAAAACTGCATTTTCTTGTTACTGTGGACATGATCGATACAGAAATACCATTCTTTTCAAATTCTGAGCAATGTACAGGCAAAACTCTTACTTTATATAATATATAGATAAGAGTTTTATCTGTACATTGCTCAGAATTTTAAAAAGATGGTATTTCTGAACCAGTCATGTCCACAGTAACAAGGAAATGCTCTTTTTAATTTTCCATAATTTCTGTCTGTCTGTCTATCTGTATGTATGTACATGCATCACGAGAAAACGGCTAAAGAGAATTTAATGAAAATCAGTATGCAAAGTTGGGGAATAAGTCGCTACAATCTAAGCCATTAATAATTTTATTGACGCCAAGTGAAATGGTAATTTCAGTTTAGGGGAAGGAATAAAATTTAATTCTCAAATATTTATGTTATTAGCGATCGTATCTTAATGAAAATCGGTATGCAAAGTCGGGGAATAAGTCGCTATAATCTAGCCCATAAATAATTGTATTCACGCTGAGTGAAATGGTAGTTCAGGAGAAGACCTAAAATTTAATTCTCAAATATTTATATTATTAGTGGTCTATCTTAGTGAAAATCGGTAGGCAAAGTCAGGGAATAAGTCGCTATAATTTAGCCAATAAATAATTTTATACACGCTGAGTGAAATAGTAGTTTAGGGGAAGGCCTAAAATTTAATTCTCAAATATTAAGTTATTACTGGTCGTATCGATAAATATTACATAACTGAAGTTATATAGTATTAAATCTTCGATCGTTTATGTCATACAATTTTACCATATCAGATATGATCACAGAGATATTCATGAATTTGGATTTTTGTTACTACATCCTTATCAGGGCCGAGTCACGAGAAAATGGGTAAACATAATTTAATGAAAATCGGTATGTTAAGTCAGAGAATAAGGAACTACAGTTTACGCTATAAATAATATTATAAGATGCCCTAATATCATAGAGTTGAAAGAAAACTAAATGTGAAGGCCTACTATATAGAAAGCTCATAAAATTGATCAACAGTAACATTACATTGACCATTGTTTGTTGTGGTGTGCTTTGTGTCTTCTGCTGCCACTCCTGCTGCCACTCATCTCTGATATATAGGATTACTGTTGCGTACCGTGTAGTTTTGTAAATTTGCTTTACGACGCACCAATACAGATAGACCTTATGGCAATGATGGGATAGGCTATTGGGTTTACGTCACGTCAACTCAGATAAGTCTTGTGGCGACGATGGGATAGAAAAGGGCTAGGAGTATGAAAAAAGCGGCCTTGGTTTTAATTAAGGTACAGCCCTAGCATTTGCCTGGCGTGAAAATGGGAAACGACGGAATACCATCTTCAGGGGTGCTGACAGTGGGGATCGAATCCACTATCTCCCGGATGCAAGCTCACAGCTGCACACCCCTAACCACACGGCCAACTCGCCCGGTCGTACCAAGTGTAATAACCTGCCTGAATAAAGGCGGGAAGTAACTGAGGAGCAAGATAACTTTCTTCTTTAGCATGCCGTCCCTCCGGTTCATAAATTTTCTGATACTATTGGTACGTAACACACTGGTTCGTCATAGCATTCGAGCTATTCAATCCCTACTCTGAGGCACTGATTGGAACGAGCAGTGTACATATTTAACACAATAATGGCAGAGGAGTGCTCACGGCTGTCTGCGACCTGGTCATTCCAGCTCTGGAACTTTGGACTGTTAGATCGGCAAAGTAGTACTGTTCGTTAAATGTGAGAAAATGTGCGATTTTTCATATTTGATCAAGTATTTTATGTTATAAAAATTCTTTTATTCGCTACATTCCTACTGACGTTTTTGCAATGACAGGTCGACTTCAGTTAAGGAAACCACAATGTCAGTCTTTCAGAAAATTCTGTAGCGAAGCACGGGTACATCAGCTAGTAACAAATAATTTTCTTTATGCTTTCAATTAAACTCTAATAATCGGAACTTGTGGGTCACACTGTACGGCAAGTGTCAAATTTTTTGGAACTTGCACAACACACAAGCTTCGAGAAGTTACTAAGGACTGAAAGATCAGCAAAAATTTTTATTTGACTGGTTTAGAAAAATCAAAAGATAACTCCTGTGCGTTCACTGATTATTTTTTCTGCTGTGCTGTTGGCTGTTTCACAACTAGTGTGTACCTTCAGGAAGCGAATCGCAATGTAGCTTCATTCTGACTTCGGGATCGTGTAGATAAGATGTATTATCCCAGAGCTCTGTGATTTTCTTGCAGTAAGCAAATATTAAATTTCCTAATGTAACTTAATTTAACATAATTTTAAATCTTAATTTGTCACAGGAGTTTACCCGTCAATTTTACTAACATGAATCAAAATATGTAACTAAAATCGAACGATTGATAACTTATTTTAAATATCGCTCCACTCTGAGTAGTGGACTAGTTCATCATCACATCCTAATTAAATTTTGTCATAGCTATGTTAATTTTAATTTACATCACATGAAGATTTTATGTAACTATCATGGTTCACATTTCTCTTTTCATGTTAATTTTTGTTTTATTTTTACTAAAAATTTTCTTTCTAATTCCTATTTATTTTAATGTTGTTAACCACTCGAAGGTGACAATTAATTTTAAAAATGTATTCTTTTTAATGCCTTACTCAATGCCTCTGAAGAAGTTGAGTACTTCAGATTCAGAACAATGCTGCCACCATGAGACTAGATATTCATCTCCCAAGTATTTCACCACAAACATAAAACAAAGCAATAGGTCCTTCACCTCAGTTGGTTGGAGTTTATCACATCGGATAGGTGCATTTGTCTGAGCAGAGCTGAGTGACCTATAAACAAAGATTAATTTAATTAATCAATGGCTTGAGAAGGCAAATAAGAGCTATAAATCAATGAAGAAGGTGAAGTAATTATAGAACAGAAGTTAATGCATAATCACACATAGCATCAAACAGAAAAGTAGGCGAGTGGAATTTAATGACAATGACAATAGGATAAAAATGAATGTCCACCTAATCAATACAAACTTTACTGTAATTGTTCATCAATACGGACCAAACATGAAGATTATATTTTGTTCAAACAACTTTAAAATAATCACCAAAAATAAAATTAATATGTTTCACTAAGGGCCGGTTCTACCACCTACTGGTAAAGTAGTGCGTAACTTGCCCTCTGCGTAAAAGGATGTTTCCATTCGACCACTCCCAGGTAGCGCTATTGGCCGCATAAATCGTAGTTATCTGGCACGTAATTTATCGGCCACTTCGAGGGCCCGATAAGACTAACTGACGGGCAAGTTTTGAGAGCTGAACATTATTAGCTGTATTTCTGGTGACATACAACTCAAATTAGCTTAGTATACTGATAAAAGCATTATACTGTAACAGTGATCAATACTGTATTGCAGTATTTTGAACATCCATGCTTCCTTTGAGTTGCAACAGTCACACCAGTCTCTCGCATTGGTAGGGTAGGGAACACATTTTATACGTCAAGCTTTCGCAAAGAAACTCTAAAAGGATATAAAATCAAAACCTATTTGGAAATAATTTCAAATGGGATTTAATTTTCTACTTTTTCAGTTTTCAGACACCAGGTATAACTTCCTGTATGTATCTCAATTACCCCAAGCTACCTCGTAGCGTAATGGCTAATGCACTCAGTTCATAATAAGAGGTTTGCAGGTTCGAGTCTTCATTATGACGAACCTTTTTTTTTTTTTTTTTTTTTCATTATTAGCGTTGTATAACCTGTATGTCTCTTTTCATATGTTCTTTTGTTAATAATATATTTCATTGAAATATTTAATCACAATATTTTTACTAGGAAAATGCTTTATATGCGTGCTACTTACAGAAAGTAATGTTACGATTAATATAGCATACAGGACTGTCGCCCAGGCAGCAGATTCCCTATCAGTTGTTTACATAGTCTTCTTGTAAATGATTCCGAAGAAATTGGAAACTATTCCATTCCCGAATTCCTCTTCCTATGAATGGATATTTACTCCGATTAGTTCTTTAACAATACCTTCCAACTTTATCTTCATAAAGTTAAACATTAGAATGAAATGCATTATCAATAAATGGAAGCATGAGGACCTAAACGAGGTCACAGAGCTAGCTGCAAATAGAGCATCGTGGAAATACTTAATCAATTCACAGAAACCTGCAGATAGAATGCTCAAATGCAATAAGTCCGTAAGGAAGATGTGGGTGTATATATGTATATGGAAGCGCATAAAAAAAGATTTAAGAACAACGGCAGGGAGCGAAAATAAATTTTTTAATGTAAATTACAAAGACGATGAAAACCTGCGTACCCTCTATTACGGAGCGAGCGACTTGACCAGTCTACTATGAGAATACTTTCCAAAAAACGCTGCCTTATATGACAGGTTATAACTGGCGTAAGAAAATGTAATCTCGAGGTTTTAATCCCAATTAGGTATTGATTTTGAAGCTAATAGATTAAAATCACGAAAGCTTGACATAAATCGTTGTCCATAACTCTTAAGACTCCCCTTATTAGATTTTTTGGTGATAATCAACAGATGCAAGCACAGGAAAATAAGACAATCGAAATAAGTTTCATACATCTGACGATATATAGCACCACACTCGAAAGTGAGCAGTCGCTGAATATCATTCTATGTATAGACAATCATCATTCTAGCCAACTCTGTATATCGGTGTCTAGCTCTGGGTAGCTACTCAGCGCTTGCGCGGAGGTGGTTGCACGCAAGGCAAAGTACCAGCTGATTTACACCCCCAGGTAGTTTACTTCCCGGGCAGCAGCCAGCCACTTTACCAGCAGATGGTAGAACTGGCCCTAAGTTGTTTTATGATGTGTAGCATATATGCTACATCAGGACTCAGAGTTGACTTTCCCCCCATTATTATTTTTTCCTTTAAGGGAGGATGTCAATGAGAATGGTTGAAAATTTCAATTTTTTGAAAATGGTGTTTTTTTGAATATTTGGAATGTTGTTTTCATCTTGTGAAATTTTCATGCTAATATCTTTTCTAGAAGTGGCTGAAAAAATTAATGTTTATGTGGGTGCGCGAATGTATCGCACCAAGTTTCAATCTACTCTGTTGCTTTTGGATGCCCCAAGGGTGACTGGTGTACGTACAATATTTATAGAACTACTCACAAACAAACATTCACTTCCTGAGGCGTTATGAATGAAATAAAGCCAATATTCAGAGTTCGGGCTGACCCAGAATTACTAAAAAAGTGTATTCATGGGAAGACACAAAATAATAATGGAAGTTTTGACGACCTAGTGTGGGGTCGGTGTCCAAAAACTACATTCTGTGGACTGATAGTGTTCTCTATTACTGTTTATGATGCTCTGTTGTGGTTTAATGAGGGAGATAAAGGCAGAATTGAAGTTCTAAGGCAGATAGGAATGGAACCAGGAGTATATACTATCCGGATATTGAATGAAATAGATCAGAAGAGGATTGCAAAAGCTGAAGCCAGTCTACCAAAATTACAGCAGACTGCAAGACAACACAGAAGATCAGAGAAGAGAAGGCAAGAGGATGAAGAACAACACTATTCTTATGGAGGACATTAATTCTCTGGCTTTAAAAAACAAGTATTTTCATACTGAATGCAAAGAAAAAATTTTTAACCTTCATTTCTCACAATCACATTTTTCAAACTATTTTGTACCTTTTCTCAGCAGCTATTAGAGCCAGAGTAATGTAATTTTCAGTACTTGCTTATAGCAACACAAAATCCCTAAGGAACTAGAATAAAGAGACTACAGTTATTAGAAACCAAATTATGGGGTTATTATGAACTGAAAAATGGGGTTGAAAAATTTTTGGAAATTAAAAATTTAATTTCTACCCAATCATTTCACTCAAATAAAAAATTCTAGTTCCCAAAACTAACATATGTTTGTAAATTATGCACAAAAAATTTCATAGTGATATGTCCATTGGTCTTGGGAGAAAGGTGCACTTTTGTTACAATGGATTTTCTAAAAATGATATCAACTTTTTGACCACACTGTGTAATATTTCTAACTGTAATAAAGCATTTAGACTCACTAATACCATTTTATTACATGTGCAAAATATGAAAATTCTATCTTGAAAAACAAGCCCACAGTGATTTTTTTAAACAAACACTGAATTATTGTTGACAGCCGCCCTTAATTGTATTGTATTATTGTATGTAAACAAAACCACATGTAGAGCATATGCTACATACAGACTGAGGAGGTTAATGGTTGTTACATGCCTTTCAATGTATATGAAATAAATACCACCCTGCTGCCAAGAACAAAAATAATGTATACAAGAATAAACAAAATAAAACTAATGCAACAAATTACAATATGGGGGTATGTTGTTGGGAGTTGTTACTTTTCATTCCAAATAACTGGAAACTCAGAACAGCCATCACATCCCACAACCCTCTAAGGCAACTACTAAAAATAATTAATTTTCTTCATCATCTGACACCACATCAAAAATATGTTTGAATCCGAATTTTGTTATTCACTCGATCTAGAAAACATACCATGGCCATGAGTTGTTTCTCTATCAGGATTATATACAGATTGCAATTACCCTCTAAACTGACTGGTACTGTAGTCCGAAGCATATATTCTAAAAATATGATCCATTTAGTGTAAAGCTTTATGTTCATTAACAAATTCATCAAACTCCTTCAGATCTTCTCTCAATGAAGCTTTGAAAGTAATCCATCATTCGTATGACGATGTTAGCTCTCAGCAGTAACAATAATGTAAGTTTCTTTGATGTGGAACAATCACATAGATAGTAAGCTTGATTCTGATCATTTGGAGGAACTTTGTTAACCCAACGATAATCATCACAAAACAAATTATGTCCCACTAGTTCAAGATTCATTACCCAGCATCAGTAACTTACTGAATGATCTAGCACAGTGGTTATTAGGAAGAATGCTTTCTTACAAATAACTCTCATTATTGTTCCGTATTGAAGATGACGCTAGACATAGAATCTCAAGGATAATTTAATAAAACCACCTATTCAATACTTTCCACGTTTAATGTGGCTTGAATCTACATGAATTTATGTAGACTTATCAGACCCAAATAATAATGGGTGAAACATGTACCTGACCTGATAAGTCTACATCAATTCATGTAGATTCAAACCACATTAAACATGGAAAGTATTGAATACGTGGTTTTATTAAATTATCCTTGAGATTCTATGCCTAACAATGCCTTCGACAACCGAAAATACTAAACTGACTAATTTGTGCATTGAGTGCTTTTGAGGAATCTATAAAATGTACAAGCTGTGTGAGAAAATTAATGAGACTGATTTTATACTAACTAAAGTTTTTATTTTTCTCAAACAACAATGTTATTCTCTTCAAAGTAGTTCCCTTGGGCAGCTATACACCGGCAGAGTCGCTGTTCCCACTCTTGGTAGCAGCGCTGGAGGTCTTAAACTGGTATGGCTTTTAACTGGTCGGTCACAGTCTTTTGAATGTTCTCCAGAGTTCCAAAATGACGTCCTTATAGTACATGTTTCAATTTCGGGAAAAGGAAATGACTCAAATCAGGTAAATAGGTGGGGTTGAGGAACAGTAATGCCTTTTGAGGTAAAAAATTCACTGATGGAAATGGCCGTGGACACAGGGGATTGTCATGATGAAGCATCCACTTGTCTGCAATGTTCAAATCATCTGTCAAAATTTGATGTACAGTGAAGTGTTTAAAGTTAACTGTTCACTCATCATCCTTATTGTTAAACGACGGTCTGATATCACAAATCTAATTCCCTCCATGGGAACTTAGAATTTTCCATTCGGAAAGGCGGGCAATAATTCCATTGTGGAGATTTATCTTTTTTTGCTAGTTGTTTTATGTCGCACCGACACAGATAGGTCTACATAAAATCAGCATGGTCCGTATCGCACTTCAATAGATTCACAATTAAGTATTTATTATTTTCCACCTAGTCGATACAATGATTGCTTAAGGCAATTTAATGGTTAAAAGTGGTACATGTTTCGTATTTTATCAACATCTTCAGATACGTAACACTGTTTAGATGAAAAATATATAAAATTGACAAAGTAATGCTTAAGAGGAAGTGTCCTTAAAATTAACATAAGATTGACAACATTAAAACAAACAAAAACGATAGGTCTTACGGCGACGATGGGACAGGAAAGGGCTAGGAGTGGGAAGGAAGCGGCCGTGGCCTTAATTAAGGTACAGCCCCAGCATTTGCCTGGTGTGAAAATGGGAAACCACGGAAAACCATTTTCAGGGCTGCCGACAGTGGGGTTTGAACCTACTATCTCCCGAATACTGGATACTGGCCGCACTTAAGCGACTGCAGCTATCGAGCTCGGTGGAGATTTATCTCCCGTATGCAGTTATCAGACTGTGCCTCTTATAATGGGCTTCTGATAAGTTCACCTGCATACACCCCAGCGTTAGTGGGTAGGGTCTCACACATCCCAGTCTGATGAGTCTAGTGTCAGACCTAAGATGAAACGCTAGTTAATAGAGCAAACGCCTGAAAAGCCTTACATCTGATCTGATATCACAAGAGCCCTCACATGTTCAACATTTTCGTCAGTTTTTGAAGTTGAAGGTCTCCCTGAGAGAGGTTCATCTTCAACGTGTTCTCGGCCTTCCAAAAATGATTTGTGAAAGCGGAAAACTTGTGCTCTTGATAAGCAATGTTCCCCATAGACCTGTTGACGACCCCTAGCACAAAACTTTATCGCACAACGTTGCTCTAAATTCCGATGCTCCATTTCTGAAACACGCAACAAAAACACAACTTTACTGATGACGCTGTAAAAATAATGTGTTAGCTGTACGAAGTTGCAACTCGGACTGAGGAGGTGGAAGGGATAAACAAACCGGTCTAGCACAGGCCGGTAGACACAACGTTGCCATATCGCCCTCAGTGCTGCCAGTCTCATTACTTTTCTCACATGCCTCGTAATTAATCATTTGAGGATCATCCTCATCAGGTGGTAAACAAACATAACATGTATTAAATCTGCCTCACTTTACAAAAGTATGGGTCACTCCTAGACATTTACTTTCTTGTAGCAGAAAAAGAAGCAAATAACAGAGCACCATTATTGTTTGTAATCGTCGTCGTCGTCATCATTTCCCCTTTTACAGCCGACCGAGTAGAGGCAAATATGGTTCCTCTCCTTTTCGTCCTGTCTCTCCACCGTTCATCACCCAACACCGTGTTCCACTTCAGGTTCCATTATCCTATGCTGTTCTTCACAGAGTCCACCCATTGCAATCTCGGTCTTCCTCATTCTCTCTTCCCTGTCATCCATTTTACAGTGCTTATCTTGGCAGTCTTTCTTCTTTCAACTGCTTCACGTGTACAGACCACCTCAATCTGTTCCAGTTTGTCACTTAGTTTTTGCACATTTAGCTCATTTCACACGTCTTCATTTGGCACTATCCCTTCTTGTCTTCTGTACAATCTTCTTAAGACGCCGTCTCCATGCAAAGGTTGGCAATCCTCACAGCCAGCTCTGATCTTGACAACGCAACATGAAAAGCTTTTTCTGATGCACATCTGTGCCATCTTCAAATGGCCTTTAGCCATGAATTTTTCTGTATAATTCCCCTCAGGAATTTCATTTTAGCTGCCTGTGCTCTACTCTCATCTCTCTGAGTAATTATCCAGGTTTCTGCTGCATATGTCATTATAGGTAAGCAATATCCCTTGTACATTACTTCTTTAGACTTCATTGGTACAACTTTATTCCATATTAATCACCATACCCGGTGGTAAAATGCACTCTCCAGCTGTATCCTTCTATTAATTTTCATTTCCAGTCTTTCATTTTCTGTCTGTTCACTTTCCAAATATTTGAAGTGGTATTCTATTTCCAGTTCGTTGTCTCCAATTATGATAGCTCCTTTTTCTTCTTTTACTTCCTCTACTCATCATCATTGTCTTGCTCTTCTCCACATAGATCCTCAGTCCCCATTGTTCAGTCTTTCTATTCAGTACATTCAGCTGTTGTTCCTCCTCCTCCTCGTCTTCTCCCACGATCACATCATCATCCGCAAACATCATTGCATTTATTGATTTCCCTCTATAATCCCTTGCTGCCTTTATGATGTCATCCATCACCATTATGAAGAGTAAAGGTGACAACACACTCCCTTGTTTTAGCCCATTTTCAATTCCAATACTACCCACTGTTGTCCTCACACAGACGTAGCAGTTATAATTTTTTTTTAAATTTGGTTTACATCACACCAACATGGATAGGTCTCATGGCAATGATGGGATAGGAAAGAGCTAGGAGTGGAAAGAAAGCGGCCGTGGCCAATTCGCTCAGAAACAGTTATCATATATTGCTTTTATCATTGTTATTAGTTCCCTGCCAAGCCCTTGTGTCTCAGGCTTTTCCAAACTCTTGTTGTGTGGATGCTGTCATATGCCTTTCCTAAGTCTATAAAAGTCATTACTACATATATCCTTCTCATATTCCCAGCTCCCTCTCATGTTCTGTCTAAGAATGAAAATGGGTTTTACTGTTGACCTTCCACTTATGAATCCAAATTGTTCCTCTTGTGACTTGGCATCTTTTCTCTTCTTCTTTCAAATATCCTTATATTTGTAATGTAATGGAAACAAGAACTAAAATTACCTCAAGATTTCTCCTGAGTGAAGTGCGAAGTTTTGTAGTATTGCCGTTTAACATTCATTGAATCTAAACTGTACACCCTTTCATCTAACAAATACGACAGGGTACAGTAATGTTCAGGTTCGATACGCCTAGTAAGTGGACAATGAATACATGCATTCTGAAAATTCAGTTATTGCCTTTCATAACAAAAAATGCTCCATTTGGATGTATGATCATGGCATCTGTTGTTAATGTGATACTCATGCAAACATGAGCTAAATTTGCATTCTTGTGTTCAAAAAGACTAGAGCAGGAAAATATCTACAGAAATATTTCTCGCCCAGAAAAAGGACCCTGGAAAGATTTTGAATGAATCTACTGCTGCAAATGCACCGTTTAAATCTTTGACATGACACATGAATCATGTGCTACTAATCGACATGCAACCCTCAGCTGAACGCTCAGGTCAGTTTCACTTTAGCAGTTGTCCCATGCTAACTGACATCTGACCAGTCTTAGTACTCTCAGACGTGTTCTATCATAACATTGCAGTTTAAAGAGAGTAATTACATTGCAGATCAAAAGAACCTGGTCACCTATGAAATTTCTGTTCAGCATGTACATTTTAAGTGCGCACATTTGAAATTTTAGTCTCATTTTAAATATAACATTTAATCATTTTTACTGATGGAATTTAGATAACAAAAACTGGTAATAATAACTTTAAACCTGTGCTGATACAGACTGTATTTGTTTACTAAAGTAATTTAAATAAGCCCGGCCCCGTGGTGTAGGGGTAGCGTGCCTGCCTCTTACCTGGAGGCCCAGGGTTTGATTCCTGGTCAGGTCGGGGATTTTTACCTGGACCTGAGGGCTGGTTCGAGGTCCACTCAGCCTACGTGATTAGAATTGAGGAGCTATCTGACGGCAAGATGGCGGCCAAGGCCCTTCAAGGACTGTAGTGCCATGGGGTTTGGTTTGGTTTAGTTTAAATAAAGCCTATTTTTGTCTCATGTTGGGAATCACAGCCTTCATTTAAGCTATCAACCATGGTAATCAATTCAGTATTTTTCACACAATTTTACTGATGCTGCACATTTTAAAAAATATACAGTTTCTATACTGTTTACAATCCGTTCAGTAATGGTAGGATAAAGGTCTATGTAGAGCAACAGTTAGTGAGGGTTAACAGTTGAATTAGGAAATTCTAATAGAATAAACCTAGTTAGTAAAACTTGCATCCTGTCTAACCAGAGTTACCTGCTATGGAATCAAGAAGATCATACAGCCAGCAACTCAATGCAGAGTGTTGGGCAGTGGTAAATATCCTGACTCTCTAAAGGGGCCAACGGCTTTGGGTGTAGGAGCTTCCTTAGTGGGTGCTGGTCCCTCAATAGAGGAAATGCCACTGAAATTCAGCAGGCAGCATCTGTTCTCCAGGTTAGGGATGGCCTTATTGAAACCTGGCAGATAGGTATAAAATTCCTTTAGGTGTGGTGAGCACGTTGTAATAATTGCCTATATGAAGCGTCAAAATAGGTCAGAACAAATCTAAGGAGTACCCCAGAAGCTACACACATCTCTTGTGTCTCCAGGGAGGTGCAACAAGTGGATGGAGGTCAATGATCCACAACCTGAACCAAGAGCTCCCTGGATAAAAGTGATGGAAGAAGCAGAAGCAGAAGAAATGCGATACAACATTTTTTTTTAAATCAAACAACATTCAGGTATTGCTTTACGGTTTCTAAAGAAAAAATTATAACAGCTGATCTAGAATGTAACATACCCTACAGCACACAAATACAGCGGAACCTCAATTCTCCCTTTTTGGAGGGACCACGGAAAAAAAAAACAACGTACAACACAGGAAAGCGGAAAATCCAGGAACGAATGAACCATCAACTATTAGGCTAAACATCACAAAGATGAAATATGTACAGTATTCTTATGATCTTACAAACACTCCTAAACCAAACCAAACTACAGCCCTAAAGGGCCTTCACCTATCAAGCAACCGCTGCTCTGTCCGAAGGCCTGCAGATTACAAGGTGACACACGGTCAGTGTGACGAATCCTCTCGGCCATTATTCCTGGCTCTCTAGACTGGGGTCGCCATCTCACCATTAAATAGCTCTTCAATTAAAGGTAATCGTAGAAAAAGTGCCTGGAACCAGCCCTCATATCCAGGTAAGAATGCCTGACCTGACCGGGAATCGAACCCAGGCCCTCCAGGTGAGAGGCAGGCAACTCAGACTGCGGGGCCGGTTTCAAACCTTGATTACCGGTACCGACTTAAAAATCTCGAAACTTTACATTCATTGTTACGGGGAAAACTTATTTCAGTTCAGCAACTTTGATCAGCCAAACTCTTCGAAAAATCTAATACCAGTAACGCCAAGCCAAGCAACAATCGACCACAAGTAGTTTTTAATTTTCTAATCTAATAAAATAAAGCACATTAGATACAAAAGCGCCCAACATGATGGCACAATCCCTTTTTTTTTAAATCTTTAATTGTAATTTGGTCACCGGTATACTGTTTGTAGTCATTTTAAGGAAATCTTGTACCCCGTAAATTAGGCTTACATCGACTTTTAAAGGTTATGTTGAACTCGAGAATATGGTTTCGGATATAAGTATCGATCCTCAAGTTGTCGAATACATTATATTCAATTCTGCCCGTCACTAATCACAATCAAATTGGAAAGAGAAAAATATCAACACTTCTGAAATTACGGTTATTCGCGACCTTGAGTCAGCTGGAAAGCGCGCTCGCTGTACAAGTCGGTACGACTGCGAAATGATACGTGCAACATCTGTTCTGGTCTCGATACATAATGGTATACGATAACTAAATTTGTGTTACTTAAGAAGGAGCAGTTTCGATTCCTGCCTGAAAGCCCAGTGACTATACAGTGCCCTGAGGGAAGTGTCGAAAACCTGTTCGGCGATACACTCGAAAAAAGTGAAAACATGTAACCCTCAACATAATGTACATTTTTTGCAATTCAAACATTTTTGTTTATATTCATTTATAGGAAGGGGAGTTAGGGACTGGAATAACTTACCAAGGGAAATGATCAATAATTTTCCAATTTCTTTGCGATCATTTAAGAAAAGGCTAGGAAAACAACACATAGGGAATCTGCCACCTGGGCGACTGCCCTAAATGCAGATCAGTAGTGACTGATTGATTGATTTTACGAAAACTCGTTCCGTCTTCAAGTCGATCTGTCGAAATACGTTCTGTGTTTTTCCAATTGTTGTGGACACTCTCTGCTTTACGATTTCCGAAGATTATCTAAACAATACCACCCAAATGCGATGCTGAGATGGTTGATCCCTTATACAAGTTCACCGCAAATCGCTTTTCCAGTACGGTACAGTACTTCCTCATATTACCGCAATGACGGGACGTTAACACCAAGATCCGTAAGTATGCCATAGCCATCCTTTCATGAGATACAGTTTCTTGAAAAATGCATAATCAAGGATTTAGCATTGATGGGACTGAAATTTCTGGACGGATGATCCGGGAAATAATTTCTTCGAGGAACGGATAATGTGGGATTTTTACAACGTGACTGAATTAGGATGATCGCGGGACTACGTAATTTGAACGAATAATGCGAGAAAACGTAGTTTCCGGGAATGTATAATCGAAGGTTCTACTGTATTAGCGAGTTACACAAGGCAGGTGAGCTAAAATTGCATTTGTGTATTCAAAAGATGCAAACAACAAGAATAATTCTCAATTATTACAATGGGCTCGCCACACCCGAAGGCATTTTATACATATCTGCCAGGTTTCAATAAGGCCATCCCTAACCTGGAGAACAGATGCTGCCTGCTGGGTTTCAGTGGCATTTCCTCTATTGAGGGACCAGCACCCAACTAAGGAAACTCCTCTGTCCAAATCAGGAAAATAGTGCAGTGTACAAACAGTAAAACAAATATTTTTTTGATAATTTACAGGGGAAATGTACCAGAGGTTTTAATATACATACATAATACAGTGACAAACACTACAATATTCAGTATACAAGTTTCCATGAGTACACAAGGAACTCCATAATTCCTACATTAATAGAAAACCAACTTTCATAGAGAAGATGAACATAGTGATCTCTTACAGTCAGTCCCGATACTTATCCCATCACCAAGCGAGTTGGCTGTGTGGTTAGGGGGCGCAGAGCTGGGAGCTTGCATTCGGGAGATAGTGTGTTAGAATTCCACAGTTGGCAGACCTGAAGATGGTTTTCCATGGTTTGGCATTTTCACACCATGCAAGTGCTGGTGTTGTACCTTAATTAAGGCCACTTCCTTTCCATCTTTCCTATCCCATTATCGCCATAAGACCTATCTGTGTTTGTGTGACGTAAAGCAACTTTAAACAATTTTAACACACACAAAAAAAAACACTTATCCCATCATGAAGAAGTTACACCTTACAGCTGTACAATAATGTTTACCTGGAGTGTCGTTTGAGTAAATGCTCCTTATTCGATTCAAGGTCTTCACGGATAATAGCAGTCTCCTGTGATGCAGTAGAATGAGCATCACCAGACATTGTAGAAGTATCTGACTCCAGGCTAACAGAAGAGCTCCCATTTAGCATGACTACAACAAAAGATAAACTGAAAATAATCTTATGCAACGCACATTAAAGAAAATTCTGAACAAGGATAAATATCAAAGATAGGTTCATAAAAAAGCTTGAACTCACCCTGACCTGCAATGGCTGCAAAATAGGAAGAGTCTCTTGCATGCATAGAGGCACGAACAGATGAATTGCTGTCCAGCAGCATAGTAAATCTGTGCATTGATTTTGGGGTGTCTGTTGATGCTGTATCTTTGAAGTTTAAGTAAGAACTACTGGAAGACATTCGACTAGAGGAGTTGTACACATTGTGGTACTCAGTGCGCTTGTTGGTCTGTTCTTGACCGGTATTCAGACGGTTCAAATTCTCAAGCACAACAGTGAGCAACGGAACATACAATGTGGCAATACGAGCCAGCTGACCCTAAAGGAAGAAATATTTAATTAGTTTAAATAGATGCCTTCATGAATGAAAATAAAATTAATAATTACAAAAAAATACACAGTTCTGTACTATAAATAAATTTACCACCACATACACATTTCCATCATGGAAAACCATTACTGTATCTACCTTTTTGTTTTTAAGTTCACTGACTATGTAGTGAGGCAATCAGTTAGTTTCACTTTTTGTCAGAGAAGACATTAGTAGAGCCCTGCATGGATGCAGATATCTGCAAAGTTAGTGTCTTGGTGGATGCAAACTGCATGGCAGTGCAGATAATTTTTCTGATAATTTCTAAATAATGAAATTGATTTTCACTTGGGTATACTCTTAGTTTTGCTTGTGGTTAGGCAACCCTTGACAATGGTATTGGAGAATGGTGATATATAAAGAGCCTTGAGACCATAGAGCCATAAATGTGACCTAAACCTAACTGGCTCCTGCCTGCAATTAGTGGAAGGAAAGAACAAAGGTTCCAAAAGGGAGCCACTCAATGCATCTGTAGTTGTCGAAAGAGGGAATCCCTCAAAAACCTGTGACTTTAGGGAGTCTGGCCTGTTGTGTTATGTTAATAGATCTACCCTTTTCAATACCTTGGATGTAATAAGTCAAATATTTACAATATCCACGGATAACTATTTGTGGATGCGGATGAAGAAAGAACGCATGCGGATAATATTTTGTGTATCCAAACAGGGCTCTAGACATTAATAAATACAGTGCAATATCTTGATATAAATTTAAACAAAAGTTTGGAATAACAGCATACAGGTGATTCTATTTATCAAGATGCCCGATTCATAGCACTATCGGGACCTTACACTGCAGACAATGTTAACAATTGATGTGCTTTATGCCCATATCCTAATCCCATTAATCTACCTCTCCTGCCATGGTACACATGCAGGATTTCACTATTTCAGTAATACACAGACACATCAATCATTGCTCGTTCTGGCATGCACGTACATGTCACATAGATGAACACAAGAACCCAAATAGTTGCACTACTTCTGGCTGTCATATTTATTTATTTATTTATTTATTTATTTATTTATTTATTTATTTATTTATTTATTTATTTATTTATTTATTTATTTATTTATTTATTTATTTATTCACTAAGCACAAGATACAGCTACACTAAGCAAATTTCACTTGTACGGTCATCAGACTATTTAACAAACGTAAACTTTCATAATAAAATATAACAAACATAACAAAATATAACAAGATCAGGTACACAGCCTACTAATAACAACTGTCCAAATCGAAGACTATGAGAATGTCCATGTTCATAGCCAAGTCGTCGTGGGTCAAGATGACGGTATAATCCCTTCACATCAACTTATCTTTAAGAGACTATTTATACCCCTCCCGAATATGCTTTTATTTGATGCTATATCAAGCTCTTGTCTCCTATTAATATTGTTAAAGAGTATTCGGAGGCGGATTAGGAAAGATCATTGAAGTTTTGAGTGCTGAGTGTGGGGAAGGTGGAGAAACTCTTTGGTTCTGGTGGAGCGGGAAGGAACACGGAGAGAGAAGAGTGAGACAAGATGTTCCGAGCGGTAATGCCCATTTAAGATCCCGTGGAGGAAATTCAGGTCACCTACCTGTCGCCCGATGTGCAGCCGGTGACATATTAATTGCCATTAATACCTGCTGCGTAGACATATTTCTGAGCTTGAGGTTTCTGTTCCTAACATTTACAGGAAAGAAGGACACTGCTCTGTCTAATTGCTTTGTGTTGGAGGGGGAGGCTGTTGTCCAAATCGGAGAGCAGTAGTTTAAGAGAGGTTGAATGATCGTAAGGAAGAAGTGACGGAGAGCAATGGGGTCAGAAATTTCTGTGAAGCGATAGAGAATGCCTAGTAATTTCATAGCCTTGGTTGTATATGTTTCTATATGGGTCTTAAATTGTAATTTTGTATCGAATATTACACCTAGGTCATGCTGTTGCGTAAGTACGGTAATGGGCTTGTCGAGTAGGTAATACGATTTAATGTCAAAAACTTCATTTTTAGTCCGTATTGAATCCAGATTTACATTAAGGAGTGAGGGTAATTGTTTCCACCTACTCAATCCTACAACAGTGTGACGTCATTAATACATCACGTATTTATTAGATTTCAACATTGGGACCGGTTTCGGCATTTGTGTTTGCCATCATCAGCCAAAAGTAAATTGTTACAAGGCTTTATACAAATCAATATTAACATAATTTTAAAATATATGTACATACAAATTGAACCATAGTCTTAAATTATTTTGTAATTTGGTGTACACCATAAAACTTTTAATTGAAACTAGTAGCATATTTCTTATGCAATATATTATAATTTGTTAACTCTGTACAATCTTTTGGATATGAATAGTTAAAACGTTGTCAAGTCCTTATAGTTGTTGCAAAATGCTGATTAAGCATCTAGTTCACTTAAAATCAATCTCTTAAAAAGTTCTTTACAGCTGCTTAGACCTTAAGAGCATATGGTTTTTCTTGGCAAATTATACATTCTAGTTACTAACATATATTAAAATAAATTCGCCTACTGTCATATTTGGAACATTAAACATATTTGTACTTGGTATGGAGATTCATTGCAGTACAAGTCTTTGGTAAAATCTATCTCTTAAAAATTACAGCTGCTTTTGACATTAAGAGTATTCAGTGTTCCTTGAGCAATTATATAATTTGGTTATTGACATGCATTAAAATCGGCTGATGTTATTTTAAAACATTAAACATTTTTATGTTCGGTATGGAGGTCCATTGTAGTAAAGGTCTTTAATGATAAACAGTTCCTCATAAAATGAATGTTAGCGAACTATAAAAAGGGAGTTCACTCTGTCTTGGTAGAATGCAAAGTTTAATGACAATCCTTTGTAATACAATGCCGTTGAATAATATTAATGTGCGTAATATTCTATGTTTTGATTGTAGTGTTCTTAATTGTGGATAGACTTGATAATAGTAGACTGGTGGACCGGATTTCTTGGAAACATTACGTTCAAAGGATTTGAGATTCTAGAAATATCTCGATCCAAGACGGACCTAAGAGAAGAAATATATTACGTATTAGCGTAACAGACACTGAGATAAGGAAAGCCCTATTTTATTTGTAAGTAGAAACTCACCTCAAGCACTAAGTCATCAAGAGTAAAGCCAAAGAGGAACTGCCTTCCGAAATGGCAGACAACAGACCGCGAGCACTAGCAGAGGGGCGGAGCATGTTATGTAGGGGAAGGGGTGATCGCGGTAATTTGAGGCTATTGGTCGGGAGGGCATGGATTACGGTGGGGATAGTAGGCAAGCATGTTACGTACATGAACAATGAACAATGAACAATCGGCTTCGTAACAGTAGTTGTCACCATACAATGCCAAGATTGGTAACCCCAAACTGCAGCTTGTAAGCAACCAACATCTACTCCCACATACTTTTGATCTGACTTTTCCCAAGCTACATAGGCTCATATTCAGATCAAACTGTTTGCGCAAGACTGCATGCAGTTAGACTCCAGTTCAGAAGGCCTATTAGACATGCAGCTTTGTGCCTAAGGATGTGAGTACACCCACGGAATTGAGCCCTTGCTCATCAACAATGCATCACTCAACAAGCAATAGAAGTCATTCATTTTATTTGAAGATTAAAGTTTCCTTTCAGACTGAATATTCTAAAATTATTAAATTCTACATGTTTTACATCTATATACACTACGAAGAAGAACTTTGCATTTTAACTCTTTTATTATGGTACTGTATAACATCCAACATTAACTTTTTTCCATACATTCATATGTCTTTTCCACAAGGTATCTATGAAATACTTTTCAAAGTATTGACTGTCATCTATTTCAACCTCATCTGGAAGATGAAGATGATGATGATGATGATGATGATGATGATGATGATGATGATGATGATGACGGTATAGCTAAGTAAGGTGTAGCTGGCCAGTGGTGGATTAAGCGTGCTTTCAAGACAAAACTGAGCTTCAGATTGAAGAACTCAATAAGATGACAGTAGCCAGGTGCATATAATGGCTACAGCCCGAAGCACCAGCTACAAAATTCAGATCAAGACCCAGTTGCTGGATTAGAACCTTGAATGTTCTAACTCACGGTGAATCACAGCACATTAAACCGGGCTTCCACTGTACTTTTATTACTTGATTCATTATTCTTTTAAACCCTAATTTATATGACTAGTATTCATTAGCATAACCTACTTGTTAAATGGACATACCCACCATATTCTATTTTTTCCAAGTGGCAATGGTATTTTTCAAGACAATAATGCACTATGCTACGAGGAACATTACTCTGACTTCTAATACACTGACTGACAAAAAAATTGAAGCGCCCAGAAAAAATGGTCAGATGTCAATGTAACTTCATACACTTACAGTACACAGTATCGGCGGGTATGTAAATGATTAGAGTTGCAATTCTCTGTGACAGGTAGAATAGCCACCAGAGTGCATTAGTGTTGTTAGTGTTTAGTGTTGTTACCAGGCTGGTTGGGAATAGAAAGGGCATGAACAGCGTCAGATGTTGAGCGATCACTGTGAAGGATAAAGAGATGCCGCGTACTTGTCTTAGACAGAGTTATCAGAACCTGACAGAGTTTGAAAGGAGCTTCATTGTAGGTCTCCATTCGGCCAGCTAGTCTAATCGTGCAATATCCAGATTTGTGGGGCATTCGGATATGACATTGGCCCTTCCATTTTTCCCCTCTGATAAGTGTTATGTAGAGGATGGCCAGGGTATCCTGCTATGGTAATGGAGTAGACCGTACAGCCAGAGTCTCAACACAGAGTGTTGGGCAGCGGAAAATAACCAGAGCACCCTAAAAAGCTAATGGCTTCCGGCAGTTGAGCCTTGAGGGAGGGATATGGTCCTTCAGTGGAGGAAATGCCACTGGAATCCATAATGACGGAGGGCAGTAGCTTCGTTATTAGTGCACATTGGCACCAGCCAAGATATCGGCTGATACAGTGATGTGACACACATTTGGGAGCGTAACCATAGTGGTGTAAGCGGTCTAAAAACTGTGAGAGGAAGGCAACAGGAAACCACCTCGTATTTAATCCCCAGGAAAATCTTTAGCATGACTGGAAAACTTAAAGCCAAGGTCCCCAGTCCCCAGCAGCCCTACAGTGGGCAGGGGGGTGATAAGAATCTCCGGGCCAGTCATGACTGAAGGATAGCAATGTGGAATGTTTGTAGCTTGTTTCAAAATTGAAAGAATCATAACGCCATCAGAGAGATGGAGAGATTCAAGATTGACGTTCTTGGCATCAGCAAAATGCATAGGCCTCGTTCAGGAAAGAGTGCAGTCAGTGGTTACCAGGTATATTCAGGAAAGAGTGTAGTCAGTGGTTACCAGGTATACTATTCCGGTAATGACGATCCTTGCTATCTTAATGGTGTGGGTTCCATTGTATATTGAGACATCAGTAAGTCTGTGAAAACATTTGTACCAGTATCAGATAGAGCATGTTTATTACAGCTTAATGCACGACCAGTTTTGATGAATATCATCCAAGTATATGCTCCAACATGTGATGTGTCAGACGTTGATGTTGAAGATTTTTACACAAAAATCAAAGCAGCCCTGTCATACACCGAACCATCTGAGATAAACATTGTGATGGGTGATTTCAATGCTAAAGTCGGCTGGGCTGATAGTCTCTTGCAACGGGCTGATCTAGTCGGTGACTACGGATTAGGAGCAAGCAATCCCCGAGGTGATCGACTGGTCCAGATGTGCCAGGAGGAGGGCCTTATTATAGCAAACACATATTTCCAACTATCTCCAAGTCGCCTTTATACATGGACCTGAAATGCTGATAGCAGTATTAGGAACCAGACTGATCACATCACAATTAACAAGTGGTTCTGAATTTCTATCAAATGTGTGAAAACATACCCTGGTGCCAATATCAACTCAGACCATAGCCTACTGTTTGCTTCTATGAATCTCAGGCTGAAGAAATGCCATTTAAAGGATGAAGTTCAGTCAGCCCTACGTGTAAAACTTGTGGAAGTTCAATACAGCATGAATGTAAATGATGTTGAAGGCACTTGAAATCACATCAAATGTGCAATTAATGACATAAGTAAAATTCACCCTTTGCCATTCCTCATTCACAGGCGGATGCCCGGCTGTAATTACCGTGTTTTCTGACAGAGTCCTTTAAATCCCAATAGGCACAGCAGCATAAATACTAGATATAATAAAAATCTTCCGGGCTGTAGCTGAAACGTCTGGACGAAATGAGAGGAGTAGACCACGGCATAATAGCCTGGAAGATTTTTATTATATTGAGACCGGCCATGAAAGCCTTCAAACTTTGATAAATACCAGACTTTAAAAGAAAATAACTAGAAGTCAGACAAATAAAGATATAAATGTAATTTTTTTCCACTTCGTTCCTAAATGATTATTGCATATAAATGTGTACTCAACCCCAATTTTGAATATTCACTTTTCTCTCCTGATGGTATTCCAAAAAGCACCCCGTCCTGCACAGTGGTAGATCGCATAGCTTACATTTGAATGTTGTTTGTTTGCCTCTCCCAGAAGCTGCCCTATTTTTCATTTGTAAATACAAAGCACATATTTTGGCTTGACCAGGTATCTTCACAAGAGAATGAAATAATTTAGGGGATGAACAGCCGATGGATAAACTTCTTTTACAGCCCGTACGTTGGCGGGATATGAAATTCCCGATCAGCTGTTGCACCAAGTTGCGCCGGAAGTTCAGCTGTCTGCTTCCATGAGCTGAGAGAGCTGGTCGGTTACTCATATCATAAAGAATAAAAATGTTCACAACGTACACATTAATCACAAAACTAGCAGTTTCCCGCTGGCTCTGCCCGCAATGTACAATGTATGGTGTTGTTCGTTACTATCCTCACGGATGTATTTGCAAAGTTCCGACTTGATGAAATAAAGCACATGATCTGCTGCGGTAATAGAATGTAATATTGTGTCAAGAACACTTGAAAATACATTACACAAAGAAATTGAATTAAACGTTCCTTGGAACAACACTACGCGCCGAACTATTAAAAAGTCCTTCAAAGATCTTAGTCATGGAGACAAATGTACTCATAACAATTCTCATAATCTACAAATGTAAGTAGTTATTACCTCAAAAGAAAGTGCTTGATCCACTGAGCGTTTTTAGACCAAAACGAACTGCATACCTCAATTAGAACGAAAGATATGATTGGTTCAATGAGAAAAAATGTTGAAGAAATGAGCTGTCAAATTGAATGTGCACTCATAACTTTGCTCAAAATGAACCAATTTGAATAGTTAAGAGCTGAAATGAAAGAACCTGATCCACTGAGTGTTCTTAGGCCAAAACGAACTCCGTACCTCAATTAGAACCAGAGATATGATTGCTTCAAAGATACAAAAAATTGAAAAAATGAAATAATTTGAGGAAGGTGACAAATTTGTGCATGAATACCCTTTAAGTTAAAACAAAAATGAAGGAAATCGACCAGATAGAATGGCTGGACTGACTGACTTTAGTTTTCATAAATTTTTTAAATATATAGATTAGCAGTTTCCCGCTGGCTCCGCCCGCAATGTGCAAAGTATGGTGTTGTTTGTTACCCTCCTCACAGATGTATTTGCAAAGTTCCGACTTAATGAAATAAAGCACATGATCTGCTGCGGTAATAGAATGTAATATTATGTCAACAAAATACTTGAAAATACATCACACAAAGAAACTGAATTAAATGTTCCTTGGAGCAACACTACCCACTGAATTGTTGAAAAGTCCTTGAAAGATCTTTGTCATGGAGACAAATATACTCATAACTTTTCTCCGAATCTAGTAATTTAAGTACTTATTACCTCAAAAGAAAGCGCTTGATCCACTGAGTGTTTTTAGACCAAAACGAACTGCGTACCTCTTCTTCTTCTTCTTTCGGTGCCTATCCGTTTCGGATGTTGGCGATCATGATGGCTATTTTCGTCTTGTTTGTGGCAGAGCGGAACAGTTCAACTGATGACATATTGCACCAGCCTCTAAGATTGTCAAGCCAAGATATTCTTCTTCTTCCAGGACCTCTTTTGCTGTTGATTTTCCCCTGGAGTATTTTTTGGAGTAGGTTGTATCTATCTGTGTTGCGCATTATATGTCCCAGATACTGCAGCTTTCGGCATTTCACTATCTTGATCAACTGAGGTGTTGTGTTCATCCTTCTCATTACTTCCACGTTTGTAATTCTCTGGGTGCAAGATATTCTCAGGATCCGCCTATAAAGCCATGTTTCAAAGGCCTCAATTAGAACAAAAGATTTAATTGCTTCAATGAGAAAAAAATGTTGAAGATATCGGACATCAAATTGAATGTGCACTCATAACTTTCCTCAGAATCAACCAATTTGAATAGTTAAGAGCTGAAATGAAAGATCTTGATCCACTGAGTGTTCCTAGGTCAAAACAAACTCCGTACCTCAATTAGAGCCAAAGACATGGTAGCTTCAAAGAGACAAAAATTTGAAAAAATCAAATAATTTGAGGAAGGCGAAAGTTAAGTGATTTATAGTGCCTGGTGACAAATCTTTGCATGAATACCTTTCAGTTAAGAAAAAAAATGAAGGAAATCGACCAGATAGAATGGGCGTACTGACTGACTTTAGTTTTCATCAATTTTTTTAATTAATCACAAAATGAAAAATTAAATTCCACCATTCTTTAAATGATCGCCCAACCTCCTAGTATTATCTTTTCTGATTGCTGATGTCCACGCCACCCATATGTTTTGTATAATTTATGACAGCACGAGGACACGCAATTTCTATTTCTTCATTGCCTTTACCGGTTTTTCGTTTCACTGTACCATCATTCACAGAATCTGAATTTGTTGACAGCATAAGAACAGAATCTTGCCAGATTGTTGCTGTTACACCTTCATTTTGCATTTTTGTACATTCTCCCTGCTTGCGTTTCAACTGTGCAGGTTTCCTAAACTTTTCAGGCCAACCCTTTCTATTTACTCTCGTTGTTGCACAACTATAGCTGTTATGGGTTAGCAATAATTTCATCAGTTTTGCAGAACTGAAAAAGTTATCGAAGTAAATGTGATGCCACTTTCCCCGGTATGACTGTCAGGTGTAAAACCACCTGCTCTTCTAATAATAAATTCTGGTCCTGTGTTCCTTTTTTCCCCTTGTAAATCTCACATTTCAGAAGGTAGCCACTTCTACTGTCAGCAATACCCCCTGCTTTGATACCCCATTTGGTGGGTTTCCCTATGAGGTACTGTTTCAAGAAAAATCTTCCCTTGAAACCGATCATAGCTTCATCTACTGTGAGTTTCCGGCCAGGTGTGTACAAAATTCTGAAATTTTCCGTAAGTTGCTGAGCTGGTCTTGCTTTGTGCAGAATATCGTAATGTTCATCTTGTAGTGTTGGCGTGTTTACATGGCTATTCAGATGTAAACATTGCCCAAGTTTCCTAAACAGTTTCAGTGCCACTGCCTGCCTTACTAATGGGCAAATGCACAAGTCTCCTAGGAAGTAATCGTCTATTTCAGGTAAAACAAGCAATCCCATGTACATATGCCCTTATTTCATCAACGTTAGTGTCATGCCAGGTAGTATCAAGAGTGCCACTTTTTCTTCGTAAATATTCGGCATGAATATTTGTCTGCTCTGCTACTAGCTCATAAAATTCCGATCCTACAAATAATTCAAAAAAATATTTTTCTGAACTCCCGGAAGGTAAATTGTGATTTCGACCGGCACTGTTTTCCCATATTTTCAGTTCATCAAAACGAATATTGTGACTCCAGATCACTAGTAACATATCTTTGTAGCCCTGTCCCTAGATCTTCACACAATATTTTTTCGTGCTCATGATTCTCAAAATCATTATCACTACTACATTCATCAGAATACAATTCTGAACCACAACTAGAAAGCTCACTATCTCCACTAACTTCTAATATATCTTCACTTTCGGATTCTTTCTTTCATACCTTTCCACACAACTCCGCAATTTGATGACGTATGAACTTGAACAAGAATAATCTCTAACTGAAAGACAATATTTATAAAGCAGGTCTGCTTGGGAAATACACATAGGAAATGCTGTCAATACACAAGAACCCTCAATATTTCTCTCAACACACTTCTAATGAATGGGAGTGTGATGAGTGCTTTGGAGCGTTCAGCACAACAGGTGGGTGATAATATTCAGGTGCTCTGGAGCGTTAGGGACAGCAAAGAGTCAAGGGATGCTGGAAGAAGGGAAAACAAGCCGTGGATGACAGAAGAAATTCTGAAGCTGATGGACCAGAGAAGGTGTTTTAAGAACAAAGATCCTGTAAAGTACAAAAGTTTGCAGAAGTTAATACGAAAAAAAGTAAGGAATGCAAAAGTACAACAATTCTCTGAGGAATGCATCGAAATAGAATTACTGAATTCAAAACATGATTTTTTCACCATGTACAAGAAAGTGAAACAAGTAATTGGTGCATACAACAAGAAGGTTAATGGAATCCTCCTTAATAAGAATGGTGACATCTTACCGAGCACAGAAGAGAAACTGAAGGAATAGATGGAATATGTACAAAATCTCTTCTTGAATCACAGAAATGAGGATCATGGTGCTTGGGCACAACGATGATGTGGATATCACATGTGTAGAGTACGCCATAAGAACAGCGAAGAATGGGAAGGCTCCATGACCTGATGAGATGTATGCTGAGATACTCAAACTGCTTGAGAAAGAAAAATCCCTTTCATTATTAGTTGACCTATTCAACAGTATTCACCGCAGTGGAACCATTCCTCACGACTGGCTCAAATCAACTTTCGTAATATTGCCTAAGAAAGCCAATGCAAAATTCTGCAATGAATTAGTTTGATGAGCCACGTTCTGAAAGTATTCCTAAAGGTCTTGCATTCGAGAATTTATCATAAATATGAGGAGAATATCGGAACATCACCAGTTTGGCTTCAGACATGGTTTCAAATCAAATCAAATCAAAATCTCTTTATTTGCAAATGAGGTGTTTACCTCGGTGGCAAATGGTACACTAAAATACATTATTGTCAAGCACTAAATATTAAATTAACAAGAGAATAAAATTTTCCTATAATACAATATTATATAATTTACACTAATAATTTTTTCTATTAAACACACAGCTCATCCTTAATAAATTTACTTTGTTTACACAATTCTACTTATAATATCTCCTGTACTACTTACAAATATAGTCATCTGATATACAGTATGTGGAATTACTTCAAATGATACTGTACAACTGGTATAAGATTAAAATTTACATTGCATTTACATTGCATTTATTTACTTTTTCTTTTCTTTACCCATTCTGGAACCTAAGTAGCATAATGACCTGCTGCATCTTAACCAGAGCCCCTTTTACCACCACTTTTCAGAGTTCCTGAAGGGCCTTCACAGCTACCGTACGGTCCCAGGGCCCACGAAGTCCTCCCTGTACTTCACCCCTACAGGCAGTCCCCTACTTTGGCTGTCCAAACTCCTTAGACCAGGGGATGGAATTAATTTATTCACACACATTCTTTATTTACATTAACCTGCACTGGTTGAATGCCCTCTAACAATTAATTTATTTTCTCTGTTGCTGTTTATTCTCTTTTTGAATATCTGTACAGATTTTGAAAAAGGATCAAACACTACCCCTGGTAAACTGTTCCACTCCTTCACACCCTTCCCAATGAATGAAAATTTACCCCAATCGCTTCTGCTAAAATTCCTTCTAATTTTATATTTGTGGTTGGTCCTGCCGATATAATTATTTTCCAACTGAAGCCTCTCACGGATATCTCCCCATGCTGCTTCTCCAGTATAGGCTCTATATAAACCTATAAGTCTAGTTTTCTCCCTTCTCTTACTTAAAGTTTTCCTACCCTAGTTTCTTTAATATTTCTGATACACTACTCTTTCTCCTGAAATCCCCTGTCACAAATCTTGCTGCTTTCCTCTGCACACTATCTATTTCTTTTATTAGGTATTCTTGGTGAGGATCCCAAACACTGTTTGCATATTCCAATAATGGACGAACCATACTTAAGTAACTTTTCTCTTTTAATTCTTTGCTGCATCCTTTAAGTAGCCTCATTATGGCATGTAACGATCTGTATGCTTTCCAAACAATGTCATCCACATGACCCTTCCAGTGCAAATTACTTTCAAATTTTACACCTAAGTATTTGCACTTGCCATCTTTTGGGATAACTACCCCATCCAAAGTATATTCAAATTCAGTTTTAAAACTCCTGTTTGTAAATGTTGTAACAGTTGATTTGCCTCCATTAACCTTCATGTTATTCTCTTCA
Source organism: Anabrus simplex (assembly GCF_040414725.1). Lineage (NCBI taxonomy): Eukaryota > Metazoa > Arthropoda > Insecta > Orthoptera > Tettigoniidae > Anabrus > Anabrus simplex. Next base: position 307,470,173 of record NC_090271.1, on the reverse strand, counting down.
ACCCATTGTTGGATACTCTCAAGGTCCCTTTGTAATTCTGAACAATCCTCAATGGTATTTATTTCCCTATAAACAATTATGTCATCTGCATACAATCTTATTTTTGATGTTATATTGTTCCCTAAATCATTCACGTATATTAAGAAAAGTAACAGACCGATTATACAACCCTGTGCAATTCCCTTCCAAACTTTCTCTTCCTGCGATACGTTAATTCCCACTTTGACTTTCTGAACCCTCGAATTTAGAAATGTTTTTACCCAGCGTGTAACCCTTACGTCCAATCCTATTCCCTCCAATTTCTTTAATAATATTCCATGTTCCACTCTATCAAAGGCTTTGGAAAGATCTATGGCTATGCAATCTAAATGGCCTCCTGAATACAATTGATCTGATATGTCCTCCTGAAATCCCACCAGTTGTGCCTCACAAGAAAATTTCTTTCTAAATCCATACTGGCTCCTCATGAACCAATTTTTATCATCACATATCCCTCTGATGTACTTTGATATTAAACTCTCCAGTATTTTACAAACTATACTGGTCAGGCTGATTGGTCTGTAGTTCTCTGGTTTCCTTTTATCACCCTTTCCTTTATAAATTGGTATTATTATAGATTCCTTCCATTCCTTTGGTATTACACTATTATTTATGACATAGTCAAAGAGAAATCTTAAATAAGGCACTATTTACCACCCCATTGTCTTTATCACCTCCTCAGTAATTTGATCACTTCCTGCTGCTTTTCCTTGCTGAAGCAGTTGGATTTCTCTGAAAATATCTTCATTTGTGAACGAGAAGCTTCTTGTTTCCCCTCTGTGTCTGTCCCTCTGTAACTTCTGTTTCGGTTTCCAACTCCTGACAATCATCTACTGAATCTCTAAATTCCCTACTAAAGAGGTTTGCTTTCTCAGTATCTGTTAAATAGTGTTCACCCCCTTCTCCCACCATTGTAGGAATTTGGATTCCTTTTCCTTTTTGATTCCTGATATATGAATACAGCTTTTTCCATTTCCCTTTGTGGTCATTACGCTCTTGAAGAATTCCATTCATATAATTCTCTTTTGCTTCCTTTTTCACTCTATTCAGTTCCCTCATTAGCTGTTTTCTACTTTCTCTACTCTCCCTACCTTCTTTGATTTTCCTGTTTACTATTCTACATTTTCTTTTTAATTTTCTTATTTCCCTTGTATAATAAACAGGGTCTGAGGTGATTTTACCCTTCTTAACAGGTACAAATCTCTTCTCTCCTTCCCAAACGATTCCTTTGAATTTAGCCCAAAGTGTATCCACATTACTCCCTTCACTTATCCAACAACTGAATTGTGATTCAAGGCAAGTCCCAAATTCATTAACTTTAGTTTTTCTGTACAATTTCTTGTCTTGTGTGACCCTCTTATTAAGCCTTTTTGGTACCAGTCCTACATCCATTATTACAGCCTTATGGTCACCTATTCCTTCAATTACCTCAGTTTTATCAACAATTTCCCATGGTTTAACCAAGAATACATCTAGTAAGTTATTGAGACGAGTCGGTTCTTGTACTACTTGTGTAAATCCTCCCTCCCAAATTAATTTATTTGCCAGTTTCTGTTCATGGGCTTCACTTGCAGCTCCATTCCATTCAACCTCAGGCAAGTTTAGATCTCCCCCAATTATTACCACATCATTATTATTGTTTTTATGAGTATAATCTATTATTTTCTCAAATATTTCCATGTCTCTTTCCTCTCTTCCAGGCCTGTATGTTCCTATAATTCCCACCTCCTTCATATTATCACAAATTAATTTTATCCCTAATATTTCATCCCTTTCATCAGTAAACCATTCATGTGAACAATATGATTCCTTCACCAGAATAAACACCCCCCCTCCCTTTTTATCTCCTCGGTCTCTACGATAGACTGTGTACCCTTCTGGAAATACTTCTCTATTACCCACCCCTTCTCTCAACCACGATTCCACTCCTATCACCACATCAGTCTCATAAGATTCCACCAATGTACCGAATTTTAATTGTTTATTTACTACACTCTGACAGTTTACCAAGAGCAATCTCAGACCCCCTTCCTCCCTAAAAATTGACTGTTGCAATTGGGTAACTTGAATTTCCTTACTTTCCTGAGTTTCATTTTCTAGTTGGCTGAGCCAGCTTGAAGTACAGCTGGCTCTTTCTACTAGTTTTCCTGGTCAGTATTATAACTCAAGGGAGTTGCCTTTTTTACAGTACATATCTTATGATTAATAAAATCTAGAACAATATTTGCTATCTTTCGTTTACCTGAATTGTTTAAATGAAGGCCATGCTTTGTGTAACTGTCTCTCGAAACTGCTGCTATCAATTACCTGTGTATTACGAAAATGTTTACAAATTTTAACCATATCTGTATTAACTTTGTCCACTTCAATGTTCACACACGAGTCTCTAATCAAATCATGCCTGTGGGGCACGTTCACTACAAAGATGTTAGTTTGAGTCAGCTTACCTAGTGTACATTTAAGTTCAGAAATAACATTCTTAGCGTTGTTGTGAGCTACGTCGTTCGTCCCGCCGATGATCACTACTGCATCACGACTTCCGAGATTTCTTGCCGCCTGCTCCGTGTTTTCCAATACCTTCTTCATTGGGGCCCCAGGATAGATGACTGCCGATGCTGCAATATCTTCATTGACCATTTTCTCCGCAATTCCCCTTGCCTGGCTATCACCAAATATAAAAATGTTCGACACTTTCGCCGGTGCACCGTGTGGGATTTTAGGCCTAACTTTGCCGCTTCTCGTAATGGATTTTGCGCTATACGTTTGACTGCTTCCTATACGGATACCTCGCGTATCGCTTACTTCCCTCAGGGATGAAAATCTATTTTTGGTGTCAATTACAAAGTTGTCCTTATTAAACTGTACACTTTTCCTCCTCGAATCTGAAGAAACTTGACACCACGCGCTAGAATTCTCGGAGCCACCTGTGTTCTGAGTGTTTACTGGTACCGGTACTTTCGATTCCAGTAAACGTACCTTTTCCTTTAAAATCTCATTCTCCGCTTTTAATGCTTGTAAATCCTGTTGCAATAAAGAGAGAATTACAAGTACATTATCATTACCTCCCTCCTCCAAGTAATGAGACGCCAGCGATTCGTTGACCGTTGTAGGCCTAGGTTTGTTACTGCTATTCAAATTGCTCTCGCCACAGCTAACACGAGTCCAAGTATCTTCATTTTTAGCAAAACCAGCACTACATATACACTCAAAATGGTACCAAATTAAACACTTTTCACACTCGATACCATTCTTCACTCGCTTCTTGTTTACACCACATTTATTCCCGATTATTTCGCAAGAGAACCGGGAGCTATCTTCACTTACATCCTTCGCTGACGCCATCTTGTACCTTCGGTTTTGGTACTAGAGAGGCATTATTCAGTCTGCAGGTATTCGTCCAACAGTGCCGAGATGTCAATGTTGATGTTTTTGCTTGTTTCATCGACTACGAAAAAGCCTTCGATACAGTCCGCCTTGACGAACTTATGAACATTCTTCGAGAATTAGGACTTGGTGGGCGGGACATCCGTATTATTGGTAATCTCTACTGGAACCAGAGTGCTGGCGTAAGAGTTGATGGTCGTGTCTCAGAAGAAGTCTCAATTACGAAAGGAGTTCGCCAAGGCTGTATTCTTTCACCCATGCTTTTCAACATCTACTAAAAAAATATTTTTTGAGATGCTCTTTACGGAAAGACTCAAGGAGTTGTGGTTAATGGTCATAAATAACATCAGGTATGCTGATGACATTGTGCTACTTGCAACCAATTTCCAGGATCTACAGGAACTATTTAATGCTGTAACCGAAGCCAGCAGCGCCATGGGCTTGAGGTTTAATGTAAAGAAGACCAAGTGGATGGTTATAAGCAGGAAAGAAGATGGCATTCGAGGTAATCTCACAGCAGCAAAGGACCAGATCGCAAGAGTGGCAACATTTAAATACCTGGGATGTCACATCAATGATGACTTGGACTTTGCTCATGAGATCCGATGTGGAATTGAGCAGGCTAGAATGTCTTTTCAGAGACTGAGAAAACTTTTGACAAGCCCATTACCTTTCCCTTACACTACGAACACGAATACTCCAGTGCTAAGTTTTCAGCACTCTGTTATCGGCATCCAGGCATGGACACTAACTGAGACCATGTGCAAGAAGTCGCAAGCATTTGAAATGTGTATGTACCGAAGGATGCTGAAGGTACCTTGGACAGCTAAAATGACGAATATAGAAGTTTTGCACCGTATGAACAAAACAGTTGGTTCAACAAAAGAGTCCGTCACAAGATTACCCGTCACAGCTGGGATGGAAAGAGTAGGACGGTCATTAACTATGTCATTACAGATGAAGTAAGAAGTAGACTTGTGACTGATGTCAAGGTGATTCCAAGCGAGAACCTCAATAGCGACCACCAGCTATTAGTTGCAGATCTGAAAGATATTAATGTACCAAGGATAACAACATGGAAATTGCCTAAGATTAAGGTGTGGGAACTACAACAGATTGGAAAACAGACCGAATATCAGGACTGTATAAGAGGACAATTGCCTACAGAAGAAGTGGAGAGTGGTGAGGTAGAGTGGAGAAGATTTAAAAATACCTTGATAAAAGAAGCAATAGAGGTTTGCGGGAAGACAAGTGCGAGAGTAAGGGAAAAAGAGACAGCCTGGTGGAATGGAAGAGTAAGATCCTCAATAAAGGAAAAGAACATAACCTGAAAAGAACAAGATAAGGAGAAATCCAAGCCAGAACAGGTAAGGGACGAGGGGAAGATCAGAGACCTCGAGCAAGCATACCGGGACAAGAAATTGAGGGTTAAAAGAGTAGATGAAGAGGAGAAGATAAAGTGCTGAGAGAAATTTACTCAAAAACTGAAGGAAGACAGCAGAGGAAATATGAAACTAATGTTCAGAGTGATCAAAAACAAAAGGTAAAATTCTGTTTATGGTTTTCCTTGACACTGAGAAGGCATATGACAGCATTGCAAAAAGAGAAGATATGGGAATGCCTGAGAAACAGAAATGTGCCAGAGGGACTGGTGAGGAAAGTTCAGATGCTGTATGAGAACTGTACCAGCTGTGTGCGACTGGGTGACGGATATTCATCCTGGTTCAAGACCGAAAGTGTAGTCCAGCAAAGCAGTGCACTATCCCCATTATTGTTTATCACCATCATGGATGACATAATGAAGAACATCAAGAAAACCTCTGGTGAACCAAATAAAATGGCCTTCGCTGATGATGTCATCATCTGGGGAGAAACTATAAAAAAAGTACAGTCGAGACTCAATGAATGAAAGGTTAAGTTCCAGAAGTTCAATCTCAAGATAAGCGAACTTAAAACAGTAGTGATGGCAATAAACAGAGAGGGACGACCAGCGAATATCATGCTAGGAAACGATCCACTAGAAAGTGTGGAAAGCTTTACATACCTCAGCAGTGTTATATCTTGCGATACACTAGCCACAAAGGAGGTGGCAAATAAGAGTGCAGAAGAGCTCTCAGTTTTACCAGCAAGTACGAACACTCCTCTGGGATTCTAAAGTACCATCAAGATCAAAGCTGGTGATTTTCAATTAGACTTCATACCAATCTTAACCTATGGTATTGAAAATTGCACCCTCACTAAGAAAGACTCATTAAGGTTGCAGGTATCCGCGATGAAGTTCCTTGGGTCCACAATTCAAAAAACCAAACTGGACAAGTTAAGGAAAGATGTGGTTAGGAAGGACTCTGTGATTGTTACATCATTGTTAGATTGGGTCACAGCATGTTCAGACTGAGGTGGTTTGGGCATGTAATGAGGATGGAACCAACAAGGACAGCATATGTTAACTTGGAGCGACACGTGGCAGGGAACAGACCAAGAACCCACTGGATGGACATCATAAAGATGGACATTGCAGATCAGGAAAGGACACTGGAGGACGTCACTAACAACAGAACGTATCTCAATAAGACAGAATGGAAGAGGCTCGCCAACAGTACCTGGGAAACTGGAACTGTAAAATGATGATGATGATCAAAGAACCAGAAATTCTCATTACCATCAAGAGAAGGAAGCTAGAATACTTTGGTCATATCATGCGGAACAGTAAATACCACCTTCTGCAAGTAATACTGCTGATCCCGTGGTGTCAGGGTAGCGTGCCTGCCTCTTACCTGGAGGCCCCAGGTTCAATTCCCGGCCATGTCAGGGATTTTTACCTGGACCTGAGGGCTGGTTGGAGGCCCATTCAGCCTACGTGATTAGAATTGAGGAGCTGTCTGACGGTGAGATAGCGGTCCCGGTCTCGAAAGCCAAAAATAATGGTTGAGAGGATTCGTTTGTGCTGACCACACGATACCTCGTAATCTGCAGGCCTTTGGGCTGAACAGCGGTCGCTTGGTAGGCCAAGGGCATTCAAGGGCTGTAGTGCCATGGGATTTGGTTTTTGATTTTTGGCAAGTAATACTCCATGGGAAAATTAATGGAAAACGTGGTTCAGGGAGAAGTAGGACATGGTGGCTCGGCAACTTGAGAGAGTGGTTTGGGGTGACAAAGCTTACTCTGTTAAGAACAGCTACAAGCAAACAAAAGATCATGCTACAGATGGCCAACGTTCTGTGAGGACATCGCACATGAAAAAGATTGGCGCAATGTTGGACTGCAGAGGAATGTGAGGGCAGGCAAACTCGTCATCAAGGTTCTGGTCGACCACATCTGACCACCACAAAGGAGGATCGCTGTATTGTGCACCAAACACATTGTAACCCCTTCACATCTGTGCCTGCCATCCGAGAACAAGTAATAGACTCCCTGCAACATTCTGTGTCATCCTGCACAATTGGTCAGAGACTAGCAGCAGCTGGACTAGGGATTTTTTTTTTGCTAGGGGCTTTACGTTGCACTGACACAGATAGGTCTTATGGCGATGATGGAATAGGAAAGGCCTAGGAGTTGGAAGGAAGCGGCCGTGGCCTTAATTAAGGTACAGCCCCAGCATTTGCCTGGTGTGAAAATGGGAAACCACGGAAAACCATCTTCAGGGCTGCCGATAGTGGGATTCGAACCTACTATCTCCCGGATGCAAGCTCACAGCCGCACGCCTCTACGCGCACGGCCAACTCGCCCGGTGACTAGGGTATTACCGTTAACACCACCACAACACAAATGGCTGCGTTTGGAGTGGTGCCGTGACTGGGAAGCATGAATGGCATCACACTGTGTTCAGTGATGAATCGTGGTTCTGTACTACCCTGGATGACCCTTGTCTGTGAAAATGACGGCACCTGGGGAAAGGTCTCATTTTTCCGATGTTCTGGAGAGGCACAGCAGTGTTACTCCAGACGTCGTGGTGTGGGGAGCCTGATGCAAGTGTAATAGACTAGTATAACCTGGAAACAATATTCTCTAACCCATGGGTAAAAAAAATTGAAATATCAAGGTCGATTTATTATCATTACTACTACTTTTGAGGTATGGCTATGAAGTTGTTTACATCTATTAGTATTATTATTTACGTAGTTATGTCTGGACTTTATTTGGTATGATCGTATTATTTGTGAGGATATGCCATAAAACATCTGCTGTATGTATATTAACGTGAGTTTATTTAATGTAAGAACACACAGAGAAAGTGTTACTGATAAGTGGGCTTGTGCTGCTAAGTCCTTTGTAAATTTGATTCTATTTTGTAATAACTGAAATAACATCACATACTCTCTCGATATATTAAATTTCATTTTTGTCTCCTCCTCCCTTTCTGGGTGCTTGAATTTTTTTGTCAGGCAGTGTGTATCACCTGACTTCTGAATTTTCTTGACATCAACCCAACAGACCAATTGTGGGACTTAGAAAGCACGTCAGATGCACAACTTAACATGCCTGGTTGATCAATACTCTCGATAACTACAAAATTTTTTTTAAAACACTGCCATGTCAAATAGCTTTTGTACAGTGAGCAAAAGGTGGCTGAAGTGCAGCAAACACTTGGTGTACATTGGCTAATATTCAATTTTGTAGCTGCCCACTTCATAGGGCAATTACAAAATCCTTTAAAAATACCTTATTCTGATAACGGTCATCCAACTCGTGCTTGGCCAGCAAATCTCGAAGTGTAGCCACAGCCACCTTCCGGACCTGGAATACCTCATTGAGTGACGTGCGCACCTCTTGAAGAAGTAATCCCACCAGAAAATGTTGTCTGCAGAATTCTTCAGAGAGACAGTATTCATCCATATAATCTGCAATTAATCATTTCATATACTGTAATTAAAATTAATTACCAAATCATACTTTTTATTTTCTACTGATCTGAGTAACAAGACTTCCCTCATGTAATACAAATGGTACTGAACGAGAAATTTAAACAAAACCTTACATTTCTGAATGGTGCTTGTATGGATATTAACAACTAGACACTCATTAAATAAACACCATTCAATTCAGTTATTTAACTCTTTTTTTTTAAAAGACAAACCAAGGTTTTATTGTAGAAAAGGGTTTGCATTAACAGCAATTTTTATTTTTTACTGATGAACAATGAAATTTATTATCAAGACCCATTGTTAGGCTGTAGCTGTGCCTATTGGCCATTTGTTTTTCATGATATGATGAATATTTCCCCACAATGTCTTAATTACAGTACATTAAAATATGTAAGAAAAGGATACATACCAATTCTGCTCTTGGTGCCTAGACGTGAATGACTTAGGGGTAGATTGAATACTACAAAATGTTCATGCGAACAGATAACTTGAAGAAAGGTGAACTTGTAGTCATATAGTGTCTTTGTATCACCAGGATTGAACTTATCCATGTACGAATTGATCAACTTGAATACATATCCTCGATCCATAAAGGTGAGACACCTCTAGACAAGAAAAAAGATAACCTTTCAATGAACAGAATAACATGAACAATGAAACTACTAATTATAACACTACAAGAAAAGCATAGCACAGCAAGAGATATATTTAACATACGACAATCCTTAATGGGCAGAAAATTGTATGTACAGTAAATCAAAGGAAGTCTACTTACTAATTGCTCTCCAAGTTGAGAGGATGATATTAAAATCTAGTCATTACTACTTGAACTATCATCATTTCCCCATGTTTTCAACTAATAGAAGTAGGACTTTTCAAATGACACTCAGTGGAGATCAACATGTTGTACTAGTGAATAGGTTATATTCTGTTTTTCTTGTCTTGTGGTCGTATAACAAACAATTTCGGCTGGACAAGCTGCCAATATTTATTTTGCCTCCCTTCTTTTGGACTGGTCTTATGCAGTTCACCAGTCCACCTCCTTTTACTCTATACCATTTCACTCTTCCAATTAACCTACATACTAACATAACAGCTCAAGTTTCCATGCCAAGTCTCAAATATAAAAATATTATTTTCGAAGCTTGTAGACTGTTGTTAAAGTGGGTTAGTAACTCCCAATATTTCACCAGAAACTGTGCTTGGCATTCTCAAGGAAGATCTTCAGAGATGATCTTTGAAGAAAGCAGTCACCTTGAGAATGCCAAGCACAGTTTCTGGGTAATCCAACCCAGTGGTGGTTTATCATGTTACCTGGGAGATTAATTTTGCCCTTTGTCCACAAAATCCTGTATCTTATATCCCTTATAACCACTTAACATTCAGATCTTGCAATCTTTTGTAGCGAGCTTTCAAATTCCTATCAGCCTTGCCTCAAATCCCCTTGCTCTGAGGACCTCTATGGTTGAGACAATAGCGAGATTCAAGAAAATAAGAAGTCATAGCATTAGATAATCATTCCTCTTTCTTATTTTCTTCCTCTCCTAAACAGGGTCTCCTCTACTTCCCAATCAATGAAGGGTTGTGCTGAAAATTTTGGATCAAAGTTGTCCTTCTCTTTGTGTGAATGCATTCAACAGTGTTCCCACCTTACAAGACAGTGCTCTCCATCGATTTCTTCTTCTTCTGTTGTCATTTCCAATTCTCAGCTGGGTCAGATTATGAATCAAAGACCTCCACCATTGTCCGTCTCTCCACAACTCCTTTCCTGCTTCTAATATCTCTTCTGTCTTTTCTACTCTCTTCTTTATACTCCCCTTCACAAAAACCATCCACCTCTTTCAAGGCCTTCCTTGTGGTCTCCTTTCTGTTGCTTTCTTTTTGAAACTCTGTCTTTTCCCATTCCTACTAAGTGTCCGTTTCAGTTTGCTTGTTTCTTCTATCCTGGCCTGTAGCAGGACGAATAGAAATGCATAGTGTGACGACTTCTGCTGGTTGATATGTTCCTACACTACGCGGCACTGGTGTAGATATATAGTGATCAGCTGTCTCCGAACATGTGATTCTAAATGAGATCTGATATGCCTTGATTAGGAATTTATCATTTAAATAAATGATCTAAAACCGTGTGTTCATTATTGTGATGTTTCAGGACTGTGCATTTTGTTTACTGACCGATGACTGTGTTTATATGCGACCTGTGTTTCATTCAAATGAAAATATAGTGTTCTTTGTTTTGAAAGTAATATGTGAAAAATATGTAGGAAATATTTTACATTTAGTAATGATTTAATGAAATTACTTCTGAAATTGGTTCCCCAGTATCTTAACGAATATCTCGAATGTGTATGTATGTCTACAGAGCTGAGTGATCTTTCATTAATTCACCACGAAATCAAACTCAGTTGCAATTATCAATTATAACTTAAAAACACATGTTCAACTGTTAGTGTACATGCTGCGTAATTTAAACATATTAAAACTCTGCAGGCATCCACATGATTGTTACGTTCTGGTATGTCATACACATTTAATTTTTACATAACTACTTAAAGTATAACATGCTCAGCTTAATGAATATTACCAGAACTTCACCCCATCAGTCAGTTAACTGGACACCTTGGACATTTTCCGGGAATGTTTTGCAGTTGTACGAGCTTGCATTTCTTTCCTTACTTCTTTTATTCGGAAATAAAATCGTCATAGTTTGTGATGGAAAATTAATTTTAGTACCAAGTCCTGAGCATATTTAGTACAGCACCCAAGTCCGTGAGAAACAGTAATTGGTGGTAAACTATCCAGGTATTCATGAAATATTTCTCCCCATAATGCTTCTTGTACACTAAGATTTCTCACAACCACTTCCTCTGCATGGGAAAACATAAATAATAATTCATTCTACGGGTAAATGAGATAGTTGGATGAGTTACAATATTCTTGTAGACTTGTTAGGGCCGAAAACGGACTGCCTTTTGCCTCCTCTGTATTGTTTTTCAGAGCCCCAATACATGCTGTACAGCCTGTCCCTTTGCTTTCACTGAGCTCGATAGCTGCAGTCACTTAAGTGCGGCCAGTATCCAGTATTCGGGAGCTAGTGGCTGCGTACCCCATTGTCGGCAGCCCTTCCTTCCTTCCTTCCTTCCTTCCTTCCTTCCTTCCTTCCTTCCTTCCTTCCTTCCTTCCTTCCTTCCGCTTCCTTCCCACTCCTATCCCATCGTTGCCGTAAGACCTATCTGTTCACAATTAAGTATTTATTTATTTTCCACCTAGTCGATACAATGATTGCTTACAGCAATTTAATGGTTAAAAGTGGTACATGGTTGAAAATACTATGTTGATAATATACGAAACGTATCACTTTTAACCATTGAATTGCCTGAAGCAATCATTGTATCGACTAGGTGGAAAATAAATAAATACTTAATTGTGAATCTATTGAAGTGGGATACAGACCATGAAGCTGATTTTATGTAGACCTATCTGTGTCGGTGCGAGGTAAAGCAACTTGTAGAAAGAAAAAAAACTTTGCTTGCATGCTTAATAATATACCCACAGAGGTGATGAATAACATTCATTTTTGAACTGGTGTAAGGAGCAATTTGTTCGTCTTCCCAACTTGAAAATGGTGGCTGTTCAAAGGTTCCTAAGCTTGCTGTAAATTTTTTCCTTAGCTGTACTTATGGTTTTGGCATTATTTTTGACAACAACTTTTGCCATGGCTCTAACCTGACTGAAAAATGTGTTAAGGGTACTATCACTTAAAGGCAGATCTTGACGTGGGATAGCCTTCGACCACTTAGAAAACAGAGTGGGATGGATCTCTTGGGAGTAAAAAAGAAATGCCATTTTTCATTCGAATGTTTATCATAACCCAACTTGCAACACAAGGCATAGCAACTTGTAGGCATATTCACATGCGGTAGTAAATTGAAGCATATGCCAAAACATACATCCTACTTCTCAAATGTTTAATCTTTTTCACTGTTCAGTTCACGAAAAGTTAACACCAGATATTTTGCATATATAAAACTGGAGAATGTATAAACCTACCGAAAAATACCACAAACTGTTTACACATTTCCACATTAAGCCGACAAAAAGTGCGCGTACTTGGATATTTTATCGACAGCAGAGCTGCAGGTGGCGGAGAACATGTACACCGTGTCTGTTAACATGTGATTCAGAGGGAGTCATCACACTATTCATTTCTATTCATTCTGCCTGTAACTTTGACACTCCAATCCTCTTTCTAATATCTTCATTTTGGATTTTATCTTTTCTTGTGCCCCCTACAATACCTCTAAGGAATCTTGCAATCTCAGAATGAAACTGGGAGTCCACCAATTTCAAACTACTAAGGCAGGTTAACATTCTCTATATCACCATATTTATGTGCATATTAGAACCCATTTCCTTCTCTCCATTTTTATACCCAGAGAAAAAACACTATCAGCTAAAAAAAAAAAAAAAGGTTGTGCCCGTCGGGACACGATTTAAGCCTTTCCCTTCAACATTTTGACCTGGGCAAAACGCCGTTGAAAAGTGTATCTCTTGGGAATCTTATTCCTACTCTGTTTTAATTTTTTCTTTTTTGGGGGGTACGACTTAGGCCGCTAATTGTAACCTCCATCGTTTACATAGGATGTGTCCTATTATTTATTTTCTGGTCCCATGACTCTGGAGTAATGGCCTAACGACGTGCCAACTACAGAGCAAGTCCGTATGGTCCGCTGACTATCCTATTCTTTGTTGCGCCACATCGCCTCACTGGCGTGAGTTTGATTCGATTGTCGAGCTTCAAGATGGCTAGAAGATTGGCGCGTGGGCTCTCCAAAAGGGCCTCTTTTCATCGGGACAAACCTGGATAAAATGTGAAGGATGTGGGCCTAAGGCCCAGAAGAGTGTGATCTTTTAAGATTTTCTTAATTCTACTACCTCGTGTGGACGCCTGTTTCTCTACTTTACTTAATTCGAACTCTCCAAGTCTGTAAGTAATGGACAGCTTAAACTGACGTCATGGGTTAGCTTTCTACTGATGCTGAAAGAGTAAGTCTATTTACAAGCTATTTATTTTGACTTTCCTACGTGAGTTGGATTTCATCGTCTCAAAATAATTTGGCTAAACTAGTAGATCTGTTCTACGAATTGCATTTCTGGTTGACCTTCATCTGAAATGAACTTGAAAAATTTAATCAACATGGAAGAACTTGGCCTATTGACTGTACCGCTTAAATCAACTATGTGTACAAGTAATATTTTTTTCTTTTGGGGAAATGTTAGAGGTTAAAGGGACTTGTGGATTAATTTGTTTTGGGTTAAGTTGAGGTAAAAAAAAAAAAAAAAAGTACTTAATATGTAAGGACTTTGTTATATGGTTGAGATCGTGAGATAATCTCTGTGAAACAGAGTCTAGTTGGTTTTAAATTGAGTATTTATTTTTAATTTTTCCTGTCTTTTTTTCATGAGGATTTTCTTCCTTTCTCTTCGGCATGGTTGATTTTGTTTGACGTTTCCTTGGCGACCGTTGCCTACGGGAACGATTGTTTTTGGGATTTTTTTTTATATACTATGTGGATTTGAAGTGGTTGACGATTGGTTGATTTGGTGACGAGTGTGTCAATAACTGAGAGCAGTTGGCTCTATATTCTTCTCTTTTAATGTTTTATGTTTTGAAGGTGGGAACTTTCCCTTGTGATTTGTGCTTCGCTATCTTTTACTCTGCTTTGGGAACCTGTGTGTGCTCTATCTGATCTAATTATTGCTCGTCGCTTCGATAATATTTGATTGGAATTTTTATCTTTGGTGAGCGCGTTACTGCTATTGTGCTATCTTGTTCTAATACTCGAGTGTGCCGGCTCAGCTTCGAGTGACTTTCTGTGCTTACTATTTTATTTCAAGTTGTGCCTATCGTGATCCGGCTCGGAAGAGAATCTCGCGGTCTCATTTAAACAATTCTCTTCTTATGTACAATTATTTCTGAAGAGAAAATTTTGTTTAAATTATTAATATCCAAGCAAATCTTTGTATGTTTGTCTACTCGGACTCATCTGGGGAGCAATAAAATTTAAACCATGGACTTTAATCCAAATAAGTATTTGTAAGTGATCTGGTTCAAATTAATCTTTAATTTATTTTCTTAGTCAAGAGGGCATCCCTCGTTTAAGGTATCTTGTTATCAATCAAATTTCATTTAATTGTGTTATTAGTTTGTTATAATTCAAAGTTTATGTTTTTAATCAATCTAATCTGATGGGTTTCGTGTGTGTGTGCACCTGGCAATTTTAATCGTTTGTTTTCACTGTCATATATAAAGTCCCCTTAATCAAGGTAATTAAATGATTTAGTTGTTTTTAAAAGAAATTAAGCAGTGTTTTGCTTTCATTCTACAATCATTTACCACCACAAAAACGCTAGGTTACGGTCCGAATTGCCTCTGTTTTATGGTCCAGTTCCTGCTTTTGGTGAGTGTCAACGTTTCCTGTTTAAATATTTTTGTTTGTGCTATTTTCTGCCTTTGTTTACTTGTGCCAGTAATGTTGGTACGGGCTGGTACAGTAATTGGTAGCAGAGCGTGGTTTCAAGCAATTTAAGTACCGGTAGTGCATTTGTACTCTTTCGCTGGCATGGTATCGAATGAGTGAAGTTTTGAAAGAAGCACAAAGGGGTAGTTTAACCCTTTGTTGCCTGACGGTACTTTAAAGTACCATCTCATATTTCATGGCTTTGGAATTATTCAGTAAATCCTACCCCTGTATTTTCCTCATGGTACTTTCAAGTAACTAATTCTTGAAACAGAGATATTTCATTTTTGGTGTTGGTATTGATGAAAAACGCGGGAGATCGTTTTATTCTTAGGAGTGTAGTCATAGTGTTAGCACTGTAAACAAATGACATTTTGATTGATTATTTCATAGCTCCTATTGTTACATTCGACCTGCGAGTGATCTTAGTACATGTAAGTATGCTTCTGTAATGCAATAAAGTACTCAAATTGATGAAATTTGCAATTGGTGTGGATACATAGCTAGTAAATGGCGAGGTACTTAGAAGTATCGTCAGGCCATATGGAGGGTCTCATGTTAGTCATATCCAAAACCGAAAATAATGCTTTCCTTCGATGGACATCAGTGTTTTTCTAGAGAAAGACAGTAAAGGTGTGTGCTTAGCACCTAATTTCCATGGAACAGAAGCCACAACTGTTTCTAGGAAACAGAAGGATGGAAGTAATGTTACTGTTGATTTTCTGGTTGTTGCACCCATGGGTGGAGTGGACCATGCTGATAGACTTCGAGGCGTATATGGTTTAGACCGTCGATCCAAAAATGGTGGCATAGATTATTTTGGGGAATGATTGAGATAACATTTGTCAATGCCTACATCATATACTGTAATCTGCATGAAAAAGTCCCTCTAATGGCATTCCGGCATAATGTGGCCCTAGGACTGATGAACCAGAAAGAAATTCCTCTTCCAGGAAAACTCTCACGTGATATGAGGTCACCAAAGTCACCAGAGCAAACTTGTCTACCAAAAAGGAGGAAAACAGAATATTCCATGCCCAGCGATGTCAGACTAAGTAATCGTGGAAATCATTTTGTTGTTTTTGTAAAAAACCGTGCTCGATGTTAGGTGTGTTCGAGAAAGAAGGTGCAGTCAAGACCGCATTCAAAGTGTACTACATGTAGTGTTTTCTTTGCTGCAATGAAAAAAAGAACTGCTTTGCAGAGTATCATAATGTGTCAGCTGTATAGGATGTATGCAAGATGTTCTACATATGAACAATAATATTAGGGAACTTCAGTCTTATTGCACATATTTGCTTTAAATTTTGCTTTTACATTTTTGTAATAGTTTTAGGTATGAAAAACATGTTCTACTAATATGTTGAGACAATAAATGTGATATAATTCCAAAATGTGAACATTCTTATCTACCCAAATATGAAGCCTCCTATATGCCTGACGGTACTTAAAAGTACTCGAAATTAAAATTATGATTTGAAACTATTAGCTTTTACTATTTGAACATATTCCATTAGAATAAGGTGAAAGAATCAAGTATACTTATTATTTTTCACTATTCAGGTAACAAAGGGTTAAGGGAAATATTTTGTGAAAAGGAGTGCAATTTCTTGATCTAATATCTTCTTGTTCATTCTCTTGCATATCCGTTTCATCTATGGCTCGACAAGTATTGTTTCACCATCAACTCCGGAAAGAGGAGTTGATTTACGAGTTGTTAATTAGAGGACAGGAATCTGGGCAGACTCATGCGGAGTGTATCTCCTTGTTGTCAGACTGTATGCAAGTACCCATCAATTTATCCTCTCTTACTCCACAGAAGGTGAGTGAGTCTTTGCATGATGTAGAAATCGCGTTGCATGAAATTTCTATTTTGAAGAATGAGTTTGCCGAACAGGCTCCTACTAAGAGTCAAATCAATCGGCTCAGAGGCAGGACGTGCCATTTCATTAATCGGCAAGATTTATTAACTATCAAACCTCGAGCTGAAAGTGTATCTGAATGTGTCAGGCTTTTATCTTTGTCCACGAGTATATCTCCTGAGCTAGAAATTATACTTGCCAGTAGGGAAATGGAGAATTTGTCCATAACTAACAATCAAAGCTGTTCTAGGCCTAATCCTGAGAATGATTCTAACCAGGTTGCCTCTAATTATTGCCACCATAATGCATGTTGTGTATCTACTCCTGTATTAGAGACTTTATTGTCACATTAAATGTCACCCCTCCGTATAACCCGTTGAAAGAATTATTTCATGGAGTTAAGAATTTCTCTGTCAATTCAATTGAGGAGTGTATTCGCTTTTTGCGGTTTCTTGTCAAAATGATGGAATCAGGGAGTGTATATTCTGTGGATGATCTGGGTATGTATGGCATTATTTCCCCATTGTAAGGGTATTCTACAACGAGAAATTACTGAAGCTATTTCTAGGAATTTAAAAATAAATGAACATGATTTAGTCCTCTCTAAATTCATCCCCTCTCTGGCCATCCACAGTTTAATCCCTCAATATTGTTTTAGGGTACAGCTTTTGCATGAAAATTTGTTGACGTACATCCTTGACTTGAAATTTTATTGTAAGGTATTTAGGATAGCTGTACCAGAGGAAGAAATGGTAACTAGGATTAGTAAGGGAATATCACCCGCATACCGTCCATACTTGTCACTGATGAAATGCCCAACTACCTTTTCTGATCTTGAGGCCGCATGTTCCTTTGCGGAAGACGTTAAGCATGGGGACGCATCCCGACAAATTCAACATCCCCCACCTACTAATCGGTTCCACATCAACCTGCTAAAAACCATCTGAACGTCAAAAAATGCTTTAATTGTGGTAGTAGGGATCACCTAAGAAATAATTGTCCTTCGGTGAAGTGAAGTTCTGGAACTTACTGCTATAACTGTGGTTCGAGGCAACACTCAAAAAATAACTGTCCTCCTTCTTCTCGGAATCAGGGTCAATGACTAATGAATGATCTTAACAATAATAAAATTGAAAAGGTTAAAATCTTTGATAAATGTGACACAATAGTATGTCCTCATGGATGTAACAGGATCTCAGCTAATATTGGGTCTAAGGGAACTTTTGTTCCTGTAGAAGTTAATAATGAACCGCTAGTCGCCTTAATTGATTCGGGTAGCGTAGTTAACGTTATCGATTTTGGTTGGTATTGCCAAAAGAAGTCACCTTGTAATCTGCCTGATCTGCAGTGTGTTAATGTTGAATGTGTCGCAGCTGATGGTAAGAAAATGAAAATTTCAGGCTCTGTTAAGGTTAAACTTAGAATTGGAAAATTTACTTGGAAAACCATGTGTCTGGTAACTCCTAATCTTTCATGTAGCATGATTCTTGGCACTAAGTTTCTTTCTAGTGTGGGGCTAGTGTTAGATCTTCAAGACAGAAATTATTTCTTCAAATTTGCCCCTAACTATAAATTTGACTTAATTGATGACCCTTTTAAGACTGTTAGTGTTTCTGGTGTTGCTAATCCTCCCCCACAGGAGAGTAATGATATCGATCAGCTAAAACTTAATCATTTGAGTGTTAAAAGGGCCGAGCAAATTCGTAATCTTTGCCAACAATTTCCTGAGGTGTTCACCAGCAAACTAGGTCTAACTGATGTCCTAGAGTATGACATAGTGTTGACCGATAACCAACCTGTTCGATCTCCACCTTATCGACTCTCACCTCCACGTATGCTGGAACTAAAAAAAGATTATTGAGCAGATGCTCAAAGAAGGTGTTATTTGGCCTTCCACCTCGCCTTATGCTTCTCCGGTATTCTTAGTGCCTAAGCCCTCTGGTAGCTTCCGAGCTGTCGCTGACTACCATTTGCTCAACCGCAAGGTGGTTCTCGAGTCTACAGCATTGCCTGATTTTCATACGTGCTTTGGGTAGTTTTCTGGAGCTAATTTTTTTACGGTACTGGACCTTAACCAGGCTTACTACCAAATCCCTCTATCTAAGCGGTCCATACCGCTTACAGCCTTCATTACTGATTGGAATCTGTATGAATTTGTTCGAATACCGTTTGGATTGAGCTCTAGTGCGGGTGTTCTAACTTGTTTACTTGATTCTATCCTGTCAGATGTTAAATTTAAATTCGTTTTTAACTATCTTGATGGTCTCGTGATCTTTTCAAAAACCTTTGAGGAACATGTAGACCATGTCCATGAAGTCCTTGAGGGCCTGAGAAAAGCTGGTCGTTGGCCGGGCGCACATTGGGACGCAGGCGAAGCAGCTAAAGCAGTGCAGCGCAGAGCAGATTTTTGTAATCCACACAAATCATTGCACCATCGCAAGTTGACAGACAGGGCAGGACAGAGCAGAGCAGGCCGGTTCTGCACCTACTTCCGCCTACCACGCGCAGTCTTCGAAACACAGTTTCCTGCGCACGTGTCACGCAGTTTGTTAAGGAATTGAGGAGAAAATTACCACAGCCGTTCGGTCTCAGCATGTTTTGTAGGTACTATGTGAATCATGTGGACTGCAATGCAGTATGTACGTATTTATGTACACGCATCGTGAGAAAATGGCTGAACAGAATTTAATGAAAATCGGTATGTACATTCGGGGAATAAGGCACTACAGTCTAGGCTGTACATCATTTTATTTACGCTGGGTAACAAGGTAGTTTAGAGGAAGGCCTAAAATGTAATCCACCGAGCAAATGGCCGTGCGGTTAGGGTCGCGCAGCTGTGAGCTTGCATTCGGGAGTTAGTGGGTTCGAACCCCACTGTCGGCAGCCCTGAAGATGTTTTCCGTGGTTTCCCATTTTCACACTAGGCAAATGCTGTGGCTGTACTTTAATGAACGCCACGGCAGCTACCTTCCTAATCTTCCACCCTTCCGTCGCCGAAAACCTTCGATGTATTAGTGCAACGTTAAACAAACAGCAAAAAGAAAAAGTTATCCTCAAATATCTATGAAACAATCCGTGACCCAAGTTCTCGCAACATAGAGTATTTAAGACAAAGATCTAATGCTGATTATGGAGAGCATCATCGCCGACTCCGTCGCCGTCATCCATCATGACATATATGTGAAGAGATAAGTACGGAAAATAATTTATCATGACTTGTCAAATATAAATGCAAACGCGTTCACAACAGATTGTCAATGTTGATTGTGCCTTGTGTCTTGTCGCAACTACTGTAGATGAAAATCTAGCAGTACCTTTGTAAATACATATTTTCTCCCTCTCCCCCACTCTGATCCTATTAATGAATTTACCATGCAAGTTGGTCGTGCGGTTAGGATCGCCTTGCTATGAGCTTGCATTCGGGAGACAGTGGGTTCGAACCCCACTGTCGGCAACCCTGAAGATAGTTTTCCGTGGTTTCCCATTTTCACACCAGGTAAATGCTGGGGGGACTGTACCTTAATTAAGGCCACGGTCGCTTCCTTCCCATTCCTATTCCTTCGTTGCCATAAGACCTATCTGTGACGGTGCGACGTAAAAAATATATAAAATAATCATTAATTTAGATTTTTTGCTTAGTCCATATGAACGCCGAACATCGCTAACATGGAAATATTGTTTAGTCTTGTAAACTGGCGAAGGTGGTTGTTTTTATTGCGATTGTCTAAAGGTGAACAACCGCGTTGCCATCAGCACAAGGGAAATTGTGAAGATGACTATCAAAATGAGAAAAATCGCGAATGCTTGAAGAAAAAGAAAAACAGAGCCTCTTTATACTGGATGCCCCATCTGAAAACCGACGAGACCCTGCGTGGCAATGTGCGCTCACGTCCACTTCGCAGTTACGTAAGCCTCGCGCTGTCCTGCTCTGCTCTTCCCTGCTCTGCGGCCAACTGCTTCTCAATGTGCGCCCGGCCTTACTGTTAAGCTATCTAAGGTAGCCTTTGCTCAGCCCAGTATGTCCTTTCTTGGGCATGTTGTGTCGTCAAATGGAGTTTCCATTGATCAGTCTAGGACCCAGGCAATTCGAGAATTTCAGCCCGCTAAAGATGTCAAAGGGATTGCCTGTTTTGTTGGAATAGTAAAATTTTTCCGAAAGTTCCTTTCAAATTTCGCTGAGGTAGCTGCTCCTCTTAATCATTTGAGATGGAAGGATGCGAAATCTTAATCATTTGAGGCGGAAGGATGCGAAGTTCTTCTGGGGACCTTCCCAACAAGAAGCTTTTGATAAATTGAAACTAGCCCTGTCGAACGCTCCTGTTTTGGCAATTCTGGATTTCAATCGCCGCTTCATAGTTCAGACTGATGCTTCTGGAAAGGCTACAGCTGGTGTGTTACTTCTAGAGTATGAGGATGGACGAAGACCCATAGCATATGTATCTAGGATCCTCACAGATCTAGAGAGCAAGTACTCTATTTATGAATTGGAATGCCTCGCAGTGATGTTTGCCCTTGAAAAGTTTAGGTCGTTCATTGAGTATGTTGACTTTGATCTTGAGACAGATAATCAGGCTTTATCATGGGTATTGAATCGACCCAAAAGAACTGGGAGAATTACCAGATGGGCTCTTTGAATCTCCGCTTTCAGGTTCAATGTTAAACACATCAGGGGAACCGAGAATGTCATCGCCGACAGTCTAAGTCAAATGTTAGATGGTCATGAGGCAGTGGAGGAAAACTCTGATTCGAAAGATCCTGTAGTAATTAACATGTCTGGAGTTAATGCTATCCTTTCTGATCTAAATTTACTATTTCATGAATTTGCTGATCACCAAAAAGCTGACCCCGAATTGAAAGAAATCATTAACAAAATTTAATCTGGAAATTTGGTAAAACCTTATTCGTTGTCTAAAGGATTCCTTTGTTGTGAAGGTCGTGATGACCGCAACCTCAAAATTGTCGTTCCTAAAGTTTTGGTACCCATGATTTTTAGATATTATCTCTCTTCTCATCTTGCCGGTCATTTAGGCATCTTTAAAACCAGACAAAGAATTAGGGAATTCTTCATTTGGAAAAGACTGGATCAGGATATTAGGAACATGGTCAAGGCTTGTACTTCTTGTGTGATTAGCAAACCCTGCATAAACTCCAAGGTTGGTTTATTATCTTCCTCTCAAGCAAGCCGCCCACTAGAGAGACTATTTATAGATTTCGTGGGACCGTTTCCTCGATCCGCCTTGGGGAACACTTACATTTTTGTATGTGTGGATGCTTTCTCTCGATTTTCTTGGATTATGCCAACTAGATCAACTAATTCACGGACATCTATCAATTGCTTAAATGCTATTTTTGCTTAATTTGGTGCTCCCTAGTTCTTGGTTTCGGACAATGCCAGTGCGTTCACCAGTCACTCGTTTAAAAGATGCTTGTTTGAGTTGTGCATTTCCCACGTAACTACTACTCCATATTACCCCAATCCATCTTATGTTGAGAGAATGAATAGGAATCTGAAATCTGCCTTGATCGCTTACCATCATGATAATCAAACCAAGTGGGATACCTGTTTACACTGGTTGGCTTATGCTTTTAATTCAGCCTGTCATGAATCGCATGGGAAAACCCCTATGTCCCTCATGTTCTCCTACACACCATATTCTCCTATCTCCAACCTTCTTCGGATTGAAGAACTTCTGCCTGACCGGTCAAGTCCCAATGATGTTCAGAAGATATGGAACGAAGCCAGAAAGAACTTGTCTGTGTCATATAAAAAGACAGAGAAAAGATACAACAAGGGTAGGAAACCTACGAAGTTAAAGGTTGGTGATCAAGTTTTCATTAAATGTTACCCCATTAGTAAGGCTGTTAACAAGTTTTCGGCTAAACTCGCACCCAGGTATCAAGGTCCTTGTACCATCTTACAGTTCCTGTCACCAGTGTCAATGTTGGTGAGTGACCCCGTTGCTAAGCGAATCTGTCGGATTCATCTCTCTCAGGTGAAGCCGGGTTAATGTCCAGTGTACCATTGTCATTATTAAGTAAATGTACCAACATTGTGTTTTCTGGTTCTATTTGTGAACTATATGTGCGAACTACGTTTCAGTAATCTGAATAATTAGCATCTATTTGGTAATGTGACTTGTTTAACCAGATAATTGTAATTACTGTTTTGGTGATAATTGAACTAGATCTAAATATCATGAGTTTTTGCCCTGGAGTAACCCTTTTTTTTTTTTAAATTTGTGGTGACTGTGGTGTTCATTCTTGGTTATGTATGTAAGATCTATGTGTAGCAAGATATTATACATACATACATACATACATACATACATACATACATACATACATACATACATACATACATTATCATTATAGACTGTTATGCCTATCAGCGTTCAGTCTGCAAGCCTCTGTGAATTTACTAAACATCGCCAAAATCCTCGATTTGCAACTAGTGTTGTGGCCTCATTTAGTTCTATACCTCTTATCTTTAAATCGTTAGAAACCGAGTTTAACCATCGTCGTCTTGGTCTACCTCTACTTCTCTTACCCTCCATAGCAGAGTCCATTATTCTCCTAGGTAACCTATCTTTCTCTATTTGCCTCACATGACCCCACCACCGAAGCCGGTTTATGCGTACAGCTTCATCCATCGAGTTCATTCCTAAATTAGCCTTTATCTCCTCATTCTGAGTACCATCCTGCCATTGTTCCCACCTGTTTGTACCAGCAATCATTCTTGCTACTTTCATGTCTGTCACTTATAACTTATGAATAAGATATCCAGAGTCCACCCAGCTTTATTCTAATGACATCTATTTCGGTGTGCCTATTAAAGTGTGAAGGTGGTGTGAATATGGTTAACAATTTCTGAGTGTATCACCTTAACGGTTTGACTTGAAAGTTTGTAGGATTTCTACCTGCTTACATACCTAGTTCTGTATCAACTTCGTTGGGAAAAATGGGCTCTATTGTGAAGTTCTATCGATTCAGAATGTTTGCCTTGTGCATGGATTTATTAAAAAAAAAAATTTAAAAACTTTAACTGTGTTTCCATTTCGAGTTCCCTGATGTGTGTGCTTCGCAGTGGTGGACCTTATTTGTAGCCTCTCCCTATTATCTAGTATTCACCGATCGTTCCTTCTGCAACTTCTGTAGACCCTCATTATGCTTGTTACCACATCTGAAACTTGCTAAGGTTGAAATTTTTATCTACTCATTAGTAAACGCTTGTTACCTTCCTAACGTAGTTGTAGTTTATGTAATGATCTATTGTGGCTGTTGATTCTGTGCTGAAGTAGTTCTGTGCCTTATTGAAATATTCATTTGCCTGGTTGACTATTTCTGAGTCTAACTATTATTCAAGCGTGTTGTTCCATTTGGGTTGCAGTTGTCTTTGACTGCTATCCATTCCCTTCATTCTTGTTTTGGTGGTGTGTTATGCAAACGGAACCCTATCTTGAGGATCTAGGTTCTCCTAAAAAAAAAAAAGAAAAAATTAGGTGGATGGTTTTGGTCTTGTAGTTAGAAGTGAGTGGTATGGTAATGAGAGATTATTAGGACTCACCTTTCCACTACGGAGCATGCTGTTGAGGTTGTTATACCTTTATCCTTTGGGCTGCCACATGTCGCTATCGGTGTTCCCAATAGTATGTATTGTGATGATTAGGTGTTGACCGTATTTTGGTGTAGGAATGTGTTGTATTTAATTAACTGATTGTTCCTGTAACTTTGGACAGTAACTCTAATGATTTTGCAACTCATCTGGAACGATACTAGTTTGGTGCAACTTGTTAGTTTCGAGTGGTTGTTTTGTTAATTTCTTCTTCTCTTATGTTATACATGCCCTGCTAAGCTGATGTCTTCCGGTGCTTCATTTAAACCCTTGTTAAGCTCATTTAATTTTTACCTGCCACTCTATGGTATTTTCTTCTCAGTCGATGTTATATTCCTTGACACGGTTATCTAGTCATCTCACTGTTCTGTGGATGGGATTAACTTGTGTTTCCTAGGTGGTGCTGAAGTCGCCCTGCTGATGGATTATGGGATCTGTTGGTTGGTGTCCATTCCTCTTCACTGTCTTATGTGCTTTCTAGCATACTGCATCATTATCTACCTTTATTTTAAATTATTTACCTGACCTCCTGTGGATATGGAGGAAGGTACCTGTTCGCTGTGAAGTGACAGGGTGGTTGATACCACTTATCTTTAGGCCGGTTAACTACTGAGGCCCTATGGGCAACAGGTAGTTTGTGCTGCGTGTGTCATTAATCGTAACTCTCTTGGTTACCTGATTTGAAGGTATGTTAAACCTTTTTCTTTAAATTTAGATCAGATATTCTCGGCAGAGAGTAATTGTGGTAATTATGTGAAGCTGAAAGATTTTGTGGCTCATAACCTTTCTGTTCTACTGATATACTTCTTCTTATCATTTTTCTGCTCTGTTTTTTATGGAGTCTAAGGTAATTGGGTAGTCATGTAAACTGAATCTGTAATCTATTCTTGGGTTGATTCTGGTGGATATACCTGTTGTTGATGACAAACCTATCCGGACCCCACCATCTTGCAATACGTAGAGGTCTCCGACATTGTTTTGTCCATGATCGTTCTAGTCTAAAAATATATATAGATATTACCTTAACCATGATTTTGATTATTTTTCCAAGCGTGTGATTCTGTATGTTATTTATCAGTCAACCTTACTGTTTTCTAGTTCTACCCTTTTCCTAAACAGGTGGTGTATTGTGCATATGAGATGATCAAACTTAGTTATGCTGCAAAATTGTTAAATGGACTTTCTGGTTAATGTTGAGATCTTAGAAATTATTGAAATAACTGATTTGTAGTTCTGCACTGCTAAAATTTTCTTTTAGTAATTCTAAATTCTTTTGATCCTTTCAGATAATTTCTGGAAACCTATTTCAATGGTTATTGGGTTTATGTTTGGTGATCATGTAATTGTGATTTAGACACTGGTTGAGATGCTTCTCCCTCTCAAACTAATGAATCTGGGAGTCTCGATGATGAAGTAGACTTGCATTTGTGTATACCTGTAGATGGATGTAAATAAACTATTTCATTGAACCTTGTGAAGTATGCATTTGTATGGTAAGTGTGAACTAATGGACGTTTTGGAGTATTTTACTCTACATTACTTAATTGCCTTGTAGTGTTTAAGCCAATTTATTTAATGTTTTCCCATATATTTCTTGTGCATTTCACCTATTTCCTTATGTGTTGGTGCGCTCTGAGGATGAGTCAATTGATTTGTATGTGGAGGTATGTTTAAGTTAATTTATGGTAATGGACGTCATGCGGTGACTCATCTACCTATTTTATGCCCTGTGTTCATTCTTCCTTTTCCCTTGGGTTATTTTTGTGTTTTGCCTAACTTGAGGCTTAATGTAAAGCACGAACTTGCACTACTTTAGCGTTGAGAAGAAAATTTAAGACTGTAAAAACCATTTTAAGGATGCACATTTGATGAAGAATCTGATGATTGTGTATAACTAGTTGCTAAAGGTTGAAATGCCAAAAACTGCTAGTGGTTAAGCGGAAAGGTGTGTTTCTGGTTGTAAATATGCTTTGAGGTAATTAATGAAAGGTGAAAATTTCCTTATAAACACTGATCTGGTTTGAATTATATTGAACTTGGTAACCTCCGGTGGAAAATGTGAGGAAGTGAATAGGAATTAACCTCAATGAATGCAAAGGAGGTTCAGCGTGTATAAATTACATTAGTTATGTCATGATTTTCTGTGGTAAATGTGGTGCTCACTGAACGTTGATCTGCTCTTGAGAGTTGCGATGGATAAAAGTGATTGAAAAGAAATTGAAACTGATTGATAAAAGTGATTGAAAAGAAATTGAAACTGGGTATACTAGTGGTATATCATGATGGTTTTGGGTGCAGTGATCATTATAGCTTATGGACCTTTTATTTTGAAATTTTAGTTTGTTTCTGGATCACTGTTCGGTGAAGGAGATTATCTTGTGCTACCGGCAGAAGGCTGTCCCAGGTGGGACATGATTTTAGCCTTTCTCCCCGAACATTTTTGGCCTAGATGTCTCACCTTTGAAATTTGTATCACTTGGGAATTCTATCCCAACCCTGTTTAATTTTATTTCCTGAGCGACTTATGTCACTAAGTTTAATTGCATCTTCTCCGCCCGCGGGGTTGTGCTCCATCGTCCATATACGATGTATTCTGCTCTTATCCTTGTTATTTCCTAGTCCGGTGTTGGACCGGATCTGGAGCGAGTCTGTCTCCCGGGGCTCGTCCGCTGTCTGGCTTCGCGTAGCTTATTAGTGTGCGGCCAGTCCATTGTCGTCCATCATGGATGTTGGATGTGTTTTGCGTTGGCTCATGGCTAGAGCATTGAAATACCACAACATGCCTGGGTAATTCATAAGGTATGAGAGCTTATGCCTCAAAAGTTGTATATGATTCTTCTGGGTGTGGACGTCCGCAACTTACGTACTATTTTCTTCATTGGGAAAGTTGTGAGTATATGATCCCGGCTGACGCCATGTGTTAGCTTATGTGCAAGGACCCAAAAGTAAGTTATGTTTTTTAAGATTATATGTTCTTTTCTCCTGTTCCTCGATTGCCTCGCCTCAAAACTTGATTAAATTTGTGGTTATTATTCTGGCCTATGAATAACATTTCTGATTGATCTTCTTCCGAAAGAACTTGGAAATTTTGTAAAGTGAAAAGTACTTGGCTTACTGACTGCACCTTTTCAAACACCGTACCACATGAAGAACATTATCAAAACCTGTTTATCTCTCTGTATTTTTCTGCGAGAAATAACTTTATTGTAAATCTTAACTGTTTTTCAGATCATGTAAAAGATATGTTGTTAATAAGAAATGACATAATTTTACTAACGCGTAGGCATCTGCTGTAATAATTGAGACCACGCGATTTTCTCAGGAAACCCAAATCTTCTTATCCTTTTAATTTCCATTCTCTAGTTCTCCTTTTCAATAGGCAATATTATAATTATGGTTCTTGCTCTTGTTGTTTGTTTCTATGGCAACTGTTGCCCTTGGTGATGAGTTGTTGGATGATGATGATGATTATTTTTAAAAAAAAGAGAGAGTGAAGTGATAATTTGGCAGTGGCCTGAAGTTTGAGCTGTTGCTCTTTCCCTTTCGTTTATTATTTTGGTGGAGTACATACGCTTTGAATTAATGATATATGTAATTGTGTTGTTTTGGCCGTGTTCTTGTGTTGATGTGTTTAACCCTATATCTTTGGGGTTTGATGATTAATTTGCGCGGGTTGTCCCCCAATATTGGAGGTACCTGGTATCTTTGTGAAGCGCGGTGAATTTTGGGTCGGGTTGGCAACCTATTTAACCTATCCTTGGTGTTTCTTTTGGGGTTGAACTAGTACTCGATCCACTTTCTTTAACTTTTCCTGGAGTCCCCTTGAGTTCTGGTGTCTTTGAGAGAATCCGTGGCGTCTCATTTTTAAGTCCGATAATAAATTAAAGGGCAAGAAATCCTGTAATATTTTGAAAATAATGTGCTGGAAAAACTGGGTTTTTTTAGGGGCTTCTGCCAGGAGATAATTTTTTCTCATTATTTTATTCTTTAATGTTAATTTTAGTTTTTAACTTAGAGGGTGTCTCTCTTCTCAGTGGAAAATGTTTGGACTTAATCCATTCTTATTTTATTTAATTTCTACCTTTTAATTTTAACTTGTCTTAAACGGTGCACCGTAAGTTTTAAAGAAGAAGAAAAAGGGTATACTTTCAAATAATTGCAAAGTTCTTGCAAATGAATTATTAATTAAATTTTAATTGTTTAGAGAAAGAAATTTTGGTGTTTTTCTTCCAAAATTTTATTCATTTCATATCGTGCCTATGCTTGATTTTGGATCCAACTATTCTCTGAGTTATGGGCGTTCGGCTAACTAGTTGGTGAGTATTTACTGACAATTTTGATGGTTAATTATTTTAAGGTTTCTGGTCATATTTGTTATTTGTTTACTTGTACCAGTGATCGCCAGTACGGCTGGTATAAGGTTAACACTTGCTTGGATGTTTTAAAAAAATATGAATTTAATAAACTCTAAATTGTCATAAAATACAATAAATCATCACCTGTTTCCACTGCTTTACCCACACTCTGAAGGGTCACGAGTGCAAACTACACGACATCAACTGGTCTTAGCTCTGTTTTACAGTTAGATGCCCTTCCTGACACCTACCATACATGGAGAGATGTGATCAGTACTGCTTGTTTTCAAGGTGGTTGGAGCTGTGGTGTGTTGTATGTTTATGAAGAGGTCATACAGGAACAAATACGAACATCCAGTCTCCAATTCAGAGTAGTTAGCCAGGACTGGATCAAATTACACTCCTGGCTGGGATTCGAAACCGGGACCCTCTGAACCGAAGACAACAACGCCAACCATTTCAGTCACGGGGCGCGGATATAAATTATAATCAATATTAACAAAATAAAAATTAAATTATAATGAAAGTAATTGTAAAATAAATTTCAGAAAGTTAAATTGTCCTGCTTATATTTGGCTGGCAGTGCATGTGAGAACCTCCCATTTCATGCAGTAAACACATGAATTTTAGGTCTACGTTTACAGTAAATACAATAAATCACTTCTGTTTACTGTATTACACAAGGTTAGGTTACATGTGGGGAGGTCACTACATGACCTTGCAGTGTGACCAATTAGATCTATTGTGCTTCCCCAACTTCGTCTCCCTGCAGCGAGTTTATTAAGGGTAACATTAGAGTTCAGTAAAGTGACTTCCAAGAGTTTATAGCTCTTAGCATGACTAAGGCTTTACATTCACAGAGTAGGATTCCCAGCGATGTCCCTTTACTCTGCAAAGATCAATGTGCAGATCAGTTGCCCATTTCAGATTTCTTCTGCTCACGTGAAATAGTTTACATATCCTATTTTCATTTAGCATGGATCATGGAGTGGGCTACCGTAGTCATTTCATAGTTCATGAACCATCGGCAACAGCTGAATGGCATAGTAAATGGTCCTAAGCGTTGCTATGGAATAGGTGTGAGCATCTCGGACATATTCTGAGTCATGGCCCTTAGGGTAGCATTCTGCTTCACAGACCTTTTTTTACCCAGCATGCTCAGAACTTTTCAAGTAAGCCTTGGACCTATGGAAGTACCAAAGTCCAACTTCTATTTGATAGGCGAGAGACTCCTTGGAAACTAATTGGCGAACAAAATGGAATTTGATGGGGAGCTAACAAAATGAATGGGGCTTTTGGAAGAATGAAAGCAGAACTGGCTGAGTCAGCAGGGTGTGGGGTAGGACTGTTCATCAGGTATGCTATTGCATGCAACATACTTCCTGTTAGGCACATAAATAAGCAAATGATGTTGGTAGATTTGACTGTTGGAGGACTTAGGATGAGGATTTCCTCACTCTATTCACCATGCAAGGGCGTAAATGAGGATGAAGTTGACAGGCTTAATGAAGCTCTGAGTGAAATCGTAGTTAGAGTTAAAAGCAAGGATAAAATAATGCGAACGAGTGATTTTAATGCAAAAGATGAAAACAGAACTTAAGGATATGACAAGGTGATGGGTAAGTATGTGGAAGATATGGAAGCTAATAGGAATGGGAAGCATTTACTGGTCTTCTGTGCTAGTATGTGATTAGCAGTTACAATACATTCTTCAAGCTAACACTAATAACCAATACACATGGAAGGGTAGAGACACCAGATCCAAAGCAGACTATATCATAATTGACTTGGAATTCAGGAAATCTGTTAGGAATGTGCAGGTATTAATGATTTTTTGATGATACACACCACTATCTGATCTGTTGTGAACTAAGTATATCTAAGTTTAGGATAGAGAAAGTGAAATCTGGCTGCAGACGAATAAGGGTAGAAAATCTCCAGGATGAGGAAATTAGAAAGTAGTACATGGATATGATTAGTGAAAAGTTCCAAACAATAGACAGTAAGCAGGTTCAGGATACAGAAAAAGAATGGGTGGCATATGTGGATGCTGTTGTATAAATAGCAAGGGAATGCCTATGAACAACTGTGTGTAAAGATGGGAAAAGCGAACATCTTGGTGGAGTGATGAAGAGAGGATAGGTTGTAAAAATAAAAGGAGGACAAATCAGAAATGGCTTCAAACAAGGACTAGTGCAAGAACTGGAAAAATACTCCAGGATGCAGGCTTGTAAAGGAACTGATAAAAGGACCAAACAAGAAGCATGCTAATGAACTGTCAAAACACAGCAGAAAAAATATAACATGGGTAGTAGGACTGTTGACAGGACACTGCCATCTGAAGAAACACCTACATAGAATTGGAGTAATAAGAGACAATATATGTAGGAAATGCAATGAAGCAGAGGAATCAGCTGAACACATACTTTTCGAATGTGAGGCGCTGGGTAGAATCAGGCTCTCCACTCTAGGACTACCAGGTGAAGAGAGGGAAAAAATCCAAGAAGACCCAATAAGAAGAACCTGCAGCTTTGTGAAGGGAGCAGATATATATGTAGGTGGGAATGAAGGAAAAACATGGCAGCAAAAGATCTTAGAGGTCGACACTAATTAGGAACTAATATTTAGAGGCCCCATGAAGAAAAGAAGAAGAAGAAAGACTAGTGCAGACAGGGAATTCTACATAGATGAAAGAAACAGAGCAAACTAATTTATTGTTTACTCCAAAAAGAAGTCGTGGGAAGATTCTGATAACATGGAAATGCTAGTCAAGTTACAGGGAAATCTTTCACAATAGTAATAAAGAACCTTAGAAAGGGAGGGAAAGAAGGAAATGAATAGTGTTTTGGATAAATCAGGTGAACTTATAGTAGATCCCAGGGAATCACTGGACAGGTGGAAGGAATATTTTGAAAATCTTCTCAGTGTAAATGGAGATCTCTCTGTTACATCACGAACAACTGAGGAAAGAGATGTTAGTGAAATAATGCTTGAGGAAGTGGAAAGTCTGGCAAATAAATCCTTTTTCATAAAGCAGCAGGAACAGATCAAATTACACATGAAAAGGTGAAATATAGTGGGAAGACAGGGATGAAATGTCTTTATACAGTAATAAGATAAACCTGTAGATTGGACGAAAGCAGTAATTGCACCTATCTACAAGCAAGGAAACAGCCTCCAATCTAAGATCTTGGAACTTGAAAACAGGAGCAATGAGTATGATATGAAAAATTATCCTTTTCAAGACTAAAATGTCAGTAGATAAGTAAGAATAGTAAAAATTTGAATGTCGGGTTGGGAATACAAAAATTGGAACAAGTACATCATTTCAAGTATTTAGGATGTGTATTCTTCCAAGATTGTAGTATAATACATGAGAATGAATAGAAGTGCAGCAAAGCTAATGCAGTGAGATCGCAGTTATGATCAAGAGTACTCATGAAGGAAGAAGTCAGCTTTTTTCTTAACAATCTGCTTTACATCGCACCGACACAAATAGGTCTTATGGCAATGATAGCATAGGAGTGGGAAGGAAGCAACCAAGGCCTTAATTAAGATACAGCCCCAGCATTTGCCTGATGTGAAAATGGGAAACCACAGAAAACCATCTTCAGGGCTGCCGACAGTGGGGTTTGAACCCACTATCTCCCGAATGCAAAAGAAGTCACCTCCTGGACGAAATTATCCTTACATCGGTCTGTTTTCAGACTTTACGGAAGTGAAAGCTCGGTGGACTCAGGATATTTTATTCATAAGTTGGAAGTAACAGACATGAAAGTAGCAAGAATGATTGCTGGTACAAATAGGTGGGAACAAGACCAGGAGGATACTCTGAACGAAGAGACAGAAGCTAAGTTGGAATGAACTCAACTGACAAAGCTGTATGCATAAACCAGCTTTGGTGGTGGGATCATGTGAGGCAAATGGAGGAGAATACGGAAGTAGAGGGTGACCAAGACGATGATGGTTAGACTCAGTTTCTAATTGTTTAAAGTAATAGGTATGGAAATAAATGAGGCAACAGAGCTAGTTTCAAACAGAGGATTTCGTAAATTCAAATTGGTTTGCAGTCTGAACCCTGAAAGGCATAACAGTCTATAATGAAGATGTATGTATGTATGTCTTATGGTTACGATGGGATAGAATAGGCTAATAGTGGGAAGGAAGTGAGCACAGCCTTAAATACGGTTCAGTCCCAGCATTTATCTGATATGAAAATGGGTACCACCACAAAACCATTTTCACGGCTGCCAACAGTGGGGGTTCAAAACCACTTTCTCCCAAATGCAAGCTCACAGCTATTTGACCCAAACCACATCGCTAACTAGCTCAGTTATTGAAGAAAACACACCTGATCGATTTGGGTGGCCTACATGAATGTAAATACATAATGAATAGAAGCAATCTTTCAATAATTGCAGCTGTTGAAAGTTAGACCTTTATTTTTAATTTATTTCAAACTTACTCTCTAAATTTATCACATCAGGATTTACCTAGACATCCCAAATTGAGATAGACACACCTCATTGTTTACGTTAGACATATTATCGCAGCTTATAAATCTCATATTTATTCCGTATTGGCTTAACACAACTAAGGTTAAGTTATGAATAGGTTCCCACCTTCCAATACTTGATAAGTATTGGAAGGTGGGAACCTTGATAAGGTGGGAACCTTGATAAGTATTGGAAGGTGGGAACCTACTCATAACTTAACCTTAGTTAGACATATTATCTCCACAAAATTGGTGTAAATTCAGAAGACAAAGTGCATCCCATGAAATTTGTTCACTGAATTATTACTATATGGCCTTTTTTTTTTTTTTTTTTTGAAGAAACAATGTTGTTTGTTTGAAAGAAAGTGCCTCTGGAAGATCTTTGAAGGATGGTACCAGAAGTTCTAAGAAAAAAAAAGAAAAGAAAAAGAACAGTGGAAGTAATGCTTTGTAGTATCGTAATTTTTATTTTTGTAAGTTTGCTTCTTTATTTATTTATTTATTTATTTATTTATTTATTTATTTATTTATTAGCATTTGCCTTGGTTTGCTTGGCAATTGCACGACTGATGTGTGCTTGTACTGTGCAGATCAGGTGGAAAAAAATTGTTTGCCTCTTTATGTGATGTCATTAATCGATCGGATCATGTACCACTTATATAGCAACAATCACTTAAGTCACTTCCAGTATGGATTTACTACACAAAAATCGACAGAAGATGCTGTTCTTAGTGTAGTAGAATGGGCTGAGACTGTTTTCTCCATGCATGAAGTAGCTATCCTAATATCACTGGATATCTCCAGTGCATTTTTTAATGTTTAAATCTCCAGTGCATTCAATAATGCCTGGTGGCCAAAAGTTCTAACTCAATTGAAAAGGAAGCTCTGTCCCAAAATTTTATATAAATTAATACAATCTTATTTCCAAAATCGGAAAGTTAAACTTCAAGTCGGATCAGCAGTTTCTTCAAAGATCCTGAAAAGGGGTTGCCCAGAAGGATCTAGCTATAGTTCTGGTTTTTGGAACATTTTATATGATGATCTAACTTTATGTCTTCCTGTTAGTTGTAAAGTTGTGGCCTACGCTGATGATGCCCTTCTTTTAATTAAAGCAGATAATGTGCGGGATCTGAGAGTAAGAGCAAATTTGTCTCTTGACATTTTATTTACTTGGGGTTGTGATAATAAATTACAATTTAATCCCCTGAAAACGAAGGCCATGCTTGTTACAAGGAGAAGGAAACTAAGAAAGCCTAATATTAAAATGAATGAACAAAATATCACTATTGAAAATCATATTCTTTATCTGGGAGTTGTACTTGACGAGAAGTTAACCTTCAGGGCCCATTTCAACAAGTTACAACAGAAAGGCAGTAACTTTATGCAAGGTTTAGCTATTGCCTGCCGACCTTCTTGGGGACTAAATTCAGAGGTGCTAAGAATTATTTATGATACAGCGTTTGTACCTCTGATATTGTATTGTGTTTCCTCTTTTCGAACGACACTTGAGAAGAAATGGGCTCGGCATAAACTGATGCAAATTCAGAGAGGATTTGCCCTTCGTATTTTCCGTGCTTACCGCACCACCTCTACTGATGCAGCTCTTCTTATTGCAGGCATTGAGCCACTATTTTTGATGGCGATAGCAAAAGCTGAACTCACTTTTTTGAAGAAAAACAAAGTGTCACCAATGCCCAATCTGAATACCACTCTAGAGCAACCTTGTCATTTTCTACAGTCTGATCACCCAAGTCTCTTCAAAAACTTCCTTTATGAAAATTGTTCAAATACCCATGACTGCTTTATTTACACAGATGGATCTCGCATACCAAGTACAGATGAACAGGACAGAGTTGGGTGTACCTTGGTTGTTCTTGAAAACGACTCTGAGGTGTTCTCATCACAGTACAAACTCTCTTCCACATGCTCTATTTTCCAGGCTGAACTGTGGGCGATCAAGTCTGCGATCGTATGGTGCAAATCTAACAGTAAGAAATCTTGGTTATTGAGTGATTTGCAAGCTGTGCTGAATGCGATAAATAATAAATATAATCTGAATCCAATAGCTGTAGAACCACAGCTCAACAAAGTCCGTACATCTGTTTTGACTGGATTCACGGTCATTGTGGTATATCTGGAAATGAGAAAGCTGATCTGCTGGCGAAAGCAGCGGCTACATCTAATCTAAAGTTAAAAACTTCATAACTGATCCGTATTGAAATAATAGTAACAATGTTAAAAAAGGAAAAATGTTCCACCTTTTCAATACAATAACACTGTTGCACGAATCAATGTAGCAACATATTTAATTTATTAAGGGACCGGTTTCGACATCTGTCCATGTCATCATCAGCCTACACAAAAAAATGGCAAGAAGTTAACACAATGGTAGCACTTATGACACTTTTCTTGAATTAAAAATAGAAGTTCATGTACAGGTTCTTGAGCACTCTTACTGATCTGCCAAACACACAATCAAATTCGAAAGAGAAAAAAATATCATCAAAACTTCAGAAATTATGGTTATACGTGACCTTAAACTCAGCTGGAAAGTGCGCTCGCTGCACAAGTCAGTACGAATAGGAAATGATCCAAACTTTTTAAATGTAATGTTTGCAAATAAAATGACTGCAGCTCTTTTGTAACATTTTAACACGAAAACATAAAATTCACCGTCTTGTATTAGGACCAGAACAATAATAGGCAATCCCAAAAACTCCCATGGCTTTATGTATGTAAGGTGCAACATTTGTTCTGATCTCGATAACATAATTTTATACAATAATAAAGTTTTATTAAGAATCCACCTGTTCAATACATTATAATGTTGTCACATTTAAAATAACTTCATTAGTTAAAAAGTTATATATGGGACATGTTTCGCTCCCTTACAGAGCATCATCAGCCAAATCTGAATCTCGAATAATTGTTATTTACTTAAATAATGACTTAAGAACTATTAGAACATTTTTGACAAACTTAAAACTTATTCTATTAGAATATCATAAAATATAAAATCTTTGTATACATGGCTTAATTACATATGCTTAATAGGAAGATACATTAAAATTATGGAAGAGAGAGTGCTAAAATATAAAATAAAATAAAAATATATATATCATGTCCAAAATCTTAGAGAGACGTGAAAATCAATCTTAGGAGTTAAATTTGAGGATTTGAGGATGTTAATGCTACAAAGCACAACAAACATTCTGCGATGAGTGCTCACATGAGAGATTCAGGCCACCAATTTACAACCATAGAGAAAGACCTAAAAATTATAAAGAAGATAGAAAAAGGTAAACTAATGACAGAATTAGAAAATATTTATATCCACTTAGACCAGTATTTCAATAAAGAAAAAAATTTAAATGACGAAATTGAAATAAGAAATCCGTTACACGAACAATTACCGAAACTATTAAAGTCGCTTAATCTAGAAAAAAGTAATTTTGCCAAAGTTTTCATTCCCAAAACAACTGATAATCATCCAACATTAAAGAACTCAACCCCTCCCTGCGCTCTTACTAGACATTCCCCTTCCTATACCACACCCACAAACATTTCTCCTCCTACCGCTACTCCCTCCCCTCAACCCCCAAAACCTCACTCTTACAACACAAGGAGTAGACACAGAACAGACAGTCACCACATAACCTCGGACAACACCAAACCGACAAACAGCAATTGGAGGGGTAAGTGACATTTCTAGAAGCACACTCTTAACTAGCAACACAAATTCCGGTCACTTACAAGATTCCTTTTCTTGTTACAGACATTCAACAAGATAAACCAAGCAGCAGCTTTCAATACAAACGTTGATTTACGTCCCTTTCAATCATCCTTTTCAAATCCTTTAGTTCAACGAACGGTCATTGACATCTATAAGAACATATCTTTTCAACAGCATTCGCTGAGGTCATATGACAACAAGCATTTAAATTTCTTGAAGACCAACATTTATCCTGTTACAAGTTCAATCAT
This sequence comes from Anabrus simplex, assembly GCF_040414725.1. Taxonomy (NCBI): domain Eukaryota; kingdom Metazoa; phylum Arthropoda; class Insecta; order Orthoptera; family Tettigoniidae; genus Anabrus; species Anabrus simplex. The sequence goes on along the minus strand of NC_090271.1, from coordinate 307,433,059 downwards.
CAAACTGACGATAATTTGAATCTTTATAGACTCTTATCCACTAGGGATAAATAACTTTTTTACCAGATCTCATTGCCAAGAAAATCCTCAAATTTAACTCCTAAGATTGATTTTTACGTCTCTCTAAGATTTTGGACATGATATATATATTTTTATTTTTATTTTATTTTATATTTTAGCACTCTCTCTTCCATAATTTTAATGTATCTTCCTATTAAGCATATGTAATTAAGCCATGTATACAAAGATTTTATATTTTATGATATTCTAATAGAATAAGTTTTAAGTTTGTCAAAAATGTTCTAATAGTTCTTACGTCATTATTTAAGTAAATAACAATTATTCGAGATTCAGATTTGGCTGATGATGCTCTGTAAGGGAGCGAAACATGTCCCATATATAACTTTTTAACTAATGAAGTTATTTTTAATGTGACAACATTATAATGTATTGAACAGGTGGATTCATAATAAAACTTTATTATTGTATATCAACAGATTTCAATACGGATTAAAACATGAGATTAGTCACTTGCAACATAATTGTATACGATAATATTAAAATACTAAACCTTTGTTAAGAAGGAGCAGTGACTATACAGTGCCCTGAGGGAAATGCCGAAAACCTGTACGGCGATACAATCGACATCTAACATCTAAAGCTAGACATAATGTAGACGTTTTAAAGTATGAACATTTGACAAAACTCGTTCCGCCTCTATGGGGACTTAGCTGTCCTTTTGTGAGATACGGTTTCTTGAAAAACGCTTGATCGAGAATTTAGTGTTGATGGGACTGAAATTTCTGGACAGTTGATCTGGAAATGGTTTCTTCGAGGAGTGGATAATGAGGGATTTTTACAATGTGATTTAATTAGGATGCTCGCGGGACCACGTAATTTTAACGAATAATCCGGGAAAACATAGTTTCCGAGAACGTAGAATCAAAGTTCTACTATATTGGGTAACTAGCATGTATTTAGGTTATGTTAGCCGCGCAGTCTGTAAAAACTAAAATGGTCCTAGGGAGAACACTGCAATGGATGTAACAAAATGGAGCTCAAACCCTCATCATTTACCCTTCTGCAAAAACACTTTGGAAATTGCCATTCTCATACCCTTCCTCCTCTCTGGATCTCACAGTCCCAGATGCCTATGTATGGGGGCATGTTGAAAGAATCAGTTTTCAAGACAGACGATCCACCTAGAAATATTCCCAAATTACACAAAGATAACATCATTTTTTTTGTGTCCTTGTAGCCACCTTTGTTCATCATCATTTCCAATAATCTTCAGAAACATTATGAACAATGTATGGCTCATGATGGTACACAGTTTTAACACATACTGTACCAATGCAATCAAATAACATTTCAATGTTGTTTGTTTTGCGCATATACAGTAGAAGTCCCCTATAAAGAGAACCCCGCTATAACGACAACTTTTGTCTGTCCCTCCAAAATTCCTATATTAAACTGAGTACTATCCTCTGGTTACAGCGAGAGTCCTACCACTGACGCATCCGTTATTACAGCAAATTAAGCGCGCACAATTCTTCCGTTATTGATATTTATGCACCCCAGCAATTATGTTGCATGTGATCGATCACCTTCGGTATTGTTTCCTCGCTATGTCCTCTAGCGAGTTCTCTCGTCGACATTCAAAGGCGACGTTGGAGTCGATTAGTAATACTCGTCGACTGCTGCTCCATAAAGAAAATTCAAAATGAAAGAGAACATGTTTTCGTAATAAATGCGTAAATAACGTGTCTGATAACAGCTGTTAATTTGCATAAGACCAATTTCATGTTTTTACCTGTATTGAACTTACTATTAGTATTAACAATTCTTGTATTTATTATCCATACAATTCAATACATAAACAGTTTATTGTCCTAAAGGACAATACTAACAGTTGTTAACTCACTAAAAGTAAAGACTGACTAAAGGATCACTTTATTTTAATGCTAAATACTGCAATTTAGTAAGAATGGGATACACCTCAAGACATGGCAGAGCCATAATTGATTTCAGAGGTTAGTTTATATTTTCTTGCGACCGGCTCTTTATTATACAGGGCTAGCCGCAGCAACCAGAAAGGCTATTATCATGTAAATTTATAGCGAGAAGGTTATCATTTCTCTGCTGGCGCTTGAAGTATGTTTTCATCATATGTATAGTACAGTAAGGATAGGTGACGCTGCCTGAGTAGGCAAATTGAAACGTTTGCCACAAAATGCGATCGATCATCTTCGGTATGGTATAGTTTTCTCGCTATGTGCATTTGTGAGCTCTCTCGTCGACATTCAAAGGTGATGTTGGAGTCAATTAGTAATACCTGACAACTGCTGTTCTCTAAAGAAAATTTGAAATGAAAGAGAATAACACGTTTTTGTAATAAATGCATACATAACATGACTAATAGCAGTTGCTAACTTGTTCAAAATAAAGGCTGAAGTAAACGATTTCTTAATTTTAATGTTATATACTGAAATTAAGTAAGAGTGTGATACACCTCAAGCTATGACAGAGTACATCATTGAATTCAGAGGATAGTGCATGCTTTCTCACGTCTAGTTAAATTTCGGAAAGGCTATTCCTACGTAATTCTTTAGCGAGGAGTTTATAATTTCTCTACATGCGTTTGAAATATGTTTTCACAATACAATATGGTTAGATTAGATGACACTGTTTGAAGAAGAAAACTTAAATGTTTGCCACAGAAACCTCAGGAGTGATACCGTATTTCTCCAAATCCAAGATGACGTTATTTTCTCGGAATCTCATGCGAAAAATCAAGGGCTGTCTTGCATTTGCAAACTAACAGCAATGAACACCACTGGCAACTACCGCGGTAACCACACCGCTTCTTTTTACCCTCCCCCACATGCACAGACAAAACTTAATGACAATTATTATACAGGGCTAGCCGCAGCAACCGGTTGTACAGTGCCTCTGTGTAGCGTCACTGGATCTCCAAAAATAGAGAAGAGAGAATAACGTTCTATTAGCCTCTTTAAAAACCTTTTTTCAAATCTGCAGAATGGCATCAAAACATGCAAGCCTTGGAATTCTTAGAAAGGTCACGGCTACTCAGTGGCAGAGTCTTCAAATTTTAGCATTGAATAAGATTTTAGACTATCACTATTGTCATTTACTACACACGACAGCCTTGTTTAAGTGGAAATTCACCAGCATGTTCACTAGTGCAATTTATTTTTAATCAATTAGATATTTTGTTAATGATAAGACATTAGTAAGTGTTTTTTAATGTATTCACTCATGCAACATGTTTTACAATTTTCCAACCAGACGTCTGGTAGAGATATGAGGTATTGATATGACTGATGATGCCCCACAAAAGGGGCAAAACATGTCTCAACTATTTTAATGATGTTTAACTAACACGTTAACATCTTGTACTGTATTGAATAGGTTGAAGTTAAAATAAATTTCTTACATTTATCATTAAGATTCTTTCAATACGGAAAAAAAAAAGATCTTTGTTTTATAACAAAAATCGGGCATAACGACAATCTGCTACAGTGAGTAAATTTTTTGCTGTTAAGAATTCTCGCTATAACGGACTTCTACTGTGGTATTTAAAGAAAATAACAACACTAACTCACCTTGAGGAAATGTGCTAAACTGCAATTGAGCTCTTGAGTCTCCAAGGGCATATCTTTGTACTTTTGGGTTATGTATGGACATAGCACCTGGAGTAAATTCTGAACACGAAACGTGAAGTCTCCAGAGAATCTCTCATTGCGATGCATCTACACAGATCATGAAAAGAGAGAATAATGACACTTCAATTCTGAAATCATACATTTAATAACAAGGAAATATGTCAACCAAAAGAGAGAATAATGACACTTCAATTCTAAAATCAGACATTTAATAACAAGGAAATATGTCAACCAAAAGATAAACAGGAAGAGACACAATGATAACTCAAGTTTACAGGCAGAGACATCTTTAGAGCAGTGTTTGTCTGTCAGAGTAAAGCCTTGCGTTAACAATATTTGTGAAACACACCTGTAGTAAATATTATAATTAAAATAAGTTAATTTTAAGGCATAACAATCATTAATAATGTTAAAAACCATCACTGCATTGTCCTACATAAGAGGCTTGCAGTGGTGTCTCAACGGTGCACTAGCCGCCAGCGTCTTGGAAAAGTGTTGCAATCCAACTGATGAGCCAACTGCTACACTGGGCCGAAACGCTGGTAATTTCACGATTGAAAAGGCCTAAAGAGCTACTTTTTTTTAAACATTTGCAATCGATGAAATTAAATTATGGTTTCCTTCTAGGAATGTTACTGATGTCATCACATGGACGTAATTGGGATTCAGTGGCTTACTGTCTGGACCTTTTTGAACTTTCGGTTGGAATATATTTTTCTTTCCAAATACAACTAAATAGCCTATACAGCAATTGTAGACCAACAGGTCCTGCCACTTTTATCATTTCCATACACAATTCATACAATTCTGCTGCTTTTCCCACTATCATATTCATTTAACAGCAGTTTCCACCACCTTTTCCACTGTGATTCTACTCTACCTCTACCAACTGATCTAACCCCCCACCCCCAACATTCAGGATTTCATCAAAGCAATCCATCATTTCCTTATCTGCTCTGGTGGTGTTATTTTCTCTCCTTTTGTCCTTTTCACCGCATTTGCATTTCTCCATCCTTAACCATATCTTTATTACTTTATCACTTACACAGTCAACTTTGTCTACATACTTCATTTTATGTTGTTATTACGATGGGGTTGCCATTCCCAAAGTCATTTTAGAGTTACTGCCAGCAGCTCCTAACATGGAGTACAGATGCTCTTTGCAGTGGCTCCCTAACACGGGTTTGAACGTTTTTTACATGGTGGGATCTACCAGCCATCAGGGAAAAAAAGTCCTCGACAATCTTGGGAAAAGCTTTCTATGACAGATAACATTATTGATTTCAGGTCCTCATCCCCAAGACTTTGATTTTAACACTTAAAAGTGGAAAAAATCTAGTGAGAATTTCAAATCGAGCAAGTAGCAATCTCCAGTCCCCGGGAAATAATGAATCTCACAGTCTGAAAGGGAGTCCACATTGACTCTGTCTAGAGTGAAGATAAGGTTTATACCTGAAAACCCAATTTAAAACCAAAAGGATTCAGAATCAATGAGTTCAAGGTCAATCAAGAAATCATGGAGAAGTACCAGAAAGAGCTTGAATCCTTGGATTCGTATGAACCAGCAGATATTAGTAAGAAAATTGAAGAGGCAGTTAAACATACAATATTGATCAATCAATTATATATGATATTCATCCAATCATCTGCATTTTGGTCTGTTGACCAGGTGGCAGATTCTCTATTAAATTATAATTATTATCATCAAGATGCTGTCTCCGAACGGAGGTTGGCGATCCACATAGCCAGCTCCGATCTTGAGAATGCAGCATGAATAGCTTCTTCTGACGTACATCTGTGCCATCTTTAAATGTCTTTTAGCCATGAATTTCTCTTTCTCAAAACAAACCTTTTCCCTTGTATCTTTCCTTCAATAATTAGCTGTAATAATTGATACATTTACCTCTCAATAAATGTCCTAGTTATTGCATTTTCCTTTGTTTTATAATCAGTATTTCAATGCTCAGATCTAGGGTCCGGCTTTGAACAGCTACGTACTGATTTAGCAAAACTACCTTGCAAGGCCCATTTGAATTCACCCATGAAGCTATCTCATTGGCTAAACTTCAGCAGCTGATAAAATGACAATGGCACAAGAAACTAAATTATTTTTTTCACATATCAGTCTGACTAACCCACTAATGTTCATGTTGTTTCCGATCACCCTGCATGTATACATAAAAGAGTATGGGAGTAATTGTCTACTCTTTTGGGTTAATACAAAATAGATCATTTACAGACTAGAACTGGAGCCAATGGAAACTGCGGCGATCTAAATAACCATGTATTCAATTAATCACTGAATCTACATATATATTTTCAGAGGTGCAATATTCTGCCTCTTTGTTTCCTTACCATTACTTGAACATTACTAGAAAAGAACTGGGTCAAATGTAGAAAGACAGGAATATGAATAAAAAGATATAACAGGATAAACACAATGGCAGTGAGAAGACAGGAGACAAGAGCAAAATACCAACCTTGATGCGACCACTGCTAAGAAGATGTTGAGCCATACTCTTCAACATAATTTCAAAGAAGAAACCTGAATGATGCATGAATTTGTTGACAACTAGGAAGTCGGTGTTAGCTGGCCGAAGCAGAGTTGGTAAGTGGCGACTCATTTCTTCATGTACTGTTGTGTTGCTCTTCACATCCGGTGGCACAAATACAAACTGAAACATATCCCAAAAACATCTTCAAAGACAGAAGAAATGAGTATGACTGATCCAAAATAATAACTAGGGCTTGGAAGTTGAAGACCTATAAATTGCCTACCAAAAGACCTGTAAAAAGACCTAAAAATATCCACACAATTAAGGAACTAAAAATGGCAAAAAATGCAATCCAAACTCATTCATAATTTTAATTTAATTATGAAGGTCGATCAAATATAGACAGAATTTTTGTTCCTGAACATCAACAGTTGCTAGCACTGGCCCCATGCTTCTGCTATGCTTAGGCAGGACTGGTAGGAGTGGGGAGAGAGTGCTGTTAGATATTTCCCGCTGTTTCGTGAGTAACCCTCATGATGTCGGAGCTACAGGTGCACCCCTCCACTGCGCAACGCACGATTATAAATTTTCTTGCTCATGAAGGAATTACAGCGGCAGAAATTTGCCAGAGATTGACTGCACAGTTTGGTGATCAAACACTGTCAAGGACGCGTGTTTTCCTGGCATAAAAAGTTCAAGGAAGGACGAGAACGTGTGGAAAATCAGCAACACTATCGCCATCCTCGAACCAGCATTATAGACAAAAACATTTGTGCGGTTAAAGACATTATTGATGAAGATCGCCAGACGAGAGAATCAGAAATTGCAGAACAAGTCAGAATCAGTTATGAGAGCTGTCAAGCAATCATCACAAACGATCTACAGTTGTGTAAAGTGAGTTCCAGATGCTCCCTTGCCCTTTGACCAAAAACTTTTTTTTTTTTTTTTGCTAGGGGCTTTACGTCGCACCGACACAAATAGGTCTTATGGCGACGATGGGATAGGAAAGGCTTAGGAGTTGGAAGGAAGCGGCCGTGGCCTTAATTAAGGTACAGCCCCAGCATTTGCCTGGTGTGAAAATGGGAAACCACGGAAAACCATCTTCAGGGCTGCCGATAGTGGGATTTGAACCTACTATCTCCCGGGATGCAAGCTCACAGCCGCGCGCCTCTACGCGCACGGTCAACTCTCCCGGTTGACCAAAAACTGAAGTTGAGATGTTTGGAGGTCTGTTAGAGGCTTTACAACAAGGTTTTCGGAAGAAGGTGATGCATTTTTGAGATGTGCATTTGTTCGGACCGCTTAAAGAGGCTCTAGGAGGCCACTGATTTGAAGATGACGAGAGTGTGGAAGACTTCGTGCACAACTGGTTGGGGACACGACCCTGTTCTTTTTTTATGATGAGGGCATCAAAAAGCAGCACATATGCTGGGATAAATGCATTTCCAAACCACGAAATTATGTGAAAAAAATACATTGTAACTGCCTTGTGTTTTTCAATAAATGAATTTCGAAAAAAATAAAATCCTGTTTATACTTGATCCCCTCTCGTACATATTAAATGAGGGAATATAATGTTTTAAAATGCAACATTCTGGTGGTATGCATCAGATAGTGCAAAAGTATATGAGTGAAATACTACTACTTTCAGACATTATATATTTTTAGATTAATATAATTCATTTAGAATGAAATGTTTATTCTACCTAGAATGAATTCAGCAAACCCGCAATGGACATCCTGGAGAAAGAAATTGAAATTAGTATAACTGGAATCATATTTGGCTCAACCAAACTAGCGTTACAGAAATTGGAATTCGGAAACCTTACCGCAGATGGCTTTGCAATATATCACAATAGTCATCTCCAGCTAAAGGATTATCAGTTTTCAGACAGCACATTGTGGAACATCGAGAAACCTCTCTCCAAATCAATGTATGTGAAGGGTTCACACTTGAAGCAAGTGGGATCTTCCTCTTTAAAAACACCCTCATCAAAATTTTATCCTTTCAATATTTCACCTATCTTGCACGTAATTTGATACCCTCTTTATCAAGCATTAGATTCTTTTTTTTTTTTTTTAAATTTCATTTTCTTTCTTACTATGGAAAAGTTGTTTAACCCTTTTGCTCTCAGGCTATTTTCACCAGTCAAGCCCAAAACACTCAGACCATTTTTCATGATTATGCAGGTTAAAATGTAAAAAAATGCCGTATAAAGAGATCCCCAGATACAAAATTGAAAAACAAAATCACAATAGTACACCATTCGATACAGTTTTAGGAAAAAAAAAAAAAAAATCTGAAAATTGTTCATGGCATATTTTACTACAAAAGAATTTGAAATTTGGAAAATATATTACATCATCATCATATTCTAAAGGGTAAGCCTTGTCGCTGCAGCCACAGTTGTCTATCTTGAGCCAGTCTTTTCAACTTAGCGTAGGTCTTGCACTTCATCACCAGAAGCAGGTTCTTGAAGTAAGACACTCTGGGTCGTCCTCTTCCTCTTTTTCCTGCTATCCTTCCTTCAATGATATTACAAAGGAACTCCTCATGCTGCAGAATATGACCAATATATTTTATTTTCCGTTTTTCAATTTCAGTTATTAGATTCCGTTCTTCTCTTATCTCTCTAAGGACTTCGGTATTGCTCTTCATTTCAGTCCAACTTATCCTCTGCATTCTTCTCCAGATCCACATTTCAACTGCCTCTAGTTTTTTTCTTTTCTTGCATTCCTAATGTCCAGCTTTCGCAACCATACAGAAGCACGCTCCATACAAAGGTTTTTGCAAAGGCCTTCCGAGTTTGAATATCTGTATGTTTGCTGGCCAGCAGATGCTTTTTTTCTTGGAATGCTCTCTTTGCCATGGCTATCCTCTTCGTAATTTCTGATATGCTTCGATTATCACTCGTGATCAGCGTTCCTAGACAGCAAAACTGTTTCACTTCTTCTATTTTATCAGGGCCAATTTTTAAGTGTGTTACAGGTGTTTCCTTGTCTTTACATATTGTCATGGGTTTTTTTTTTTTTCCTTGTATTAATTTTGAGGTTCCATTTGCCTAAAGTTTTTGCTAATATGTTGATCATTCTCTGCATACTTTTACCTGTTTCTGCTAGTATGACAATATCAGCAAATCTTATAGAGTGAACTTATTTGCCATTAATTTTGATCCCAGTTGTTTTCTCCTTCATGACTGTGATAGCTTCTTCGATGAACATATTGAAGAGATAAGGAGACAGTGGACATCCTTGCCTAACCCCTCTTCTTATTTTGGCATTTTTCTTTGTCCCACTGATTTCTAAATCAGTGTTCTGCATTCAAAATACATTTAGTATGAGGCGTCTATCCTTCCAATCAATTCCTGCTTTTTCCATGGTAAGGAAAAGTTCTTCCCAGTCTACTCGATCAAAAGCTTTCTCTAAGTTGACAAAGGTCATGTATACTTTCCTATTCTTCTCAATTCTTCTCTCCAGAATTAAACATGATGCCAGAATTGCTTCCCTAGTACCCCTCCCTGATCGAAATCCAAACTGGTCATCATCGATATAGTGTTCTAACTTCCCTTTAATTCTATTCTTGATGATGTTGAGCCGTATTTTTGAAGCATGAGACAGGAGAGTGACAGTTCGATAATCTGAACAGCATTCCTCTTTTTTGGTATTGCAACAGTTTTGGTTTTACTAAATTCAGGTGGAACCATGCCATTCTCATAGCAGTCTGACACCAGCTGAAAAAGGTAACGTTTCATATCGTCACTCAAGTGTTTCAGAAGTTCTGCTGGAATGTTATCTGGACCGGGTGCTTTCTTTTCCTGGAGACTGTGTAGTGCTGCATTAAACTCTGAAGATGTGATTGAGGGACCCTTTCTGCATTAGTCTATCTCCTGTTCTTTTTCAATGTAGCTGGTTGTATTATTTACATCGTTTCCTTGGTACAGGTCTTCAATATATTCTTTCCAACGTTCACAGATTTCTTCGGTGTTGAACAGGAGGTTTCCCATTTTATCTCCGACTATGGAGCTTCTAGTTTTTGATTTGTGTTGTAGGGTTCTGATACTGAAATGTGCCTTTTCCACCTGTCCTCTCAAAAAATAAAAATCGGTTTTCAAATACTAAAAATGTAATCTGTTCTTTAGTGATATAGTTGATCAGTCATTCTGAAAGTAAGAGCATTTAATTCTGTATAACATGGTATAATTTTGTTTTTTGTATTCTTATTTAGTCATGAGTTATAGCACCTGACGTAAAAAACTGTACACATACTTCCGAAGTCCACATTTATGTTTCGGAAAACATTCTCCTATCATTACTATCTGTAAAATTGAATCACTCTTCTTCTTCTTTTTCTAACCACTTTTCCCACACCTGTGGGGTCGCGGGTGCAAACTGTGTCGTACATGTGGATTTGGCTCTGTTTTATGGCCGGATGCCCTTCCTGACGCCAACCCTATATGAAGGGATGTAATCACTATCGTGTGTTTCTGTGGTGGCTGGTAGTGTAGTGTGTTGGGACAAACACAAACACCCAGTACATGGGTCAGAAGAATTAATCAAAGGCGATTAAAATCCCTGACATGGCCGGGAATTGAACCCTGGACTCTCTGAACCGAAGGCCTCAACGCTGACCATTTAGCCAATGAGTCGGACTAAAATATGAATCAGTATAGGATATAAAATCACTGTTAACGTCTAAAGCACCTAAATAATCCAAGACTTTGGAATTATTTAGTCTAGAACTTGGCACAGCCATCTAAAAAATTAGGCTTGCTGGTGGCACGAAAATCTAATAACACGGAATGTTAAACCAAACTTCACTCGAGAACACCGATAAATGTTGAATATAAACAAAACATAACAAACAATAAACTAATATTAAAATGGAAACAATATAACGAAGGAAAATACGTATGAGAAGGTGGCGACTACGGCCAATCACGTGTAAACTTGCTCCGCACTTACCTGCCTAATTATCAAGATAACTAGCAGCTGGGATTCCTTGTGTGTGTTCAACCGTCATCACTAAGTGCACGTTTTGATTTAAAACGGTCAAAATGACTCTCAAGGACGTCGAGAAGAGGTTGTCAGAGTACGAGAACCGCATGGCTGAATTTCAAGCTCGCTTGGAGGAAGCCATGACGGCTTCCGACCGCAGTGCAGACAGCAGTGCCGCCAACCCCCAGGAGCTGCTCACCAGCCTAAGCTCCGACTTTAAGAACTTCCGAGATTCCATGGGTGCTGAGATAGCTGACATGAAGCAGGCCATTGCGTAGATCCATCAAAGGATGGATAAACAAGAGGAGATGGCTGATGAAGCAGCCCAGTACAGTAGGCGAAATTGCCTACTGATACATGGGGTTAAGGAATCACCTGAGGAGGACACCTAAGGGGCTGTCATAGACGTCATTAAGAACAGACTTAAGGTAGATATTGGCATGGAGAGTATCGACAGATGTCATAGATTGGGTCGCCAGTGCAGGACGACTGCTGAAGTAGTGGCCACTGGGAACAGGCCAATAATTGTGAAGTTTCTGCATTACCATCAGCGGGACCAAGTCTAGCGGGCGAAGCGACTACTGAAAGCCACAAACATCATGGTCACGGAATCCCTCACGGCAACAAGAAAAGGGATTTTGAATAAGGCACGCGACGCATTTCGACTGCAGAATGTGTATACACAGGATGGATGTGTGACTGTAATTACACCAGACGGCAAGAAAACCACTCTGATCACTCCTAGGGACCTAAACGTTCTCATCAGGCAGCGTAGCGGAGCACAGAATCAGTGACAATGAGTGAATGTGTTATAATAAGCTAGTTTTAAAATATGTAACAGGACTCTTGTTTACCATGAGTTTCAAATTTGCCTCAAATAGTGTTAGTTATGTGTATATTTTTTTGAAATGTGAGTGTGAATGTGTGTGTGCAACAGTCAACGGTCTCTTTCAACGGGAGGCAGCGGTGAGTACCCATTGTTTCTGTCAATCTAAGTTAAACATAATCCCCTTGTACTGTTAGCTCAATGCCCACTACCTGAGTCTGGGTCTGGTCCGCAACCACCTGTCGCAACAAGCCTCTTATTGAGACAGGCTCTCTCTCCCTGCTCACATAGATGAAATACGTACAATTGTTAACGACAATGACGTACATGTTTTTTGTATTAGTGAAACTTGGCTAAGGCCTACCATCCCTTCCGCCATGGTAAATATTAATAATTATGAACTCGTCCACTGAGATAGAACGGATGGTAGGAAGGGTGGCGGCGTAGCCCTTTATTTCAGAAATGACTTGAGAGGTAGAGTAATATGCACATCACAAAATGCCACTCAACCGGGACCAGAGTTCATGTTCGTGGAAATCACCGTTAAAGGGACGAAAGTCCTCTTCGCCGTAGTTTATAAACCTCCAGATATAGTGAACATGACAGAGTTGGAAGCTTGTTTATTCAACCTAGTACCAACTTACGAACATATCGTACTATTAGGAGACTTAAATATCAACTTAAAGAATCAGCTCAGAAGGACAAACTACTTGATATACTATTTTCCTGTAACCTTGCGATTCTCCCATTAAACCCTACCAACCATATATATAGCAATAATCACACTTCACACTCACTAATCGATCTAATCATAACAAACAATCCCCAGAAAGCCTTAAATCACGGCCAAATTCCTGTTCCATCAATCTCAACACACGACCTAGTTTATTTATCCTATTCTCTTCGCATACCCAAATACAAACCTAAGTTCACCACTTGTAGGAATATAAGAGATATTAATTAAGATCAACTGAAGTATGATGCCTACAACCTACCATGGAATGATATTCTACTACTAGACGATATTGACGCAAAAATAGACAAACTAAATTCCCTCATTACTAGTCTATACAACAAACACGCTCCCAAACGACAAGTGAAAGTGAGTCGCGCCCCCTGCCCATGGTTAAATGACGAAATTAGGAATTTGATGGCTCGCCATGATTCATGGTTCCAACGGTACAAACGTACCCGTAACGAATCCGATTTTCAAAACTATCGGGTACTTAGGAACAGAATTAAGCAAGAAATCAGAAATCAGAAATTTAAGTACTTAAACTGTCTTTCAGGTAAACTGAATGCCAGGAAATCCTGGAAAGAAATATGCTCTCTTGGTATTGAAAAGGGCCAACAACAGCAACGAGAACCAACTGTTCCCCTAGAGGAGCTTATTACATATTTCTCTGAAGAACGAATCGCATTTAAACCAATCAATCAGGCAGAATTAAATATGAATCAACCAGCCATCCCTCCACTTAACCATCCTCAATTTTCATTCCAAGAGGTCACTAGCAACCAAATTAAAAAAATACTATACGCTATTAAATCTAAAGCAGTAGGAGTAGATGACATCCCTATGCATTTCATACATAATATAATAGGCGCAATCCTCCCGATTATCACACATATATTCAATTACTGTCTTAGAAATGGAACTTTCCCTGCACTCTGGAAACAAGCTAATGTCATCCCACTGCCCAAAATAAACGATCCTAAACTGACTTCTGATTATCGGCCAGTTTCTATTCTTCCAGCGCTTTCTAAGGCTTTGGAAAGACTAGTGTATGAGCAAGTATTGAAATATTTAAATAACTATTCTCTCCTTGACCCATTACAATCGGGCTTTAAGAAAGGGTACAGCACTGCCACGGCTCCCCTTAAAGTGACAGAAGACATCAGACTAGCTATGGAACAACGACAAGTTACAGTACTAACGCTACTGGATTTCAGTGGTGCATTTGATACAATAGACTTACAGCTACTAATTAAGAAAATGGAATCTTACTTGTTTGACCCTTCAGTACTGAAGTTTTTTTACGTCATATTTGAAAGATCGGAGGCAGCGAGTGATAACTTGTGAAAGAAATTCAGAATGGCGTACAAGGAAAGTTGGCACGCCACAAGGTAGTATTTTAGGACCGTTGCTTTTTACATTGTATATCAATGACATTTCATCTTCTCTAAAAAGTGTAATTATCACCTATATGCTGATGATCTCCAAATTTATTAGCTTTGTAGCTTAAGCGAATAACCAAACGCAGTAAAATGCATAAATGATGACATGAAAAAACTCAGTGAATATGCTCTAGCAAACAGACTTCTCATAAATCCATCAAAATCGCAAGCTATCATTGTCGGTTCCCGGAAGCTCCTACACAAGATCAACAATTCGATCATTCCTCCTCTACAAATAAATAATAGCACAATCCCGTACAGTAAAACAGTGAGAAATCTTGGGTGACTATGACTGAAACTCTAAATTGGACAGAACATATCAAAAACGTATGTCAGAAGGTGTTTGCTACTCTACACCCACTGAAATTAAATAAAGATATTATACCACTAAATATGCGGCAAAGATTAACACAGGCCCTAATTCTTCCTATTCTTGACTACTGTGATGTTATCTTGGTAGACGCTACTAAACAACAAACTAGGAAACTGCAGCGTATTATGAATTGTTGCCTTAGATTCATTTTTAACGTAAGGTATGATGTGCATATTACTCCTTACTATCAAGCACTGAAGTGGTTAAAACCTGTTAAGAGACATGAATATCATATACTTGTCTTAATACACAAACTCCTGCACAGTAACTCCCCCCAGTATATTTCATCTAAACTTCACTTCCTCTCTTCCTTCCATAACCATAACACTCGCTCAGGCTCCACTCTAGCCATTTCTCTTCACCACTCTTCTGTGTATAATAAATCTTTTATTGTAACCGGTTCCAGGCTTTGGAATTCCCTAAGTGTCAGGGGTATTGACTCTTTCCTCAAATTTAAAATATCTTGCCGAGACTAGTTGAGAGTTACCGATTGAAGTTTGTATTGGTGTGTATTGTGTGCGTGTGATTGGTAATTGTAAAATTAAAAATTGTTTCTCTTAGTTTTATATAATGTAAACGTAAGGGTAGTTGATAAGTGTGTACATTGTAAGTGTGTGTGCAAGTGTCTGTGTGAGATAGAAAAGAGGACTGAAGTAACGAGCTAATAAGTGGTTAAGTGTAAGAGAGGGCCGTGTGCCCTAACTTCACCACATGAAAGAAGCCATAATAAATAAATAAATAAATAAAATATTTTGAAGCCTAAAGAAGTCTATACTCGCAAGCAGAACACTTCAACTCGCCATGCGGTAAACATATGCGGTTTGATAACTTCATTTGTTTCAAACAGATGAACTTAGTGTCTCGAGAAAAGTGTACACTAAATCCAAAAGGTACTATTGTGCCCTTCAAAATTGGTAAAAGAAGGAATATTTTAATATCTCAGTGTGTTAAAATATTATCATCAGCAAGGGTTTAAATGTTCCCAGTTCAGCATCACCGTGAGGCGAGCAGCTCGGAACCGGAATTTCCAAGGTGAGAGAGGAGAACTGGAAATTTTTTATACGCCTGATAGCCAGCTGTATGCGACGTGACCGGCGGGGATTTCCAAACCCAGTCGATCGATAATGTCAAGGCCGTCTTACGTCTAACTGTACCACCAATAAAATTATAACACCCGCTCGAGTGCGAGCTATTGACCAATCAGAAACGATTACGGCAACACACCCTCGTCTCAAGACAATTATAATGTGGTGCTTCCCAAAGGAACTGGTCATTCTTCTGTTCATTCTCGTCTTAGCCTGCGTCTAATTCTGACTGCTTCTTTAACTTGCTGCTACTTGGAAAATCTGCCGACACTAAATTAACAGACCTCCCTGGATTCGATTATTTGGCAGTTCAGATTATTATAAAAATTTGATCTATGAATTTAGAAGACCATTGGAGAACATACATATTAATTCATAACATTTCTCATCGCGTGTGTGTTTTGGACACATTTTAAGACTTGTTTGTTAGTTTCAGCTTATTCTATTCCGGGAAACAGAAGAGGAAGACTCTGTGGAGCTCGAGATAATTTTAAGATGCCAGCACACCAGCCGAAGGAAGTCCATTGTTATTCCATGTTTGTCCTCGCGCCTGCTATGATGTTCTAAAATGTGAGGCGACTTCGGACATGGAGGGCACGGAGTTCGATGGTGGGTGACTTGTCCCATGTCTAAGGTCATCGGTCAAAATTCAGCTTCAACATTCACTTAAGTACCATATTAATTAAAATTAAATCTGTAAATCTATGTGCATAAAATGTAGACATTACTCTTCCTTATTCATTTGCATAGATTTCTGTTAGTGTTGCAGTAGTTAGATATTTCATTTCTTCTTTCCTTGGTGCGAGGTAGTTTGATATTGAGTGTGAGTGTGTATTGGACTCTATTAGATAGTCAGTGCAGTGTGGATGTCTTCGAAATGTATTCTTACTGTCCCAATTCAGTAGTACAGGAGTATATTAAAAATAATACACCTCTCCGATAATTATGAATTAATTTGAAATTAAATAATAATTTATTTAAAGTCATGTGGGACAGAATATTAATATGTTTCCTTACGTCAAATTTTTCTCAACGATATTGCGATATTTGGACGGATTTCAAACGTGCTAGAGTCATCAGATAATTTTATCAAGCTTTAGCATACACGGATATGTGACCACGCACGGTTAATAATAATAATAATAATAATAATAATAATAATAATAATAATAATAATTTAAATTCACCTCATGTTAAAAGATAAGGTCATGAGTGTAAATACTGTTTGCTCTTATATGACATTAATGTGTGCTCTAATTAAGCAGATGTGAGCCTGGAATACGGCCAAATCCTGATGGATCATTTACTACGTTTTCTGCGTTTATTGCATTTATTGCATTGTTGAGTTTACTGTATCTGTTACAGTTGTTATACTTGTAATATTTGTGGACTTAAGAATGGATCAATTACTAGGTGTTTGATTTACGGATCCATTAGTTGAGTCTAAGGAGAAGAGAATATGTTGCTGAACATAATTTCTTCAACTGGAGCACGTGTTAATTCATAGTCATGATATTATGAGGATAATAATAATGTCGCAACTCATGGACCATAGACGCAAATATTTATTTTAACCGGCGATAAGTGCGTTCTGTATGATATTTTCGGGTGATTTATATCTCTAACATTTCTTGAACATCGTTGTTGAATTTAGTTTCATTATTGAAGTGATAATCCTGACGTCATCACATTCCAATTCGTCGCAATGGTATTTCTTTAGCCGATACCGTCATCTGAAATCTTCCATGATTTAGGTTAAAATTTAAAAATAATAATCAAGGACTAGTATTCATTGTAAATATTATATAATATTCCCGTGTACCCTAGTGTGAGTGTGGTGTGTCTGATTTACCAATATTTTGTGAAGTGTGATATTTTCCTTGACGACATTTGACTTGATCTCTTTCCCACTGTGCGTGTTCTGATCGATTTTTCATGATTTTGTGTCGATTATATCTTACAGAGATGTGAATCTTTAGTAAATTTTATTTCAAAATAAGATAGAATAGGGCTTGATGTATCAGAAAAAAGTGAATAAACAAGGGTCATGCCCGTGGATGGAACTCACGAAGTTAATTATTGTAACCCTTACATTGCTAAGAATTTTCAACGTAGGTGATATTAATGAAAGACGCTGCGTCCAATTAATATAAATTTTAGGAAGAATCTTAAGATGATAATTGTAAAAATATTCTGATTATGAATTTAAGATTTGAAAAAATATATTGTGAAAAGAATTTTGACAGGAGAATTTTATTTTGATATTTTTCATTAATGAGAGAAAGAATTAATCCTATTATTGTCAATTATTGAGTCGAAGAAATATTTATTTAATTTCTAAAATAATCTGATTTAATCAGAGAAGGCCTTCTCATAAAATTTTATCTATTATTAATTTATTTCAGTCAATGTAGGCTAATACTTATCTATATAATTACAGATATTTATATTTGTTGATTTTTGGGAAAGAGATTCCGAATTTTCAAAGAAACCGGCTGAGAAGAAACCAAAAATATAATACAAGATTTTGTTAAAATTTGAGTTTTTGTGGAGAGTGCTAGTATTATAAATGTTAAAACCTTATTTTAGTGTTTATTTTTATTGTCGCTAGTCCTTAAGCTAATCCTGCCCTGCATAGCCAGAAAACGAACAGTCTGTGACTGAGACTCTCGTTCTCCGGCTGAGTAGCCAGGTAAGAAGGGGGCACTATTGCTGTCTTTTCCTGACATCTGGGAGCCCATTAAGGTACTAATATAGCCATCCGAACACAGAGTCGATGGATCGGCACGCTGAGTGTTTTAAGCAACACAACTCGAGCCGATAGGTCGGCTTGCTGAGCGTATAAGAGTTACGAGGTGATGGATGGACTAATGATGAACTGCATTGAGAATGGGCAATACGAATGTACTTGAAAGAGGTGAAGTTGCAAAAAAGAGCCATTAAGACGTAAAAAAGGCTAAATGTGCCGTACAGGTAAACCCTGTTATACGCGGATTCGTTATCCGCGATTTCGCATATACGCGATTTCGATTTTAAGTCTAGTTCTGCCATCTGTTAACAGTACATAGAAGCTGTAATGCCTTAAGGTGGGTACAGACTTGCGTGCCGAACTCTGTAACATAGGCCCTACACTACATCGCGCGCCAATTTTGATCTTCTAAGAATAGTGGAGAGTTTGTAATAAGGTTAAACAGAGAAAGCGCATCTTTACGCATATGTTCTGTCATGTTTGTCGAGACGTGAATCATCAATTTCGGTCAGTAGAGCTTTGAAGTTGCACTTGACAGGTTTCCTATTTTAAAACACCGGGTAAAAGGAAAGAAACGTGTACCAAAGTCATATTCGTTAGAAACAAAGTTAAAAGTTTTGGATCGCTATGAGAAAGGTGAGCGTATTGTTGATATTCAGCGTGCTTTGGGACTTATTGAATCCACTGTGAGAACTATTTGTAACATTGCGAAATCAATTCGAAAAACTGCTCAATCTTCTACTAACTTAAATGTGACTAGAGTGACCAAATCTCGCTTGGAAGCGATGGAAATAATGGATTGGATTGAGCATCACAACCCACCCCAACCAACACATGCCTCTCTCTGGAGCTGCTATTCAAGCTAAAGCCACGAGCTTGTATGCAGAATTTAGTTTATTATTGTGTTTCAGTGTTAAAAAATTAAGTTTATGTAAAATTTGCATTAAAATGCATTTTTTTGTAAAAGTAGTAAGAATCTCTGCTATTTTAAACTTAATATGCGAGTAAACAGAAACTCAACCCTATATTTTACATATAAAATGACACTCGATTTACGCGAATTCGGTATGCACGGCAATTCCGCGGAACGTAACTATCGCGTATAACAAGGTCTACCTGTAAAAGCCAAAAAATGCAGGGAAAAAAAAGGAAAAATAAAACCATTTTCTCACCTACAATAAACCGGAATGAACATATACCATCTTTGGCCTCTTCTTCGGACACTCGAGAGAGAAAGAAAAAAAAGGATTTCTCCACAAATTCCAAGCCCTGATAATAACATAATTTTGATCTTCTAAGAATCAGTTCAATAGCATGTGGTCACTTATTATTCCCAGGCTCAATATTTCGACTTCTACAGTATTCTGACACCCAAAGATGAATACAAAAATTTTATGTGCGAAAGCATGTGTTTGGGATCAGTCAGATAATGTTGTTACTCCACGTATTGAATCAATCAGTACAACTCATGTTCATATTTTTGTTAAGTAGATATACAGGATACTTACAATGCAATATTTACATTTTTTAAGCTTATATTGAATTAAGTATCTTACAGAGTAATGTTGTAAGAGCCAGTGATCGGTCCTCATGAATACGGAAATAGGAACGAGGGTGAATGTTTCCTTGACTTCTAAATACTAAACTACCTACTAATTAAGAACACCTGATTCAAAAAGCAGCTGAATCATAAGATCACAAGGTACAGCTGGAATGGAGAGCAGAAATCTCTTATCGACTATGTCATTGCACACAAAAAGGCTGGAACATTTATTAGAGATGTGAAAGTGCTGATGGGAGAAAGTAGTCACCTTGGTAACATCATGGTACAAAAAAATTAATATCAGGTATAAACCCAGGATAAAAATTTTGAGAGTTTGAAAAACCAGAAGAGCGGTCTGAATACCAGATGAAAATGAGAGACTAACTGCCCAAATGTGAAATACGAACAACTTAAGAAGAACGGTTGGATTCAAGAAAATACCGGTAGACACTGTAGTCAATATTGTTGGAAAAACAAGTAACAGAGTAAGAGAGAAAGAAACCCCATGGTGGAATGAAGCTGTCCGAACAGCAACAAAGGAAAAAATAAAATGAGGAAATCATGAGATAGTGAATGTCAGAAAGGTGTGGCAAGGAATGTAGAGAAGTTAGAAGAAATCAGTCAGCTGTACAGAGACCTTAAGGTTAATGAGAAAAGAATAATTTCTAATGAGAAAGGGAAAACATTGACTGAATTTGCACAGACACTAGAAGAGGACTGCAAGAAACTGTTATATCACGTGGTGAGAAGTAAGAAAAACATACTATGAAGGCATAAAGGTCCTGGAGAAAGAAAATGGAAACATTACTTGGAATCACAAAGAGATAGGAGATGACATGGGACAGTATTTTGAAAAATTACACAATACAAGAATATCTGTTCAACACAGATCAGCAATACGTCACAAGTGGAACTGAACTTTTAGCTGAGAGGAATCCTGATGCCAAAGTGCCATGCTGCTCAAAAATTTATTGGTGGCCATTGGACACCCACGGGCATATCCAAACTGTAAGAAACAGGTTGTATTAAGCCAAACTCCACTCTCGACAGCCATGAAATGAAATGAAATGAAATGAAATGGTGTATGGCTTTTAGTGCCAGGAGTGTCCGAGGACATGTTTGGCTCGCCAGGTGCAGGTCCTTTGATTTCATGCCATAGGCGACCTGCGCTTCATGATGAGGATGAAATGATGATGAAGACGACACATACACCCTGCCCCCGTGCCAGCCAAATTACCCAATGATAGTTAAAATTCCTGACCCTGCCGGGAATCAAACCCGAGGCCCCTGTGACCAAAGGCCAGCAAGCTAACCATGTAGCCATGGAACCGGATTCTCGACAGCCATGACAAGGCCTAGCCCTTTAATTTCCATTATTGATGGCGATGGCATCATGCATCATCATCATCATCATCATCATCAATGTCCCATTCCAGTTGCCTGGGTGTGGTTTATCATGCATAATGAACTATTTTAGTTCACTTCCTGACACAAAAATTGAGCATTCTCCTGCATGGAAAAATCAGCACCAAATTTTGTATACCTCACCCACGCTGTGGTCTTTCTTGTCTTACACTTCAATGTACATACAATAAACAATCTGTGTAGTTCCATCCCAGTAGGAAAGTGACAAAGAGCATTCAGGTAAATTTGTGGCCAATGTTATCACCTTTCCACTGGCAAAGTGTACATAAAACCTCTGTGTATTAACTAGCCAAGATACAATATATTCCTTTATTTCGACCCTGCTTGTACTGAGGAACTTAGGCATTTTCAGGCGAATCACTTAATGTGTCAGGAAATATACAAGGTATTGTTTACATATGAATACTGGTATTATGGCATGTTGTCGAACAAACTAAAAACTTAGCAACTTTAATCCCACATAAAAGACATGACTGGTGGACATCAGAATGTGATAAAATTCATGAAGAAAGACACCAGATATAGTTAAAATTATAAACCAACAAAACAGAAGAAAATGCTATCAACCTCAAAAATATCAGGAAAATATTTACCCAAATTATCAGGCAAATCAAGAGACAATCTCAGAAAGATCTCATCAACTCAATAGGAAAAAAAAAAAAAAAAAAAGATAGAATGACCATAAAACCAATTCTAGAGACCATTACAAAATCTTTGGAAGACAACTACAAAAATATGATCCACTATGTTAATTGTGAAAAGTGAGAACGTAAAAATGGCACATTATAAGAAGGAAAACACCAAAATCATGGCAAAAGCATTCAATAAACTTTTAAACCTAAGGAACTTCTAAAAATGAATACAAACACCCCAATAAAGACCATACCTAAACACATATACCCCTCAACAGTCCAAGAAGTGGAAGCAGCACTCAAGGAGTTAAAGCATTACAAGGCCAGCAGAGAAGACCAAGTTTTTGCAGAAATGTGCTAGCAACATGCTTCAGACTTCCCTACACATGGCTCTATCAAAAATTTGGATAACAGAAAAATTCCCTGAACACTGGAGCATGTCTATAATCAACCCACTCCACGAAAAAAGGTGATAAGAGCAATCCAGATAACTACAAAGGTATAACTCTCTTGGACTGCATCTACAAGATTCTCTCTAGAATCCTATATGGTAGGATTAAAGAACTAGAGCAAGAATTAGGTGAACACCTGGAAGGCTTCAGACATTGGGTAAGCTGCACAAACCAGATCACTTTGTAATTAGTCATAGCATACTACAGGTAACAAAACAAGCCTCTTGCAATAACCTTTGTGGACTTTAAGATAGACCTTCAATATTGAAAATCTTAAGAAATTTCGGACTCCAACCAAAATGAATCAAATCGACAGAACTCACCTTAACCAAAACAAAATCTAAAATAAATTTCAGAGGTGAATTATCTAAGACATTCCTCATAGAAATAGGTTTACAACAAGGAGATTGTCTGTCACCACTGCTGTTCAACTGTGCTTTGGAATATATGAGAGAATGTTACAAGGATAATCTGAAAAGTTTAATAAAATACCAGGGATTTACTGATGACCTTGTGCTCCTGTCCGAAAACATTCAGGAAGTCCGACAAGTTAAATCGCTAAAGAAAAGGCCTCAAAATTTCCTTCAAAAAGACAGAAATCATGTTAAATGGCCCACCACTCATAAATAAAATCACAATAGATGAACAAGAAATCAAAATCGTTAACAAATTTAACTCTTTTCAGTCTAACTGCAAGCTAGCTAAGCTCGCAGCTGCTGAAATTACGCTCATGCCGCACTGAGGGCGTAGCCCGTAGTAAGGTTTGACAATTCACTAAAATTACATGTTATAAATCTCATTTTTGGTCCGTATTGAAAATTTACAGTTCAACAACAATAAAGGCATTTTAATTTAATCCACCTATTCAATACTTTTATTTCCACTTATAGTGGTTACATAAATAGACTCACAGTTAAATGGGACATATTTCGCCCTCAATTAAGGGCATCTTCAGCCTAAAAACAATCAAGAATACAACTAATATTAAAAGTGGAAGTTAAAAGTTTAGCCAGTTATTAAAATTCAGGACATAAAAATGTGAAAAATGATACAATATATAAAGATGCTAATGGAAACACTGTCAATGAAAAATCTTGTCAGAGACTAAAACTTCTTCCATTAAAATTCCAATTAAAACAGTTCATTTAAAATGTTGGTGGAAAACCAAAGTGGTAATAATATAAAGCCAACGACATGAGGGCCTGAACATAAGCATAAACATGATTGTCATAAATATAATAAGTCCAAGGCCGCTGATGAAATTCATCAGCATGAAGTGAGACAGAAGCAACAGTTGAAAAATTGTAAGTGGCCCTTAGTACCCTAGGTAATACTATTGGCTGAAACCTTGCCAGGAAATGTCAGTAGATACTGAAATAATGTTTTCTGTAAGGGAAGGAAAAGATGAAATAAGAAGTTGAACGTAAGGAGAGAATTCGGATTACATAAATTGAAACAGATGAGGACTTCCATGTTAGTTGAAAGTTGTTATTTGTTATCTACTGTTGTGTTGGTTGCTGCCCTTCTGTTGGCTCTGAGTCTGGAGTTGTAACTGTGCTGCAGAGGCGGCAGTGAACTCGGAGGGGAAGGAATAGGGGAGTGTGGAAGGGAGGAGAGGATGGGTGGAATCAATTCCGACGAGGCTGACAAAGGGGCGGAGTCAACCGTATTGCTGGAAGTAGGCTTAATATCTGTAGGTATGGGAGGAGTATGAGAGTATGAAGAATGAAATATATTAGGTATCCTAAATTTATTCGAACTGACTGACTTTAATAATTTCGGCATTAATTCATGTAACATACTTTTACTGTCCGTGGTTTCATTAAGATTTTGTTGCTTATTGTACGTCTGATCTAAATAGATATATAAACTTTCTAATTCGTTCAACATTCTCCCTTTTTCTATGTTTCTAATTATCGCTAGGTCTTTCTCTATGGATTCAAATCTGTGACCAGTCTCCCTCATATGCAAACTCATCGCTGAGTACTTCCTATATTTTTCCACGTTAATGTGTTCCATGTATCTTGTCATAAAACTTCTCCCAGTCTTTCCAACATATGAAAAATTACACTGAGTACATTTGAGTCTGCATACTCCTGATCCCACATAACAATTTTTATCATAATTAACCTTTTTATGATTAACCCCTCAGCGTCACAGCCGTTTGAAGAGCTTCCTACCCCGCGGCCGGATGAGATTTCAACTACGCGCGACTGAAATACATTGATTCACTTAAAGCGTTACTACTAGTATAAGAGTGGCCCGATATTCACGAAATTTGGAATTCCTTATGGTAGAACTATGTACATGAAGATAATTACATAATTGTTTCACATTTCCTTAGTAATTTAGTTCCGTGTGATAGAGTTCGAAGCACTCTTCGAGACAGAGACCCAAGGCACACTCCTGGCAGCAGTACACCGATGTCTTCTTTTCACCGTGTTTTGAACACGCGATACAACGTCTCTGAGGTTTGGATTTCTCACTCTTGGGTGCTAATTTCCTGATAAAACGTATTTCCTGCAACCTTGGAACTGTATTATCTGATGCGCGCCGGCCTTGAACATTTCGTTTCCCGCCCGAGTAGCGTATTTTGTACTACGTAAACAAACCTTCCATCAGCTGAAACTGATAAGATAACTGCTCATTGTTTGTCCCTGTGACTTGTCTAAATATTATTGGAGAATCTAGGAATCATTATTCACTGTAGAAAGCTTCCCTTTGACCTGTATGCGTATCTATAGCCTCCTACACAAAATTTCCAAGTACTGGTTCCTCCTCATCGTCACTCTCATCATTTACCACTGCTACATCATCTATTACATTATCACTACTGCTAATAGTGCCACTACTACTTCCGACTAAACTTTCATTTGAATTATACAATATTTCAAGCACGCTACACTCAGCAGGAGCTAGCCATTGAGCGCGGTGCGTCACACAAGCTGATGAAGCTGCAGCGGGACCGAAAGCGGCAGGACGAAACTGAATGAGGGGAATAACATTTATGACGAATCAAAACAACTCGATACATATTTCAGATTAAAAGGTCGACACATCGTCTTTCAAACGAGATATATACCATGCACAACTGCTTCTCGTGTCGTATGACAGAAAGCAGCACTAACTGATGCCTATACAGAGTACTCGTAGAGAGTTACGAAAAGACTACAAGCTGAGAAATAAAGACAAATATAATAAATAAACCGCACTCTTAATACAAAATTAGAGCAAAGAACATCACACGTAAAGACAAACTTCTCAGATCATCATTTCTTTATTTTATTCTGTGGGAAAGAATGAAGCAAACGGACTATTAAAAAAGGCAGGGATTGGTGCTCAGACATAATTGACATATACTTATCCTTGCAAAAGCAGCTACACTTTAACGATTTTCAATACTTATTTAGAACACTGATAAACCCGAAAATGTCTTCTTGGAAACAAAGCAATTTGCATATCCATAACACCAAAACTCTTCGCGCTATAGCCGTAAATGCGAAACCATTTTGGGCCTATACCACGTATAGAGGTCGGCGCTGAGGGGTTAAAGAATATGGACTGGTTAGTATTAGTAGTTCTGAAACCTATATTAAAATTATGTTTCTTGAATACGTTGGTAATCTGGTGTATAGCTGGATTATTAAAAGTGAATGTAGCATACTCAGTTTTTTAGGTTTTTTCTGGTATCAGATTTGTGGATAACTTGTTCTTAATTTTATTGATAATTTGTTGATCATTTCTATTTTGAAACCATTTTGTTTAGCGAGGTACCTAATATAATTTAATTCCTTCTTCAAATTTTTGGGAGATCGAGGGATTCTAAGTGCTCTATAAATCAGACTGTGAAAAGATGCTTGTTTATGTGAATTCGGGTGCAAAGAAAAATTGTTTATAGTTATAGATTATTGTATCGGTTTTCTAAACATTTGGAAATCAAAAGTGTTAACCTTGCGCGTAACTGTTACATCTAGTAAATTCAATGAGTTATCGACTTCGTCCTCTTTCGTGAATTTCAAAATAGGTTCGATTTCATTTAACTTATTTAAGATTTCTTGACTATTGGTGACATCTTTGTTTATGATTACAAACGTATCATCTACATATCTAAATCATAAATCAATTCCTTTAATTTTTGCTATTATTTCATTGTGTTCAATTGAATCCATAAATATGTCGGCAAGGATGCCCGATATTGGGTCACCCATTGCTAATCCATTCTGTTTATAAATATTATTGTTAAATGAGAAGTAATTATTGTCTAACACGAAATTTAACGATCTAGTGAATTCTTCTACTTCCATTTTACTAAGATTACTGTGTTTACAAATATTATCATGAATGATATTAACAGTTTTATCTGTCAGAATATTCGGGAACATATTCATTACGTCATACGAACACATCATCTGGTTTAGACGCATGCCAAATTTAAGCAAAATGTCACACAAGTCAATGGAATTTCTTAATGGTTGTTTATTATTAAAAGTGTAATATCTTTTCAAAAATTATGAATGTATTTGGAGACCTTATACGTGGGAGAATTTCGGCAATTGATAATCGGACGATCGAAATATCTTTTTTTATGTATTTTGGGCAAAGCTCTAGTTTCTGGGAGCCTAGGATTCATATTGATAAGTTTTAATTGTTCTTGTTCGGTAAAGAGAGACGTGGATCTTTTAAGTAAGGCCTTTAAGTTGCGTTGAATTTTAGCTAACGGATCTTTAGTCACTACTGTGTATTTGTTATTATCAAAAAAATCTTCAGTTTTCTTGATATATGTATCTTTATCCATCAAAACGATCGCACCCCCCCTTGTCAGCCTTGGTTACTATAATATTGTTATCTTCAATTTTCGATTTCATGTTTTTTATTGTTTTCTGTTGTTTAAGATCAAAATTGGTATAAATCTCTTTAGCTAATCTGGATAATCTCTTCTTTAACTCCAATCTTACTTCGTCATGTACATCGCGTGGGAGTTTTGATATGTTTGCCTCCACTTCTGCAACTGTGTTAATGATGTCTATTTCCCTATCTTTATTAGGCCAATTGTATTTTGGACCCCTTTTAAGTAGGTCATTCTCTCCTTCCGTAAATTGTACCTTGGTCAAGTTAACTACCGTGGGTGTAACAGTGTCCGATGGGCCTTTAATTTGTTCTTGTTTCGTTTGTTTACTGTGACGTATTTGTGTGTCTATCAAATGATTCAATTTCTTATTCAATGTATCCTGTTTCTTACTAAGTACGTATGTTAATTTGTGTTCCATGTGTTGATAAAATGACTGCCATTCTAATGGGGCTAAATCCTGTGTCACCGCTAAGTGAACGTTATATAATTGCAATTCAATTTGGATTTCTTTCTGTAATATGCCTTGATTTCATTTTTAAGCCATAATTCATTTACCTTATTTTGAGTTATATTATGGCTTGGACTGCTTATGTTCTTACGTTGTGTTGATTTAAGAAAAGTAGGTACCAGTTTTAGTCTCAGACATTGTTTAGGGAAAGCTAAATCCTTTACTAACTTACAAATCTTCATTTTCAGATTGAGAAACTTATTTAATCTACATTTTGCATGGTTGGCTGTCATATTACATGTTATAAATCTCATTTTTGGTCCGTATTGAAAATTTACAGTTCCGAAACAATAAAGGTGTTTTAATTTAATCCACCTATTCAATACCTTTATTTCCACTTGTAGTGGTTACATGAATAGACTCACAGTTAAATGGGACATTTTTCGCCCTCAATTAAGGGCATCTTCAGCCTAAAAACAATCAAGAGTACAACTAATATTAAAAGTGGAAGCTAAAAGTTTGGCCAGTTATTAAAATTCAGGACATAAAAATGTGAAAAATGATACAATATATAAAGATCTTAATGGAAACAATGTCAATGATTAAACTAAAATCTTGTCGGAGACTAAAACTTCTTCCATTAAAAGATTTTAGTTTAATCATTGACAGTGTTTCCATTAGCATCTTTATATATTGTATCATTTTTCACATTTTTATGTCCTGAATTTTAATAACTGGCTAAACTTTTAGCTTCCACTTTTAATATTAGTTGTACTCTTGATTGTTTTTAGGCTGAAGATGCCCTTAATTGAGGGCAAAACATGTCCCATTTAACTGTGAGTCTATTCATGTAACCACTACAAGTGGAAATAAAAGTATTGAATAGGTGGATTAAATTAAAACACCTTTATTGTTTCGGAACTGTAAATTTTCAATACGGACCAAAAATGAGATTTATAACATGTAATATGACAGCCAACCACACAAAATGTAGATTAAATAAGTTTCTCAATCTGAAAATGAAGATTTGTAAGTTAGTAAAGGATTTAGCTTTCCTTAAACAATGTCTGAGACTAAAACTGGTACCTACTTTAACTAAATCAACACAACGTAAGCACATAAGCAGTCCAAGCCATAATATAACCCAAAATAAGGTAAATGAATTATGGCTTAAAAATGAAATCAAGGCATATTACAGAAAGAAATCCAAATTGAATTTTCAATTATATAACGTTCACTTAGCGGTGACACAGGATTTAGCCCTGCATTAGAATGGCAGTCATTTTATCAACACATGGAACACAAATTAACATACGCACTTAGTAAGAAAAAGGATACATTGAATAAGAAATTTAATCATTTCATAGACACACAAATACGACACAGTAAACAAACGAAACAAGAACAAAATAAAGGCCCATCGGACACTGTTACTCCCACGGTAGTTAACTTGACCAAGGTACAATTTACGGAAGGAGAGAATGACCTACTTAAAGGGGTCCAAAATACAATTGGCCTAATAAAGATAGAGAAATAGACATCATTAACACAGTTGCAGAAGCGGAGGCGAACATATCAAAACTCCCACGCGAAGTACAAGACGAAGTAAGATTGGAGTTAAAGAAGAGATTATCCAGATTAGCTAAAGAGATTTATACCAATTTTGATCCTAAACAACAGAAAACAATAAAAAAGCATCAAGTCAAAAATTGAAGATAACAATATTATAGTAACCAAGGCTGACAAGGGCGGTGCGATCATTTTGATAGATAAAGATACATATATCAAGAAAACTGAAGATTTTTTGATAATAACAAATACACAGTAGTGACTAAAGATCCGTTAGCTAAAATTCAACGCAACTTAAAGGCCATACTTAAAAGATCCACGTCTCTCTTTACCGAACAAGAACAATTAAAACTTATCAATATGAATCCTAGGCTCCCAGAAACTAGAGCTTTGCCCAAAATACATAAAAAAGATATTTCGATTCGTCTGATTATCAACTACCGAAATTCTCCCACGTATAAGGTCTCCAAACACATTCATAATTTTTTGAAAAGATATTACACTTTTAATAATAAACAACCATTAAGAAATTCCATTGACTTGTGTGACATATTGCTTAAATTTGGCGTGCGTCCAAACCAGATGATGTGTTCGTATGACGTAATGAATATGTTCCCGAATATTCCGACAGATAAAACTGTTAATATCATTCATGATAATATTTGTAAACACAGTAATCTTAGTAAAATGGAAGTAGAAGAATTCATCAGATCGTTAAATTTCGTGTTAGACAATAATTACTTCTCATTTAACAATAATATTTATAAACAGAATGGATTAGCAATGGGTGACCCAATATCGGGCATCCTTGCCGACATATCTATGGATTCAATCGAACACAATGAAATAATAGCAAAAATTAAAGGAATTTATTTATGATTTAGATATATAGATGATATGTTTGTAATCATAAACAAAGATGTCACTAATAGTCAAAATCTTAAATAAGTTAATGAAATCGAACCTGATTTGAAATTCACGGAAGAGGATGAAGTCGATAACTCATTGAATTTTCTAGATGTAACAGTTACGCGCAAGGTTAACACTTTTGATTTCCAAATATTTAGAAAACCGATACAATCATCTACAACTATAAACAATTTTTCTTTGCACCCGAATTCACATAAACAAGCATCTTTTCACAGTCTGATTTATAGAGCACTTAGAATCCCTCGAACTCCCAAAAATTTGAAGAAAGAATTAAATTATATTAGGTACCTCGCTAAACAAAATGGTTTCAAAATAGAAATGATCAACAAATTAATCAATAAAATTAAGAACAAGTTATCCACAAATCTGATACCAGAAAAAACCTAAAAAACTGAGTATGCAACATTCACTTTTAATAATCCAGCTATACTCCAGATTACTAACATATTCAAGAAACATAATTTTAATATAGCTTTCAGAACTACTAATACTAACCAGTCCATATTCTTTAATCATAAAAAGGTTAATTATGATAAAAATCGTTATTTGGGATCAGGAGTATACAGACTCAAATGTACTCAGTGTAATTTTTCATATGTTTGAAAGACTGGGAGAAGTTTTATGACAAGATACATGGAACACATTAACGCGGAAAAACATAGGAAATACTCAGCGATGGGTTTGCATATGAGGGAGACTGGTCACAGATTTGAATCCATAGAAAAAGACCTAGCGATAATTAGAAACATAGAAAAAGAGAGAATGTTGAACGAATTAGAAAGTTTATATATCTATTTAGATCAGACCTACAATAAGCAACAAAATCTTAATGAAACCACGGACAGTAAAAGTATGTTACATGAGTAATAATAATAATAACTTAAATGTTTCCACCTTTTCAATACAATATATTCTTTGTAATCTTGTGAATATATTGTATTGAAAAGGTGGAAACATTTAAGTTATTATTATTATTACTTATATATTGTTCAATACGGACCAAAAACATGAAATTCATAACCATCAATGTTACATGAATTAATGCCGAAATTATTAAAGTCAGTCAGTTCGAATAAATTTAGGATACCTAATATATTTCATTCTTCATACTCTCATACTCCTCCCATACCTACAGATATTAAGCCTACTTCCAGCAATACGTTGACTCCGCCCCTTTGTCAGCCTCGTCACAAATGACTCTACCCATCCTCTCCTCCCTTCCACACTCCCCTATTCCTTCCCCTCCGAGTTCACTGCCGCCTCTGCAGCACAGTTACAACTCCAGACTCAGAGCCAACAGAAGGGCAGCAACCAACACAACAGTAGATAACAAATAACAACTTTCAACTAACATGGAAGTCCTCATCTGTTTCAATTTATGTAATCTGAATTCTCTCCTTACGTTCAACTTCTTATTTCATCTTTTCCTTCTCTTACAGAAAACATTATTTCAGTATCTACTGACATTTCCTGGCAAGGTTTCAGCCAATAGTATTAACTAGGGTACTAAGGGCCACTTACAATTTTTCAACTGATGCTTCTGTCTCACTTCATGCTGACGAATTTCATCAGCGGCCTTGGACATATTATATTAATGACAATCATGTTTATGCTTATGTTCACGCCCTCATGTCGTTGGCCTTATATTATTACCACTTTGGTTTTCCACTAACATTTTAAATGAACTGTTTTAATTGGAATTTTAATGGAAGAAGTTTTAGTCTCTGACAAGATTTTTCATTGACAGTGTTTCCAATAGCATCTTTATATTATTTATTTATTTACATATTTTACGCCCACATTGGAGCACTGAAATCAATACATTTGAGTTAATTTCTTCTTCTTCTTCTCCCAGAACTTTTTCATCCTCTCCGACCTGGAAGCCCTTTGTGTGTCCGATATAGTATATTGTTTCCGTTCAACTGCTTTTAGTTTGAGACTTATGCTTTTGTTCTTCAAAATCCTCTTCTCTTTTCTGTCTTTGATTTGTTGCCGAGTTATACCCAATTCTTCCAAATCGTCCTGAACTTCTTTGAACCAATTATTATTGATTTTATTCTTCAAAAAGTAATCGAATAGTTGTTTCAATATCCTGGTGTCTGCTAATCTTGATATGTGACAGAAAAAGGAAATTCTTCTTTTACGCATTGTAGATATTATTGATTCACATTCACGATAGACAATGTTGTTAGGCAACAATCTCCACTGTCCATCAACTTGGTGTTTTTTATTAATAATTGTTCTAAGAATTCTTCTCTCAGTTTTCTGTAATTTGTCTGTTGTAGATTTTACATTTAATTTGAATAAAGTTTCACTAGCATAGGTTGCCTCTGGTTTAACTATGGAATTATAGTGTTTCAGCTTAGCGTTTATCGAAAGAGATTTTTTTTTATAGGTTGGCCAGGTAAGTCTTTGTGCTTGTTTAAATTTAGTTGTTCTGTGTTCTATTGCTTCTTTTTCATTTGTGTTCCATGTTATTATTTCCCCAAGATATTTGAATTTCTGAACAATTTTAATCTCTTTATTACTGTTCAGCTGAATAACTGGTAAATCAACTTTAAAAGTTGGCATCATTTCTGTTTTTTCAAATGAAATTTGTAATCCCATTTTTTTAGCTATAATTTCTAGTTGTTCAATTTGAAATTTAGCCTCTTCTATTGTATTTGCAAGTAATGCTAAATCGTCCGCAAAAGCAAGGCAGTTGAGTTTAATATTTCTACCGATCTTGATAGTTGGTTGGCATTTCTTGTTCCATTCACGCATAACCTTCTCCAATGCACAATTAAATAACAATGGTGAAAGTCCGTCTCCTTGTCGAAGTCCAGTTCTTATAGTGAATGATTCTGATAATTCACCTCTAAATTTAACTTTTGCCTTCGTATTTTTAAAAGTCATATTAATGAGGTTAACAAGTTTTTGATGTAAGCCAAATTCTTTAAGGCTTTTTAATAATGAGTCACGATGAATACTGTCGTATGCTTTTTTAAAATCTACAAACGTGATGTATCATTTTTCACATTTTTATGTCCTGAATTTTAATAACTGGCTAAACTTTTAGCTTCCACTTTTAATATTAGTTGTACTCTTGATTGTTTTTAGGCTGAAGATGCCCTTAATTGAGGGCGAAATATGTCCCATTTAACTGTGAGTCTATTTATGTAATCACTATAAGTGGAAATAAAAGTATTGAATAGGTGGATTAAATTAAAACACCTTTATTGTTGTTGAATTCACTAAAAATAGAGGACGAGCTGTGCACGCATTCTGGTGGTTACATCGTGTTTCTTCATGTTTAAAATTTCCTTGTTTAATTTTTGTCTCTCTTACTTTGTACTTCTGACACGATAAATAAATAAATAAATGTATTGGTTACGAGATTATTTAAGCAGATGGCGGTATTATATGTTTAAGTCAGAGATATTACGATATTTTCGATCAACATGCACCAGTAGATGTTGTCACTCAGTGAGCTCTAAGGCAAGGCTTCTCGCAACAAACATGTGCTTGATGAAAGTGATATTTTTGATATTTTATGATACATTATAAGTTTATGCGCAAATGAACATATGAACTAAAAGTCATAACATAACATTTTACCCTCACCATAGTCGAATGATTCAACTGTCACATTGCCTTATCGACTAGAACGTCAATAAACCCATATTCTAAACAACATTTTAGCATTGCATCAAATTGAGATGGTCCATAGAGGTCCAATTTAAACATCGTTCATCAACCTTCAACTACAACTTCGTATTTTTTCATCAAAGTGAACCACAACTTCACCATATGCCATTGACTTTCGACTTTTATCTCATGTAAACAAATAATTACACTTGACCATCCTTCGACATTATTTTATTCAACATATTTTCTGAATAAATACGATTTTGATCGTCATTCTTGTCATTGTCTAATTGTAACCGCTGGTTGGTCAACATAATTTTATAGCAATCTTACCACTTGTTTATAATGGACTGTTGCTTTGTTCATTTTACTTATAATAGTAACCTTCTAATGTCAATATTGCAAATACTTTCACCAATTGTAAACTCCTCACTCATTGCAATATCTTTAAAACCAACAATGTACTAGTCTTTTACCATATGTTAATTTTAGTTCAAATCTCTTCAAGGCTTTTTATAAATTAGTTTTATTTTATTTATATGTAAATCAGGTGCCTGATTTTATTTCAAGGTTAAGGCAATGGCTGATGATGCCTATATATAAGGCAAAACATGTACCATTTTAGTTAACATGTCAATGTAAATCAACAAAGACAAGACTTACTTTATTGATTAGGTGGTCAAATTAATGAATTAACTTGTTGTTATTATTCGAATTAAGTGGAATGTTCCAAGCTGTCAGTGGAGAGATGGCGTGGAATGGCGTTAGTAGACGAATAAGTTTCAATGGTGTCTTTAAAAGTAGGAAAGATCACAAGATGAAGATAAAGTTGGAATTCAAGAGGACAAATCGGGGCAAATATTAATTCATAAGAAGGGGAGTTAGGGATTGGAATAACTTACCAAGGGAAATGTTCAATAAATTTCCAATCTCATTGCAATCATTTAAGAAAAGGCTAGGAAAACAACAGATAGGGAATCTGTCACCTGGGCGACTGCCCTAAATGCAGATCAGTATTGATTGATTTGACAGAGTTTTCAGCACCTGATAGAGTTTGAAAGGGCCTAATTGTGGATCTCCATTTGGCCGGCTGATCGAATGGTGCAATATCCAGATTTGTGGGGCATTTGGATGAGACAGTGGCCCAAAGTTGGACCGCATGAGAACGTGAGTGCAGGCATACTCATCATCAAGGTTTCGGTCGACTATGTCTGACCTTCACAAGGGAGGATCGCCAAATTGTGCACCAAGCACATTGTAACCCCTTCACATCTGCACCCACCATCCAAGAACAAGTAATGGACTCCCTGACACATTCTGTGTCATCCTGTACCATTGGTGTGAGACTAGCAGCAGCCGGACTAGGGAATTACTGTCCATGTGAAGGCTGCTGTTTACACAACACAAAAGCTGCGTTTGGAGTGGTAGCATGACTGGGAAGCATGGACTGTTGATGAATGGCATCGCATTGTGTTCAGCAATGATCACAGTTCTGCATTACTCCAGATAACCATCGTCTGTGAGTGTGGTGGCGACTTTGGGAGAAATCCCATTCTTCCAATGTTTTGGAGAGGCACAGTGGTATTACTGCAGGCATCATGGTGAGGGGAGCCATCGGGTATGACCTCAGGTCATGGCTGGTAGTGATTGAGGGAACTCTGATGGCACAGCTGTATGTGATGGACATCCTGTGTTCTCGTGTGATCTGATTATGGTATCACATAACAATTCTCTTATTTGAATCTCTTGCTGAATCCTCTCGTTGCAGACCTTATCTCTCCTAGTTTTTTGTAGCACTGTCTGGAGGAATTTCATTTCAGCAACTTGGAGTCTACTTTTATCTCTGTCCGTGATGACACAAGTTTCAAGGCCATAGGTTGTTATAGGCAAGAAGTAAGCTTGATAAAGTGTTCGTTTGGCTAGTGTACCGGGTGGTACACCTCCACGCCGCTAATTCAAACTTTGCGCCAGTTAAAACTCCTCTACTGGAGGAAGCCTGAACTTTAACTTCCATATTAATTCAACGATTTCTCAGAAGATGTCATTACTATAAATTTTGAAGTGTTCTGAACTATGTCAGTTTCGATTCGTTTTTGTTTTATCTGTAGCAAGAAGTGTGAACATTCTCTTCTAGAGGACACTACTTAAGAACTACAATTGTGCACCCTAGTGCGAAGTGAAGGAACCTTTTTTTTGAAGAAATTTAGTACTTATAAGTTTGTTCTTTATTAAATTTCTTTCTGCCACTGTTTAAGTTGGCAATGTTAACCCTTTCTTTCCGCCAGTTTTGAATTTGACCAATAAGGAATTTCTGTAATTAATTTTCCACCAATAATGTGTTTCTTCTTCATCTAGTGTAGGGGTTTTCGTTGTTAGCCAATAAAAGACTTGTGGGCGGGTGTTCTCATTCCTGAAACGCCTCGAACTTTCCACGAGGCTATATAAACTGCTGATTTTCGGGTCTCCGGGCCACTTCAGTAACATCTATCAGTGTGTAAAGTACGTAGCAGGGGGCAGGAAGCGCCTCTTTCTTCGGGCAGCAGTTCAACCACCAGGTAATGGCCTTGTAATAACTTCTTTCCTTGCTAGCTCAGCAGTTTAACTCTCGGGGCAGGTCCGAAGCCTTTTACCATGTAACATTCCCCTAAAATGTAAAGACACTTGGTATCAATTCTATCTTTTTAAACTACATACTGGGATAGAGAGTGCTTAACCTCTCGAGCCCCCACTCATATTGCATTGAGGTGAACTTATTTTCACAACCGTTTCTTCCTTAACGTAATGTAAATTGTCTCCTTCTCTAAGTCACCTCTTTAGTATGGGATTAGCCCTTGCATTAGAGGCCTAGTGCCAAGTAGGTTTTAATAAGGTGTATTTGGAGTGCAGTTTCGCCTCCTCTCAAGTTGGTATTGTGGAGGCCATGTAATATTTCTGTTTCTTCGCTGAATAGGCCTCAGTAGGTTGGGTATTTTTACCCCTGTTTTCATGTACTTGGAGGACAGCTTGAAAGTAGAATTTGGTGTGGCCTTTGATAGGCTTGAACTTAAGAGCGGGTTGCTCTTTCTTAAAATTTGTTTCTGCGTGCCTCGAGGAGAATTACTGTGTAATTGGGAGCATGAGCTCCTGGGCATGATTGGGGTCTTCTGCCCCTTTGTTGAATCCTGTATATCGTAAGGTTGGGCTTATAGCTCAAGAATTGTGTGTCTGGCTCTCGGAGCCCAAATTCTGTAACTCTGTAATTGTACATTCTCGATTTGTGTTTCGGCTACTGAGTACCTGTTATATTTGTTATTTCTTAATCTTGAAAAGAAAATATAACCTTGTTAAATTTTAAATTAACTTTAATTTCGTAGATTGAGACCTGTTCATCCCAGCACCTTCTTTCACCTCTGCACATCCACAAAACTCCGTAACAAGTGGTAGCAGAGCGTGGTTGAATGGGTCTCAATTTAGCCCCTTTTGACGGCTAAACATTGCTTTGATTCGAACTCTAACAATTTTCTCTGTTGCTGGATTTTTCCTTTTCCTTTTTCAAAATTGTTTAATTTTTTGTCAGCATGTCCGGCCCTCGTGAGGTTCTTCATCCTTTCTATTTGCGTAAAGAGGAATTAATTTACGAACTATCTCTCAGAAATGTTCAATCTGGAGGCACGGTTGCAGTCGACTCCAATAAACTAAAAGATTCCCTTGATTTGCCTATTACAATCCCGACTTTGGGAGAGAAAGAAATTGACGACGCTCTCTCCACGATCAATGATAATACTACTGAGCTAGCATCTGTAGTTAGTTTTTTTGAAGAAAATGACCCTTCTCCTAATCAAATTAAACGTGTGCAAGCAAGGTTATTTCATTTTTCTAATAGAATTAACGATCTATTGTCTCTGAAGTTGAATGACATTCAAAGGAAGGAAGCTAGAGTTATTCTTGAAAATCTTTCCGAATTGTCTAGTAAGGTGACCCAATTGTTAACTGGGGAAGTTCCTCCCAAAACTGATCAACCCTCTACGGCGAATGTAGGTAGCGAGGAAGAGTCTCCTAAGGGAGAAGTCCATAGGAAAACTGTTGGAGCTCAACAAATCTCTGCCCCATTAGACAACGAATCTGAGCGTCGTACCTCGTTGAACAATGCACGTTCTGAATTAGCTTCTTCACCATTTAAACCTCTACCTACTATGTCACCAGGATTCAGTAGTTTGCCGCATCCATTAGCAATGTTGCTTAGAGGTATCTCTAAGTTTTCGGTTAACTCTACCAGTGACGTAATTGCATTTTTCGGTTTTTAGTTGAGTTTCAGGACCATGCTCTTGTTTTTTCTCTTTCTCCATGTCAAATTTTGCAGATAATTTATCCCTATGCAATTGGTGTTCTCTCGGACAAAATTGTTAGAGCAATAGCTGAACAGTCATCTATTGAAGATTTTCATGCACACCTTCTGGCAAATTTCATTCCTGCTCGAGCGAGGTCATCCCTGATTCAGAAGTACTATTATCGAGTACAGAGACTAGATGAAAATCTTGCTGATTTCATACAAGACATTAAATTCTATACCAGGGTGTTTGCTCTTCATTTTCCTGAAGATCAATTTGTTCAGGCTATTGTAAAAGGTATTTCTCCACCTTACCGATCATACTTGTGTTTTGCGTCGCGTCCGCAAACTTTCGCTGAGCTAGAAGCTATGGCTGTATCGGCTGAAGGAGTTAGATACGCCGATTCCTTGCGTGTCGCGAAAGAACCCCCTCCTTCTTTTAGTAATCCTCGGCCTCCACCTCGCCGACCATTCACACCCCGTAAATGTTATGCTTGCGGGTCGCCTGACCATCTTCGCAATAAATGTCCATTGATCAAATCGAGTAGGACAAATAGTGGAGCAGGTTCATCACAAGGCTGTTTTAAATGTGGCGCGTTCTCCCATATTGCCAAGAACTGCCCTAATACCAACAGCACCCCCTCTTGCTCAACTTTGGGTGCAACTTCCAACAACAATCAAAAGTGACTAGTGGCTTTGGCTGAGTCGACTAATCCATCTTCCCGAGGCTCAGCCCCTGGTAAACAGTTCGAAAATTCAGGGAAAATTCAGTCTTCAAATGTATCTTTTGAATGCCCCAAAGAATGTCTTAGGATTGCGGCGGACTCCCCCGCACCCGTACCTTTTCTCAAAATTGAGTTAAATAATGAACCTGTAACAGCTCTTTTAGATTCAGGCAGTGTTTGTTCAATTATTTCGGCTCAATGGTATTCAAAATTGAAATCTATTTGTAAACTTCCTGACTATTGCTCATCTCCTGTTCAATATGTTTCGGCTAATTCTTCTCCATTAAAAATTTTAGGTTCCTTAAAAGCCAAAATTTGTATTTTTAAATTTACTTGGAAAGTTAAATTGTTTGTGGCCAAGCACTTGTCTTGCCCCATTATATTGGGAGCTGACTTCATTTCTCATACTGGTCTTGTGCTCGATCTTCAGAGTAGGTCGTGCACTTTCAAATTTGCGTCTAATTGTAAAATCCCCTTATTGAAATGTAATTCTGCATCATGTTCATCTATTTCGCCTACCCAGGATGAGATGTTGTTAGACCTTAGACATCTACCTGAGGAGCAGGCTGATCGTCAGTCGTTTCCAGAGGTGTTCTCTGATACTCTTGGTGTTACTGACCTTATTGAATACAAAATTGAGGTCACGGATTCGATTCCTGTCCGTTTTCCACCACATAGGCTATCTCCTCCTAAGATGAAGGCTCTGAAAGAAATCATTGATCAAATGTTAAAGGATGGTATTATTCGGCCCTCTAAGTCAGCGTATTCTTCACCTATTTTTCTAGTCCCGAAACCCCAAGGTGGCTTCAGGCCGGTGAATTGATTATAGGGCTCTCAATCGGAAGGTGGTGTTGCAATCTGTGCCCCTTCCTGACCTTCATTCTTGTTTTTCATGGTTTCGTAAAGCTAAATTCTTTACAATCTTGGACCTGAATCAGGCCTATAATCAAATTCCCCTAGCTGAAGAGTCTAAACACCTTACAGCGTTTGTCACGGATTGGAATTTGTATGAATACAACCGCGTACCTTTCGGGCTCCCTACGGGAGAAGCTGTACTCACTAGACTGCTAGACAGGGTCTTCTCCGACATCACATTCGAGTACTTGTATCACTATCTTGATGATGTCGTCGTATTTTCGGAGGCTTTTGAAGAACATCTAGATCATCTGCGAGAAGTTCTCAATCGCCTTCGTAAGGCTGGGTTAACTGTGAAGTTGTCCAAGGTCGCCTTCGCTAAGTCTTCAATGTCATTCCTAGGGCATATTGTCTCGCCCGATGGTGTTGCTGTCGATCATTCTAGAACACAGGCCATCCGTGATTTTAAGCCTCCCAAGGACATCAAAGGGATTGCCAGGTTCATTGGTATGGTGAATTTCTTCAGGAAGTTTATCCCTAACTCCGCTAATAGAGCGGCGCCCTTGAGCCTTCTCCGTAGGAAAGGCATCAAATTTGAGTGGGGACCTTCTCAACAAGCCGCTTTTGAAGATCTTAAATTAGCTCTGTGTAATGCCCCTGTTCTGGCTATGCCCGATTTCTCCCAAAAATTCATCGTCCAAACCGACGCGTCGTCGTCGGCGGTAGCTGCAGTCCTTCTTCAAGAGACTGAACTAGGGAGGCGACCCATCGCCTATGCCTCTAGGACTCTATCGGCTCAAGAAGCCAAGTATTCCATATATGAGCTCGAAGGTTTGGCAGTCTTATTTGCCTTAGAAAAGTTCCGTCTCTATCTGGAACATGTCAAATTCGACTTGGAGACGGATAATCAAGCCCTAAGCTGGGTCTTAGGTAGGCCGCGTCGTACTGGTCATA
The DNA here is from genome assembly GCF_040414725.1 of Anabrus simplex. Lineage (NCBI taxonomy): Eukaryota > Metazoa > Arthropoda > Insecta > Orthoptera > Tettigoniidae > Anabrus > Anabrus simplex. The sequence goes on along the minus strand of NC_090271.1, from coordinate 307,392,360 downwards.
TAGCCCAGTGGGCTATCCGAATTTCGGCATTCCAATTTGACGTTAGGCATATCAGAGATACTGAAAATGTTGTCGCAGACGGACTCAGCCGTATGTTTTCCAATGACGTCGCGACCCATGAATCGGCAGATAGTTCGTCACCTCCCGAGTCCATAATATCTGAGGTTAATGTCATCTTAACAGATGCTCCCATGCTCTTTAGGGATATTGAGAAATATCAACGTGAAGATCCGACGCTGGCTCCGATAATGGAAACCCTTTCTTCTGGGGAACACGTCGTCCCTTATGTACTGAGGAATGGGGTTTTATGTTGCCCTTCGAGGCATGATAAGATGATGAAAGTTGTCGTTCCAGCTGTTCTTGTACCTATGATCTTCAAGTACTATCATGAGACCCCATTAGGGGGGCATCTAGGCATCTTTAAAACTCGTGAGAAGATTCGTGAAAGGTTCATCTGGAAAGATATGGACGGTGAAATCCGTGAACTAGTAAAGGCTTGTAGATCTTGTTTGCTTAGTAAACCAACCATGTCCACTAAGGTAGGCCTTTTGTCTTCTCATCAAGCGTCGCGCCCTATGGAACGCCTGTATACTGATTATGTAGGACCCTTCCCCCAGTCAAAGGGAAATGCCAACAAGTTCATCTTTGTATGTGTAGATGGTTTTACTAGATTTTCCTGGTTATTTCCGACTAAGCTGGCTACCGCTCAGTCCACCATTACTTGTCTAAATTCAATCTTTGCTTCTTTTGGTCCGTGTCAATATATTGTGTCTGATAATGCTAAGGCTTTCACATCTAATCTATTTCGTAAATTCTGTTTTGACCTGTCCATCTCTCATGTGACAACTTCTGCTTTCTATCCTCAACCATCTCTGGCTGAACGGGTTAATCGTAATCTCAGGTCGGCCCTTATTGCCTATCATCATGAAGATCATTCTAGGTGGGACACGTCCCTGCATTGGTTAGCTTTTGCTTTGAACTCGGCTGTTCATGAATCACATAAATTTACTCCAGCTTCGCTGATGTTCAAGTTTGTTCCCAACACGCCGCTCTCTAACCTCTGGTCTCTGAGTGACATTCTGCCCGAGACAATAGATGCAGATAATATTAAAAATCTTTGGAAGAAGGCTAAAGCCAATCTTAAAGTGTCGCATGAAAAAGTTAGGGAAAGATATGATCGTGGACGGAGACCCACCAATTTGAAGGTAGGTGACCAGGTGATGGTCAAAAATTTTGTTCCCGCGGGCAAGCTTGCCCCCAGATTTCATGGGCCGTGTATTATTCTCGATTTCCTTACTCCCGTTACCTTATTACTAAGCAATCCAGCCACCGAGAGGATATTTAGGGTTCACCTGTCGCAGGTGAAACCTGTGTAGCTTCTGCGCTAACGTAGCTGATTTTATATTTGCTTTAACATTTTTGAAAGAATTTGGAAGGTTATATTTTTTTGGGTTGCATTTTGAGGCCTTCTGCCCTTGGAGTCAGGTCCTTTGTGTGTAAGCATTTATTGTAAACCTTCCCCGACCAGTTAAACTGCCATCCTGTCCTTACCATGGCCATTACCACGCTCCCGTCTCCTGCTCAACAACACACAGTGGCTTTTAAATGAAATAAATATTTCCTCGCCGCTGGCCCCTCAACCTCGCCACAAAGACTGTACCCTAAAATAATTATGGTCCAACAAAATTCTGCCACCGAGCTTTAATGTTTCAGTGCTCCCGCAGCAGCGCGGCGCCGTACCGCCACTGAGGTGGGGTAAGGGCCCGCCCCTCTCCAGTGAGGCCAACCAGTGTACGGCGAGCCGGAGTCCTCCTCCCGGCCAAGGCTGATGTGCGGCGCACAACCTGCAACTCGCCCGGGACCTGTATGTTCGCCGCGGGCGCGGCGTGCTTCAACTCCACTACTCCTCTCATAGTGCGGGCGAGCGGTATCTCAGGGTACTTGAGGGGTCCGAGCGGCCTCCTCTGGACACAAGCAGCAGTGGCCGGTCTGGCCGTCTAACTTAATCAACCTTGAATATATTTAATCAGCTACATGGACATTTAATATCAACATTACTACTATTTTTGAATTCAACGACAATATCTGGTGGACTTAGAAAATTTTTCTCCACTTTCAAGAATTAAAGGTTTTTCCTTCTGAATTCAACTTCTACAAGCACAAAGACATTACATCAATAGTAACCAAAGAATTTTGAAACTGGATCCAATCATTTAAGAAAATTTGGTTGTAAATACTTCGGCAATTAACTTCTATATCAACATCATAACTTGGTCCTTATTTTAAAATAAAAGTTTATGTTCTTCTGTGTTACCCCTTGGAGGGACTTTTGGGGGGGGAGGTCTGTACCGGGTGGTACACCTCCACGCCGCTAATTCAAACTTTGCGCCAGTTAAAACTCCTCTACTGGAGGAAGCCTGAACTTTAACTTCCATATTAATTCAACGATTTCTCAGAAGATGTCATTACTATAAATTTTGAAGTGTTCTGAACTATGTCAGTTTCGATTCGTTTTTGTTTTATCTGTAGCAAGAAGTGTGAACATTCTCTTCTAGAGGACACTACTTAAGAACTACAATTGTGCACCCTAGTGCGAAGTGAAGGAACCTTTTTTTTGAAGAAATTTAGTACTTATAAGTTTGTTCTTTATTAAATTTCTTTCTGCCACTGTTTAAGTTGGCAATGTTAACCCTTTCTTTCCGCCAGTTTTGAATTTGACCAATAAGGAATTTCTGTAATTAATTTTCCACCAATAATGTGTTTCTTCTTCATCTAGTGTAGGGGTTTTCATTGTTAGCCAATAAAAGACTTGTGAGCGGGTGTTCACATTCCTGAAACGCCTCGAACTTTCCACGAGGCTATATAAACTGCTGATTTTCGGGTCTCCGGGCCACTTCAGTAACATCTATCAGTGTGTAAAGTACGTAGCAGGGGGCGGGAAGCGCCTCTTTCTTCGGGCAGCAGTTCAACCACCAGGTAATGGCCTTGTAATAACTTCTTTTCTTGCTAGCTCAGCAGTTTAACTCTCGGGGCAGGTCCGAAGCCTTTTACCATGTAACTTTCCCCTAAAATGTAAAGACACTTGGTATCAATTCTATCTTTTTAAACTACATACTGGGATAGAGAGTGCTTAACCTCTCGAGCCCCCACTCATATTGCATTGAGGTGAACTTATTTTCACAACCGTTTCTTCCTTAACATAACGTAAATTGTCTCCTTCTCTAAGTCACCTCTTTAATATGGGATTAGCCCCTGCATTAAAGGCCTAGTGCCAAGTAGGTTTTAATAAGGCGTATTTGGAGTGCAGTTTCGCCTCCTCTCAAGTTGGTATTGTGGAGGCCATGTAATATTTCTGTTTCTTCGCTGAATAGGCCTCAGTAGGTTGGGTATTTTTACCCCTGTTTTCATGTACTTGGAGGACAGCTTGAAAGTAGAATTTGGTGTGGCCTTTGATAGGCTTGAACTTAAGAGCGGGTTGCTCTTTCTTAAAATTTGTTTCTGCGTGCCTCGAGGAGGCTTTACTGTGTAATTGGGAGCATGAGCTCCTGGGCATGATTGGGGTCTTCTGCCCCTTTGTTGAATCCTGTATATCGTAAGGTTGGGCTTATAGCTCAAGAATTGTGTGTCTGGCTCTCGGAGCCCAAATTCTGTAACTCTGTAATTGTATATTCTCGATTTGTGTTTCGGCTACTGAGTACCTGTTATATTTGTTATTTCTTAATCTTGAAAAGAAAATATAACCTTGTTAAATTTTAAATTAACTTTAATTTCGTAGATTGAGACCTGTTCATCCCAGCACCTTCTTTCACCTCTGCACATCCACAAAACTCCATAACAGCTAGTATTGGAATCTGGCTGTCACAGAGAAGGATTCTAACCTGACTGTAAAGGACAGCTCCTCTTTGAACTCTGTTTGTGATTTCAGCATTTGATCGGTTATCTTCAGTCAGGACACTACCAAGGTATTGGAAGTGGTCAACTTCTTGCAATTTCTATCCGTCTACTGTGATATTTGCTCCTTACTTCTGTCTGTTGACTGTCTTAACAACTGTTTTCTTTAGGCTGATTTTTAGTCCAAATTCCTTAAAATGGCAATTCCAGGCATTAATCTTTCCTTGAACTTCTTCCCCATTAACTTCCCAAATCACCACATCATCTGCAAATACAAATGCCTTGAATGCAGTGTTTTTCCTGTGCTGTTTCACTCTTTTCATTATCTAATCCACCACTGATAAATAGTAGAGTAAATGAACGAAGTAAATAAATCAAAGAATAGTAAAATTAGATTCCTAGCAAAATGTGATAAAATAGAAACAACTAAAAGGGTATTTTCAGAAGAACAACAACAACAAAGATCAAACAGAATGAAGAAATACTGGAAGAACGGAAAAGAAAAAACATAAAACATCATAGAAGACCGGACAGAAATTCACTACAGTGGTCCAATGCGGCCGTAAAAGCATAATAATAATAATAATAATAATAATAATAATAATAATAATAATAAAAATAATAACAACAACTCCGCCATTGCCGGTCCCAAGCCCGGGGCCTCATCTTGCAAGTGATGGGGAAGGAGGAGGGGGAGGAGTAACAACCTCGTAAAAAAACCTGGGTCCATCTGGCTCCGCAAGGTAGCACCCTGTAAGGGCCCCTGCCTAGGGTACAGGTGAAACCTGGTCAACGGTCTCGAAGGCGGATGAGGAATTTAATGTCCCAACGGCGGAGAGAGCGGAAGAATCTAGTGAAGTAAAGCACGAATAAAATATCATTTCAGACTAACAATCCGATCTTATCTTGGAATTAATTTCCTACCTTGTACAATGTACAATTTCAATTGCAGAATGGAAAGTCCGCTGAATGAAAGCACTACCCCAGGTGATAGCTCGGAAGAGAAATCCACCATTGCGTTATGCAATACATCGGGACCTAGGGTTCTGGGGAGTCCCAACATCTGCAATAAGGGTGAGTCGGAGCATCCTTGGAATCCTTTCAGACTTAAATTTAAGAGGAAATTCTTTGCAAGCACTCTTAATGTAAATTCCTTGCTAAAAACCGGCAAACAGAAAGAACTGGAAATTTTCTTAGATAGACATGAAATCCAGATCTTAGCAGCTCAAGAGACATGGTTTATGGATGAGAATGTAACAGAAACCAAAAATTATAGAATCTTTAAAGGTAAACCAGCAATCAAAATTATGAAAGGAATGCCACTACTAGGTACCGCCTTTTATGTCCATAAAGCAATAGTTGATAATGTTATGGAATTCAAATCTAGTTCAGAAAGGTTATCTCTTCTCACACTTAAATGCAAGAACAAAAAGTATACATTTGTTAACTGTCATGCACCAATAAATGAAGATAATAGCAAGAACCCAAGTAAAACTGAAGAATTCTGGAGTCTTCTAGATGATGAAATGTCAAAAATTCCAAAATCAAATATTATTCTACTAGGTGATTTTAATGCACAGGTAGGCAAAGAAAAAGTTTTCAGCAAAACATAAGGGGCATATCCAGCACACAAAAGAACAAACAAAAATGGCATGAGACTAATTAATCTCTGTAAATCCTTTCACCTAAAATTAATGTCGACCTTCTTTAAGAAACTTCCACGAAAGACTAAAACATGGGTGTCCCCAAATCTGATGTTAAGTGAGTTTCAGTTGGACCATGTAGCTATTTCTCAAGAAAGTATTAAGGAAATTATGAATGTTAAAGTAATAAGAAGTGGGGAGTTTGACTCCGATCATTACCTCTCTAAAATTAAGCTAAAGTTTCTACCTCGCAGGAATCAAAGAAGGCCGAGAAAATTAATGAAATACAACATAGATAGGCTCAACATTACACAAGCAACTATAGAAAACTTTCAGGAAGAAATTAAAATAACTCAGCATGGCAAATGGCCAGAATTATCTAAACAGATTAATAGTGCAGCGAAGAAAGTATTTGGATCTGTTAAAACTAAAAAGAAAGTATGGTGGAATAACGTATGTGAGGAAGCACTTATGGAAAGAACGAAAAAGTGGAAAAAATGGAAATGTTCTGGAAAGAATGAACACTATGAGCTATTTAAACAACAAAGAAAGGAAAGAACAAGAATAATAAGGCAGGTTAAAAGATCTTTTGAAAAATCGCAGCTAGTAGAAATTGAGAATAATTTTGTAAGAAATAACTCCTGAAATTTATATCAGACCTTTAAGAATAACCTGAAAGGTTATCAATCCCGGAGCATTTGCTTCAGAGATGCAAATGGTAATATTGGCCTTAACAATGCCGAGAATTGTGAGATTCTGGCAAAACACTTCGAACACCTGCTGAACTGCCCTGAGCCAAATCATAAATTAGAATTTTCAGAAATTCAGGAAAATCTAGAAGCTGATTCACCTCCAACAGCGGAAGAAATAAAGGAAGCAATAAAAAAATCTTAAAAATAACAAAGCTCTTGGGGGAAGACTCCATAACAGCTGAACTTTTAAAATGGGCTGAACCAAAAGTTATAGAAGATCTACAAATAATCTTTGAAGAAATTTGGGAAACAGAAAAGATCCCAGAGGATTGGAAAGTGGCTCTAATACACCCATTACACAAGAAGGGTAACAAGCAAGATGTCAACAACTACAGAGGTATATCTCTCTTGCCAGTTGCTTACAAAATATTCTCAACAATACTACTAAATAGAGCAAAATCGACACTGGACAGTCAATTGGGTGAATATCAAGGTGGATTTAGAGAAGGAAGATCTTGCTCTGAACAGATTTTCAACCTGAAATCTATAATTCGACACAGATTAATAAACTCCAAAGACATAGTTGTAACATTTATTGACTTTAAAAAGGTCTTTGACTCTGTTGATAGGGAAACCCTAGATAAAGTAATCCGTGAATTTGGGGTTAAAACTAAATTGGCAAACCTAATTCGTGAAACACTTACAGACACTATCTCGAAAGTAAAATTTATGGGTGAAGTATCTCGACCTTTCAGAATAAATACAGGTGTCAGGCAGGGCGATGGTCTATCTCCACTCCTTTTCAATTGTGTCATGGAGAAAATTATAAGAATTTGGAATGAAAAACTGAAAGAATCTAAAATATTGCCACTCATGCTGGGGAAGAAGAACAAAGGTGTTGCAATAAATTGCCTAGCATTTGCAGATGACTTTGCCACACTTTCAGAAAGCCTTACAGATGCAGCAATGCAAGTCAATCTCCTTGAAAAGACAGCCAACATGACAGGCTTGAGAATCTCTGCCGAGAAAACAAAATTTTTGACGAATATAAAAAGTGCCCCAAAGTTTTTAGCAACGGATATTGGTCAAATAGAAAAGGTAAAGAAATTCAAATATTTGGGTGAGACAATTCAAGAAAATGGTTTAGAAAAATCTGCTATAGAGGAGAGGATACAAAAGATGGAAAGAGCGAACGGTATAACTAAGAATACTTACAACAAAAAGTGCTTATCAAGAAAACTTAAAATAAAGCATTACAACACAGTAGTGAAACCAGAATGCCTTTATGCTAGCGAATGTCTAGCACTGAACTACAAGCTTGATAAATTAGAAATATTAGAAAGAAGAATTATAAGGAAAATATTAGGTCCTCTAAGAATTGCAGAGTTTTGGAAATTAAGAAGTAACAATGAAATGTACCAGAACATAGAAAACATATCAGAAACAACAAGAAAAAGGAGATTGCTATTTCTTGGACACATTTACAGAATGGATGATAAAGGACTAACTAAGCGAATCTTCAAGTACCTTTGGGAAAAGAAACCAACCACCTGCATTCAAGAAGTCAAGAAAGACCTGGAAAGGAACAACATACGAGAAGAAGAATTATTGGGAAGAAAGATTTTTAGGAAGAAAGTCTTACAAATGGAAGGATTCCAAGGGAGGAAGGTAAAGGAAACAGGCACAAAGTGGACTGAAGACAGGAAAAAGAAACACAGTGAAACAATGAAAGAATACTGGAAGAAAAGGAAAGAACAACTAAAGAGGAACAATTGAAATTGTAACGTGGTCCTTAGAAGGCCGGAACGCAAGAAGAAGAAGAAGAAGAAGAAGAAGAAGCATACGAATAATAATAATAATAATAATAATAATAATAATAATAATAATAATAATAATAATAATAATAATAATAAATAATAATAATAATAATAATAAACAGTAGAGGTTACAAAGTTCTGCCTTTGTGCACTCCTTTACTTGTTACAAACCAGTTGGAATAGCCATTTCCTATCCTTACACAGCTCTGGCAGTGTTTGTAGAACATTTTTACTTCACTGATGAGAGATACTGGAACGTTTCTCCTTCTCAAGCAATCCCACAGTTTATACCTCAGTACAGTGAAACCTCGGAATGCGAGTAACTTGGTCTACGAGTGTTCTGCAAGACGAGCAAACATTTTAAATAAATTGTAACTTGATAAGCGAGTGAGGTTTTGCAATACGAGCATCACGTGGGCCTACGTTTTCCCCTCCCCTGCTCATTTGTTTGGTCCTGTAGTGAAGAAATATCTTTCAGAAAATAATCTGCCGCTCAAAGTCTGCTGGTTATGGACAATGATCCTGCTCATCCTCCCGGCCTTGAGGCCGACTTTATGGAGGAATTCAAGTTCGTTAAGGTTAAGTTCCTTCCTCCCAACACTACTCTAGCCTGTGAATCAGCAAGACATTTCAAACTTCAAGAAGCTATACACCAAACCATTATTTCAGCGATGCTTCGAAGTGACCGAAGGAACAAACCATACCCTCCGAGAGTTTTGGAGAAATCATTTCCCCATCCTGAACTGCCTGAAGATCATCGACAAAGCCTGGGATGGGGTCACCAAGAGAACACTTCTGCTTGGGGAAAGCTGTGGCCTGACTGTGTTCTTGGATGTGACTTTGAGGGGATTGTTGGTGACAATGAGCCGCCGATTGACGATGTGTGTCCTTGGGGAAGGCCATGGGGCTGGAGGTGAATGACTTGGACATTCAAAAGCTGGTGGAAGAACATTGCCAGGAACTCACCACCAACGAACTGATGGACCTGCATCGCGAACAAGAGGAGGAGGTTATGGAGATCTCATCCAAGGAAGAGGAGGAGAAAAAGTCAATGGAATCTCTCACTTCAACTGAGATTCGGGAGATGTGCAAAATGTGGGAAACGGTGCAAAATTTTGTAGAAAAACACCACCCGCATACGGCAGTAGCAGTACGAGCGATGAATCAGTTCAATGACAATGCAATGTCACATTATCGTGAAATCCTCAAAAAGAGGCAAAAGCAACAGTCATTGGACAGGTAACTCGTTAAAGTTGCACGAAAAGAAAATAATTCCAGTGAGCCAACAGATAGTAGTGATTCCATTAGTGAAAAACGTGCTACACAATAACTCTTCTCATGTCATCTCTCGTCTCCCTCTCACCAACAATGATTCTATTGTAAGGAAAAGTGCAGTTTAATTTGTTTTACGTTATATTTTGTGTTAGAAATGGTATCCGAATAAATATTTTTGTGTTTCGGACGAATCATCCGCGTTTCAATTGTTTTTTATTGGAAAATTTCCTTTGATATACGAGCACTTTGGATTACAAGCATTTTGCCGGAACGAATTATGCTCGCAACCCAAGGTTCCACTGTATATTGTCATAGGCTTTATCTAGGTCCAGAAAGACAAAGATGACATTTTTTCCCTTTTCCCTGTTTTTCCATGATAGCCAAAAATGAGATCTGTTGTTGATCTGTTACTTCAAAACCTGTATTGATCTTTCTCAAGCTGTAGTTCAATGATCTTTCGTAATCTTTTCTTTGTCACTTTCTCCATCAACTGAAGTCCATGAGACAGGAAAGTGATTCCTCTATAATTGCCACATATCCGTCTATTTCCTTTCTTGAAGAGGGGGCTAAGCAACCCTTAGTCCAGTCAGTCAGGATATTTTCTTCATTCCATTCAGCATTCATCACTCTAAATAGCAACTGAAGTCCATGAGTTCCAGCAGCTTTAATCATGATTACATATTTGTAATATATTTTTCAGATGGATGATAAAGGCAAAAATAGGAAATTACAACAATAACTTTAATATGATGCTTCAATTTAAATTCTTATAATTTCAAAATAATGCTTGGGTTTAAATTCTACCTCTTATCTTCATCGTCAACATCTGCAACTTGTATCCGAGTAAACATACTGTATTCTTCAGTAGTTCACATTTTCACACTCACACTGCTTTGCAAATATGTTTCTTATGACTTAGTAGCCCAATCTTGGCATAAAACATATGTCCACAAAAATCACATGAAATGGCTGGGGGAGAGCGAGGCTGAGCTAGAAGGAGCTTCAGTGCTTGTCGTTTAGCCTTTTCATGTCTATGACGTTCCTCTTCAAACACAATAACTGATGGAGAAACAGTGTGGCACCAAAGTGTGCAATTCTCAGCAAGCGTATCCCAGGTTTGAGTATTAATTCCAGCCCTCTTCATAGTATGCATAAGCTGATCCTTGAAACAACTCAAAGGGGCTGCATGAAGTCTTGTGCCAGAGCAGAGTTCACCATACAGGAGTTGACAAGGAAGCCTGGTACCACTCATGCGATGGATGTGACCTATCCATCTGAGACGAAAGCCATTGATGGTAGATGCTTATAGCATGTGCTTTCTTAAGAACTGCATGGTTGGTGACATGGTCCTCCCATTTGATGTTCAAGATGTATGCAAGTTTTTGCAGATGGAAGCATTCTAGCTTTGATATCCTGACAGTAGAAGGTCCAAGTTTCACAACCGTAAAGCAGTGTCGATATGACTATAGTATGGTAAACCATGATCTTGGTATGCACTGTGAGGTCCTTATTCTTTAAGACACAGTGGGATAAACATCTAAATGCTGAGTGGGCAGCACCAATTTTCCTATCTACATCTAGTAAGCAGTTAGTATTTGTTGAGAGGATACTTCTTAGATATAAAAAGTGGTCAGCATGCTCCAGTGTAGTATCTGCAATGGAAATATTGAAAGCTGGGAGGTTTGACTGAGGTATAGGCTGTACGAGTACTTTGGTTTTCTGAACATTAATGGAGAGACCAACATGATCGCAAGCACACTTGAAACAATTGACTGACTGTTGCAGCTCCTCAGGTGTGAGAGCAGGTACGGCACCGTCATCTGCATACTACAATTCTTTGTGAGCTTTTGGAAGCAAAGTCTAGCCAGATTGAGCAGTCCCCTTCAAATCAATATCCGACCTTTACACCTTGGTTTTCTGTAGATGTTCCGTATAGCATGGCAGCTAGGTAAAGAGTGATGAGTGTTGGAGCAAGCACACATCCCTGTTTTATTTCATGAGTGATTGGAAATGGATCAGAGATAATATTTTGAAGAGTGGTTTGCCCAGACGTGTTATGATGAAGAGCCTTGACCAGATCTACGAAATGCTGTAGACAACCCAAGTGTTTCAGTACTATCCTCATAACTGGACTCGGAACTGAGTAGAAAGCCTTTTCCATGATATAGATGTTGATTCCCATAGGGAACTTAAAATATTTGTCCTGAATGAGTACATTTATAATACCAATATAATGGTCCGTTATTGGACATTATAAATTTTCCAGCTAACTCATTCTTAGTTGCCTGCATTTCGCCCTCGTGTGCTAAGTTGGGCTTGTTAGTTGGGACTTAGCACACCTCCCAAGACGCAAGGCTAGTGCATACCGTGGAGGCCACTGCATAGAACACAAAGTATAAAGGAGTCTGTTGCTCTCTACACTTTTCTTGGGTTTGTTTGCCTCTGGAGGCTCGAAAATCACACTGTGACTCAGGTATAATCCTCTAGGAAATATCTGCAGGTGACTGTGCAAAATTCAAGCAAGAATTTTATCTGCTACAGATAGCAGTGAATACCACGATAGAAGCCACAAACACTATGGTCCCCTTTTTTTTTAATAGAGTAATGATAGTGGCATCTTTAAGGTCACCCGGTACTTTGCAGATTTCTCATATTGAGAAGATAGGAGTAAGAAGTCTGGTCTTTAAAGGTAGGCCTCCACTTTGAATCAATTCCAGAGGAATGTTGTCTGGGCCAGAAGCCTTGCCAGGTTTCAGTTTACTGAGAGCGGCATTGAATTCCTTGAATCTTGTTGGGAGAGCCGTCCATAGTTGTTGGGGATGTACAGGCACATCACCAAGAAAGTCTTCAGCAGCATTTAAATTCCGATTGAGAAGAATAGAGAAATGTTCTTTCCAATACTTTAGGATTTCTTGCCTATCTCATATATATATATATATATATATATATATATATAAATTCCTGAACTTCACAGGATAAATTTCATGTTTGGGAAGCAAGCTGTTAGCCTCAGGAATGTTCAGTTTTGCTTGCCAGTTAACAGTACGATTGCTGAATAACTTAGTGAGCCTACTTGTGCTTGTATTTCGCATTCAATTCAGAAGTTTGAAATTTATTTTTTGTTGAGTGGTACAGTGAAGTGTAGAGAATGTTTGTCGTGTGATACGGCAGCCTATATCTGGATTAGGAACATGTATGTAAACATACCTATCGCATCACTAATTTTCGCTATTACTGCTTACGAGTACGATCACATTTTTCCTAGCCCTAAAAATGTTATTTGTCATCCCTTGTGAAGAAACGTGATTACAACTCAGGTAAGAGTTGTCACCATAGTTGTGTGATTACGGAAAAAGTGAGTCTATTTGTGCTTGTATTCCATTCCGAAGTTAAAGACATTTATATTGTGTTGAGTGCTAGAGAAATATTTTTGCATGATACAGTAGCCTTTATTTGGATTAGGAACATAATCGTGTGAAACTGACTAGCGTGGTGCATATTTGTCTTGTGATAGCCCACGCATGGATATGAAAGTGAAATTCCTTTCTAATGAAAACAACATTAAAATCTTTCAGAAAGAGGATTGGTATCCACATCTTTAAGCACGCAGAAGTCGCAAATGTTGAACTTGCACCTACGAGTTTCGACTCGATCGATTCGACTTGGTCGAAGTTTTCAAAATGGCGGCTGAAATCATTCTGTCGCAGTCGCACATAGCTGAGTATAATCTCGAATTCATTGTCGAAGAGTGTGACCAGAAAATAATGTTTTATAACCCACTGCTCCGAAATAAAAGGCTTTTACTAACATTTGTTTAGAAAGAGTGTGATCTGCAATAATACTTGGATATTTTTATTAGCCACTGTGCATAAATTTTCATTGTTGTTTGGTATTTTTCACACTGTTCAGTGCATTTGTTATTTTATAAGCCCCAGCGCCTCAATCGCCTGAGCCACTCAGCCTGGTGCAGAAACGTCTTAATGAGGTTTCACTGTATAGATAAACTTTAAATAATAGATTCATTCATTTATTCATTATCATTATAGACTGTTATGCCTTTCAGCATTCAGTCTGCAAGCCTCTGTGAATTTACAAAACGTCGCCACAATCCTTGATTTGCAACTAGTGTTGTGGCCTCATTTAGTTCTATACCTCTTATCTTTAAATCATTAGAAACCAAGTCTAACCAACGTCGTCTTGGTCTACCTCTACTTCTCTTACCCTCCAGAGCAGAGTCCATTATTCTCCTAGGTAACCTATCCTCCTCCATTCGCCTCACATGACCCCACCACCGAAGCCGGTTTATGCGTACAGCTTCATCCATCGAGTTCATTACTAAATTAGCCTTTATCTCCTCATTTCGAGTACCCTCCTGCCATTGTTTCCACCTGTTTGTACCAGCAATCATTCTTGATACTTTCATGTCTGTTACTTCTAACTTATGAATAAGATATCCTGAGTCCACCCAGCTTTCGCTCCCGTAAAGCAAAGTTGGTCTGAAAACAGACCGATGTAAAGATAGTTTCGTCTGGGAGCTCACTTCCTTCTTACAGAATACTGTTGATCGCTACTGAGAGCTCACTGCATTAGCTTTACGACACCTTGATTCAATCTCACTTACTATATTACCATCCTGGGAAAACACACAACCTAAATACTTGAAATTATCGATCTCTTCTAGCTTTGTATCCCCAATCTGACATTCAATAATAGATTATGTTTTTTTAAATATTCTTTGTTACCCATGCTTCAGAGTACAAAGATATTCAAGCTGAATCAACAGATAGGGTAAGTGTAAAGAAAGGAACTAAAAACTCACCTTGACATATGCTTGAAGGATTTCTTTACGGCCAGCCTCATGGATCATGTGGATGATGTGGATCAAAACACGGAGTACATTCAAGCCTACTTCTTCATTTGTAGTCACCACCAAGAGAGTCATCAACTGATTTAGCAGAGTAGGTAGGAAAGTGATAGCAGTCACAAGGTGGACGGCATGTGCTGCCTACAAACAGAACAAAAGCATCAATCCTTTATAGCAAATGCACAGGCATAAAAAGTGTTGCATAAGTAACGTCTCTTCTTTTCCTTTTTGTTTTTAGACAATTGTAAATATCTCATCATCTTACCCTACAAAATCTGATTTATAGAGTCAATTCATTTGAAGAAGCAGTACCACTCACAGATTGACTAGCTTCCATATAAGCAGTATCCATATAAGCAGTATCCCCAAATACCAACCCTCCATTCATCAAGAATTCATGACATTAAATATCTGCTTACAAAATTGAAAACTTTTAAAGAGAAACATCATTTTATAATGGATCCCCACACATGTAGGAGTATAAGACAACGAACTGGCAGATAAACTAGCAAAAAAAAAAAGGCACTAGTACCTAAATGAGAACCAAGCCTCTGGCAGCTAACTCAATTAAGAAGATAATCACAAATAAAGCCCTTGAAAAACAATTAAAAAGAGACCACCCAACTTACTACAATGAAAAAATGAAGGGGAATAAAAAGGACCTATGGGACAAACATGAAAGCAAGCCGAGCAAAGAAGCAGTGGTGATCTTGAGATTGGAAACAGGGCATGACTCTTTAGCTGCACATCTAGCTAGAATCCAAATATACCCGCCAGAAAAGTGTACCATCCGCAAAATTAATGGATTAGTTATGGACTCGAAAGACCTACTTCATTGCAGAGGACTCAACCCAACCCAACAAAAACAAGGCAATTTACTAGCCCAGTACTTACAAAAAATCAACTTCATAGTCCGTATCGCACTTTAACAGATTCACAACTAAGTATTTTTTATTTTCCACCTTGTTGATACATTAGCTGCTTAAGGCAACTAATTAGTTAAAAATTGAAAATCTTATGCTATTTTTAAGGAGACTTTCTCTCAAAGCATTGATACTTTGTCAATATATGAATTTTTCATCTAAACAGTGTTATTAAGTGGCTGAAGATGTTACTAAAATACGAAACGTACCACTTTTAACTAATAAGTTGCCTCAAGCAGCTAATGTATCGAGAAGGTGGAAAATAAAAAATACTTAATTGTGAGCCCTGTACGTGTCGTAACTACAAAGACGCATATAGGAGATGCTGTCAATTGTGTACACTGTTTTATTTACAAATTATATACACACACACACACTATCTTGAACAAAACACTGCTAAGAAGAAGGCGAAGAAGACTGCAACATTAGCATGTCAACCGATTACCAACACAACAAAATCACAACACGAGTCTGCACACTTGACTAACGACTTTCACTAGCAACTCTCACTAACAACTCTACACAGTCTCTTTATATACCTTGCCTGGCCAGGCTTCTAAAAAGGTATGACACAACAGGTTTTCTTGAAATTTCTCGCATCTCCAATAACCCCTTTACAAATGAATAGAATGTTCTATACAACTCTAATGACAAGGATGCGTTGTTCCGGACTACAACCCTGTATTACACAACATTACATTGGATTCAAACATCATATTTACAGGTAATAATAAATTATATACTATTAATTATGTGTCCTTACATTAAATAAAGCCATATTAATATACATACAGCAGAAGTATCATGACATAACCTCACGTTTTATTACACAAGACAGATCATACAATACACAAATAATACGATCACAATTCATACCAAATCAAGTCCGTACATAGCTATGTAAATAATAATAATAATAATAATAATAATAATAATAATAATAATAATAATAATAATAATAATAATAATAATAATAATAATAATTGTACCGGGAGGTACACCTCTACGCCGCACATTTAAATCTTGCGCCTTAAAGAACTCCTCTACAGGAGAAACCGTGAACTTGAAACTGGACTAACTTATAAATTTTCTCTGAAGATGGCACCACTAAAATTTGTTATTGTTAACTGTGTGAATTTCAACTTGTTTTTGTTTTCCATTCATCAAGAAGTTTGAACATTCCCTCATAGATGTCACTACTAACAAACTTCGATCATGCACCCTGGTGTGAAGAGAAGGAACCTTTTTGAAGAAACTTTGTACTCATAAGTTTTATCTTTACTAAATTTTGTTCATTCATTTTTGGGTTGGCAATATTTATCTTTTCTTTCCGCCAGTTTTGAATTTAGCCAATCAAGAATTTCTGGAATTAATTTTCAACCAATCCTGTATTTCTTCTTCGATAGTGAGTGCAAACCTTTCATCCACCAATAAAATTGTAAGGGTGTGCCTGTTTTATTTGTGAAAGGTCTCGAACTTTCCCCGAGGGTTTATAAACTGCGGATTTTCATGTCTCCTGGCCATTTGATCAACATCTAATTAAGTGTGTGTGTCACGCAGGGGGCAGGAGGCAGGAGGCGCCTCTTTCTTCACGCAGCAGTTCTTCAGCAAGGTAATGGCCGTTTAACTTCTTTATTTCTTGCTAGCTCTGCAGTTTAACCCGAGGGAAAGGTTTGAAACCTTAACTATGTAACAAACCTTCTAAAATGTAAATCTCATTTTGGCTCATGTAAAATTTTATAAATCTTTAACTGTGATCGGGGATAGAGTGTGACACACCCTCTCGAGCTCCCCTTCATCTTGGTTTGAGGTACCGCATTTGTTTCTACAATGTATTAAAGTTATCTCCATCCGAGCAACCTCAGTAGTTTGGGATTAGCCTTTGTTTCATCGGCCAAGTGCCCTATAGGTCTTTATATTTTTTTTGTGGAACTCAATCTCCGACTCCACTCCAGTTGTACTCAGGCTGTTTATTGAACCTGTTCTTTTTCACTAAGACCCCGTAGGTTGGGTACTAGGTACCTCTGTGTAATAAGATTGCTATTTGTAAACAGTGCCTTGTAAGGCCAGTGATTATTAGATTTTCACAGTCTGTTGCCTTGAGTAGGCTGGGAACACTGAGAGCACGTCTGCTCTTTTCAAGTATTGTAAGAATGCCTCTGAGAGGCTTGATATTTGGGAGCAAGTACTCCATGTATTAGGGAATTTCTGCCCTTTGAACAAATTGGTGCTTTTATAAAGTTGAGCTAGGAGCTCAAAATTGTAAAACTAGGAGCTTGTAGCCCAAAAGTGTTAAAATTCTGAAGTCTTGGATCTTTCTAAGTTTTGTTTCTAAATTGCTGTGTCATTGTTATTTCTCTAAGTTGTTTAAATTTTGTTATTTCAAGTAAATATAACCTTTGTTAAAATTTTAAATTAACTTTGACTTTGTAGTTCGACCCATTCATCCCGGCACCTTCTTTCACCTCCGCTGATCCACGGGCAGCCCCGTAACAATAATAATAATAACAACAATAACAACAACACCTACTAATTGAGCTTGATATTTTCATTATTTACCCATGGGATTAGAGAATTGTTTCCAAGTTATACTCGTTCATTACACTTGCATCATACTGGATTGCCAGAAACAAGATGAAACAAGATTCTGTTCCCTAATACATCTGTACTTTATTAATGTTATTTTTATATTACTGCTGTCTAAAACATATCAATTTTGTATTTGAGATACTTCCCAATAAAGCCATAGGTTACAACAACATCATCTCATCATAAGGTTGCATAACAAAGTTAGAGAGTTAGTCACCCTGTATGGATGAATGGGGAACATAATAGCAATCTTTCCCCAACTACCAAAAGTGGAGTGTTTATCACAGAGGCGTCCGACTCGTTGGCTGGTCAGCGTACTGGCCTTCGGTTCAGAGGGTCCCGCGTTCGATTCCCGGCCGGGTCGGGGATTTAAACCTTAATTGGTTAATTCCAAAGGCTCGGGGGTTGGGTGTGTGTGGCGTATTCAACATTAGAAATCATCCTAGGTCTTCACAGACATGCAGGTCGCCTAATAGCCTGTCTACTAGGAAAAAACCTGCACCAGGCCTCCCCGGAAGCCATACGCAATTATTATCATAGAGGCAGGATAGAATCAAATGATGGGGAACTATTCATGCTGCTGAAAGAAGAACTTGTAAGCAATAAAAATGTCAAGGATGAGAAACATGAACTTCTTTTTTTTGCTAGGGGCTTTACGTCACACCGACACAGATAGGTCTTATGGCGATGATGAGATAGGAAAGGCCTAGGAGTTGGAAGGAAGCAGCCGTGGCCCTAGTTCAGGTACAGCCCCAGCATTTGCCTGGTGTGAAAATGGGAAACCACGGAAAACCATCTTCAGTGAGATTCGAACCTACTATCTCCCGGATGCAACATGAACTTCTAGGAGCAAGGCTCATCTATAAAGATAATAGGCAACTTGATGTTTTTTTTGTGGTTAACAAACCTGGAAGGGGTGATGCTGCACAGAATTATTTGAGAAGAGAGTAAGGTAGGTCAGCTGAGTTAAAACTGATGGAACCAATGAAAGGGAAGAATATTCTAGGCATGATGCATAAAACCAAATGAGCTCTATAAAGAAAATGAAATGACAGATGGTATAAGTAATCATCAAGTTGTTTCAGGCATAGTTAAAAATAAATATGATACAAAAGGAAGGTTATGAAAGTAGAAATATTAGGCTGCTTTTACACACATCGGTTTTGAGCTGAACAGTTGAAACCAGCAAGTGAACCAGTGGATTGTTGTCTTACACTGCCATCTAGCCAGTTAGGAAGGAAACTCATCAGTACTCCTGTTGTGATGGAGATCTAAGGCTTTGATACACTTGCAATGCCATCATAAACAAATAATGTAGAATTTGAGGGATGTTCCACCATTCAACACATTACAACAATTTATTCAATTATAAGAAGACCGGTTTCAACTCCATGGAGTCATCATCAGTTCTTGGTGAAAATTAAATTGAGGGGAAACTGATAACAATCATCATAATGAAAAATCCATGCACCTATAGGTGGTTGCTTGGAAATACATCATTGAGTTAATAGATTTTACCTAGAAATGTAACATACACTTGGCAAGGAGAACTTGAAGCTTAGAAAGTTCCCAGTTCTGGCTCTAACAGTCTTGTGTTCATAGAACACGGAACACTGGAATTACATGTACCGGATTGAATATATATACAAAACACAATAAGGACACTTATAATGGTGTGGAAAACTTGGCTCTCTAAGAGCATTCTTGGATTTAACAGTTCTGTTTCTGTCTGAAAAAGATTGGATGAAATACACTCAATGAAGCAAAATGTATAAAGACATAGATCTAGTCTAAACTGTCGTGCGTTCATGTACACGGAACACTGCGAACACTTGTATTGTTTTCTAACACCCTCGTTCAAATGAAAACACTTATAACCATATGAAATATTGGCGTTACAAGAACGTTTATGGGTTTGACTGTCCTGCTTCCCCTGACTAAACTAGTGAAATAAATATACACTGAATGTTAAAGATAAACTACTTGGTATTTAAAGTTCTGGTTTTTGGTTTCAAAAATTGTCATGTGTCCGTGGAACACAGAATAGAACTGCTGGTCCTGCTTCTGTCTACTGGAAACTAATGCATTAACGCAGTTGAAATTAATTGATTGAAACTTTATACACCAGTGCGAAACACACAACTTGGCATAGACTTGTCGAGTTGTCTTGTCACAATCAACCAGAAAATGTGTACCTTTTTTTTTAAAGCTGCATGGATTTTTTTTTTTTTTTTTTTTAAGGTTCACATATTCTGGTTGATTGTGACAAGACCGCTCGACAAGTCTATGCCAAGTTGTGTAAACATGCAACGATATTTTACTCAGATCCAAAAATATTAAAGTGCCAAGTGTTTCACATTGGTGTATAAACTTTCAATCAATTAATTTCAACTGAGTTAATGCATTAGTTTCCAGCAGACAGAAGCAGGACCAGCAGTTCTATTCTGTGTTCCATGAACACATGACAATTTTTGAAACAAAAAACCAGAACTTTAAATACCAAGTAGTTTATCTTTAACATTCAATGTATATTTATTTCACTAGTTTAGTCAGGGGAAGCAGGACAGTCAAACCCATAAACGTTCTTGTAACGCCAATCTTAAAACTTTAAAATTTACAGATGTAAAATTTGATAGTTAGAATCTCCTCTAAAAATAAAGGGACACGTATTTTTTTGTTTCCTGTAAATCTCAATAGGAGGGGTGTAAAAGGGTGAAAAATGGGTTGAATGCCTTTAATGAGGATACATATATCTCAGAAACGGAAGATATTACAGAACTGAAAATTTGTATATGGGATCTCCTTTAAAAATAAAGAAACACATATTTTTTTAGTTTTTGGAAAATCCTATTAATGGCGGTTAAACAGAAGTGACAAATTGGGGTGAATTTTTTGAAAGATTATCTTGGAAACGTAAAATGTTACAGACGTAAAAAGTGGGTGTTTGGAATCTCCTGTAAATGTAAAGAAACATAGGTGATTTGTTTTTGGAAACTCCACTTAAGGGGAACCCAAAAGGGGTGAAATTTTAAAATGAGAATTTTTACAGTATATCTAAAAAACTGAACATGTTACAGAAGTGAAAAATGGTATTTTTATCTCTATTAAACATAAAGAAATGTGTATTTTTAATTTTCTGAAATACCACTTGGGTGGAGGGGGGGGGGGTGAAAGTGACTGAAAATGGTGTTGAATTCTTTTATTTAGGCTACTGATATCTTAAAAATGAAGATGTTACAGACGTGAAATTTGATATTTGCATTCTGCTTTACAAGTAAAGAAATATGTATTCTCGGAAAATCCAATGAAGCGGGGGGGAGGGGGGTGAAAGAATTGAAAAATTAATTGACTTTAATTGTATGAGAATATATACATCTAATAAAAACTAAAGTTGTTACAGACGTGAAAATTCGTATTTGGATCTCCCTTAAAAACACAGAAAAACCCGTTTTGGGGGGGAAACCATCTTGGGGGCCGGGAGTGTAAAGGAGTTGAATTCCTTTCATGAGGACACATAAATCAAAAAGTGAAGAAGTTAGAGTCGTGATAATTGGTATTTAGAAGATCCTTCACTATTAAAGAAACAAGTATTTTTTGCGGGAAAATTCACTTGGGGGGGGGGGAGTAGTTTGAAATGAAGTGACAAAAGTAAATTATATTTATGGGGATACTTATATCTCAAAACTGAAGGTAATAGACGTGAACATTGGTGTTTGGAATCTCCCTTAAACATAAAGAAACACGCCTTCTTTTATTTTTGGGGGGGTGGGGGGGAGGGTTGGCAATAAAAACTAACGGCGGTGGGGTGTAAAAGGAGGTGAGACCAATTGATTTTACTGTTCTTAATGTACTTATAAAGATCCTCCGTTGCTCAGGCGGCAGCGCGCCGGCCTCTCACAGCTGGGTTCCGTGGTTCAAATCCCGGTCACTCCATGTGACATACGTGCTGGACAAAATGGAGGCGGAACAGGTTTTTCTCCGGATACTCCGGTTTTCCCTGTCTTCATTCATCCCAGCAACTAGTAATAATAATAATAATAATAATAATAATAATAATAATAATAATAATAATAATAATAATAATAATGTTCCGGACCGTCGTCAAATGAGCGGACCGCGCTGGAAACGGCTCCTGGATGGGTAATGACTAAGAATGCAGGCGGCCGCGGGTTCAGTGCCGCCAAGGCTCCCAATAAGACACCACGCCGGATCTCCTGAAGGATTTTATCCAGATTAAAAATGATTATAGGAATATACGGTATGGCAAAGATTTACCGACCCAACTGACCGGGAAGAATACCTGAGCCTAGCTCGGGAAGTACGAAATCGATTGCTGGAAAGGAAGATTGAAAAATGGGAGGAAACGTGCCGTAATCTAATAGAAAACGAGTCAGATCGGGAATTTTGGTGGATTCTCGCTGAAAACGTGTCAGATCACGAATTTCGGCAGATTATATATCTAAAACAATAAGCATGCAGTTATAAATTTCAGTATAATACCGTAGCGAAGCAAGGGTACCATGCTAGTATTTCATATGGTTATAAGTGTTTTCATTTGAACGAGTGTGTTATCAAACAATACAAGTGTTCCCAGTGTTCTGTGTACATGAACGCGCAACAGTTTAGACTAGATCTATGTCTTTATACATTTTGCTTCATTGTGTGTATTTCATCCAATCGTTTTCAGACAGAAACAGGACTGTCAAATCCAAGAATGCTCTTAGAGAGCCAAGTTTTCCACACCATTATAAGTGTCCTTATTGTGTTTTGTATATATGTTCAATCCAGTACATGTAATTCCAGTGTTCCGTGTTCTATGAACACAAGACTGTTAGAGCCAGAACTGGGATCTTTCTAAGCTCCAAGTTCTCCTTGCCAAGTGTATGTTACATTTCTAGGTAATATCTATCAACTCAATGATGTATTTCCAAGCAACCACCTATAGGTGTATGGATTTTTCATTATGATGATTGTTATCAGTTTCCCCTCAATTTAATTTTCACCAAGAACTGATGATGACTCCATGGGGTTGAAACCGGTCTTCTT
Organism: Anabrus simplex; assembly: GCF_040414725.1. Lineage (NCBI taxonomy): Eukaryota > Metazoa > Arthropoda > Insecta > Orthoptera > Tettigoniidae > Anabrus > Anabrus simplex. The sequence continues at coordinate 307,369,620 of NC_090271.1, read as the reverse complement.
ATAACTGAATAAATTGTTGTAATGTGCTGAATGGCAGAATATCCCTCAAACTCTACATTATTGGTTAAACGTCAACACGGAAATGAAGATCATAAATTAAGATCGTAAACAAAGACGTCAAACAACTCTTTGGATTTATCCAAGATTAGAAAATAGGGTAGAACTGTGTGCATTCTACATACTTCTTGAAAATCAAAATTTAATTACATTTTGTATGTCTATATTACTGTTTGATGCATTACATCCCTTCCTAAACAAAAGATTTCAGTTCCAGAACAAGAAGATCAGAAACTCCATACAACCAGAGGAGATGAAAGTCATAACTCTAAGGTAAAAAAAAAAAAAAAAAAAAAAAAAAAAAAAAAAAACCTACAAGATTATGATAAAAATCTAAAAATAGGATCAAAATAATTGCTTATGTTTTATTCATAACATTTTGCAGGTGAACAAAATAATAGAGAGTGTATTATGGAAGAAAGATGTTTGTTTCAACTTAGTTCATACACACATACAAGATTTCAGTTATTTTCCAAATCTAAATAGGTATCTGAAAACTGTGAAAAAAATTTGGCATATTGTTTTCCAGAGACTAGTACAACAATTAACTACAATCCACAGAACTACCTGGAACAACTGATGAGGGTGACAACACCTCTGACAGAAACAGTAATAATTGCAAGAATACTTTCACAGTAAAAAAAGGCCAATACGGTGCCAAATACTGTGTGGCTGGTTAATCTTTCTCTAACTGTCAATTAGATGAGCTTCTGATGTATCTAGTTACCTCTGAACTCAAAACTTCGCTAAGCTTTGTCATCCTCAGACTCAAAAGATTAATTCGCGTAACCTTTTGACAAGTGCGCAATAATCCCGGCTGCATCCAAGTACATATTTGACCGGTAAACAACCTTTGGGGAGTAAGAAATTTTTAAAAAAATTAATAATATAAACTTATTTATTAAAACTTTGAGAGACTTAGAGACACATGAAAAGACGTTTTGGATTGAGAGAACACTGTAATTTCAAAACTTTTTTAATATATCACCTTCACTAATATTTCTGTTTAGGTCATGTATAATATCACTTGTGTCCAGAAACACCATAGCATCACTTGTAATTTACAAAAGGAGAAACATTCACAGTTATATTTATGAAAACCAAAAATATTTATGGTTACGAAGAGCACAAACATCTATCCACATCGGCGGCAATTGTAACACTGCTGAAACCTGTAGGCTAACGGTGCGCCAAACTCTTACACAGTAGGGAGTATACACATTTCTGTCAGAGATCACCTCCATACAGAACTAGGATTTGTACAGTGATACTATTCGAATAACCAAAAATTTCCAAAAAACGCCGCCGGAGGTCATATTACGTCAGTAAGCAATTATGCTCTTAGTACTAGCCTAAAACGATAAATGCCGTGCTCCCTCATGTGGGACCAAATGGCAAATGCCATTGCACACTCTACTGACTGTCCTTAGGTGCAATCGTCAACAGGTTAAGGCCGAAATAATGTTAAAGTTGTTCATCTCCCCATGTGGTGAAGATGGAACAAACAAACAGCGATGATGATGATAATGATAATTTATCACTCGCTGATGAGTATGATTGTCTCCCTCAGATGTTACTGGTGAGTCTATGAGATCTTAGGTGACTGTGGAGGCCAATCCTCAAGCCACAAATTCTTCCACAGAGATGGCAAACATCGCCAGCGTTGAGATCCAGTTGTTTAGGGTTATTCATCCTGAGCAACGCTCGCTCTTTCTGAACATTTCTCTTCTCAGTTTCAAATCTCCGATGTTGTTTGAAGTTCTCAGAGCCTTCGTGGATAAGACGAAGCCTTACCAGGCAATTAGCTGCTTTTGTATCCCAGTTAGTGTTGTTGATATGGCAATTCTTTATGTCTGACTTTAGTACGTCCCTGAACCACTTTTTTGTTGTACATCATGGTGTCAACAGCCACCGTTCAGTTGAGCATACATAATTTGCTTTAGGAGGCGAAAATCAAGCATATGAATGACATGACCTGTCCTGTTACAGGCTTCTTCCAAGATACTAATGTCAGTTCACTGACCTTGCCATTTAACCCTACGGATCCTCCTCAGACAGCGCTGATAATATTTCTCTAGGCATATGAGATGAAACATGTTGGAGCCGCACTCCTCGCCACACATCTTGCCGTTCAAAAGGAATCAAACAGGTATGATATTTCAGGATGCAGCTCCTGCAACTAACGTTGTGATTGGGTATTACATTACTTTGTCACCTCTATCTCAATGTTGTGATATCGCTGGTCATGTCGTTTTATAGCACTGTACCAGATAAGAGATGATTAATAAGCAAAATTTTCCACAAGACTGCTATATGAAACCAGTGTCACAAATTACACCATAACAGACGTGATCTCGATAAATGTTGAAAAGATGTCTCAGCCAATTGTGGTGTCACAGACATAAATAGTTATCTTTATTGACTTGCATTTATTTTGTTCCCTTTACTCAAGCATAAAATTAAGGAAAAATGAAACTAAAAACTGACTAAAGACGTAAATAAAAAGTAATGTTACCGAATTATATTTTTAATGGTATATGGCCTCTGGAGAAATGGACCTCTACCTACAATGAACTCTAATACTGGACATGGCACACACCCCCAGCCTCCGAGCCATCAAAGTTCAACTAAGCTTAAAATCCCCGACCTAGCCGGGAAATGAACCTGGGACCACTTGAACCAAAGACCAGCATACTAACCATTTAGCCATGGAGCCAGACATTGAATTATCAGCTGAAGTGACATAACCCATTACATCCCATAATTTCTACAATAGATGCATCAAGCTTTTTCAAAAATAATGGAATTATTAATGACGTATATTTGGTCTCAGTGATGATGAACAGAGAAAATTTTAAATGGTTGTGAAAGTATATTCAGATCTTTCACAAAAATTACATATGATTACTGTAACTTTTACATAACAGGAAAAGAATAAATGAACTGAATTAGTTTCAATGTCAATTCTGTACAGTCATTTGTAGTTCCAACGCATCTCATCACCACACCTTTGGTGTGAAACATAATAATCATTAAGTGCTTTCCTACTGCAGTAGATTCAGCTGCTAAATGGTTGTATCCTCTAAACATTAAAAAATCTGGCATCACACAGGTGATGGGATCTCTGCAATGTCATCTGTTAGATTCTCTCTGCCAATTACAGTATTATGGAGAATGCAAATAGCTTTAACAATATTGTTAATATTGATGCTTTCAAAACCCATACTTGAAGACATGATATGGGCTTTTAGGCTTATGATGTGTCAAGAAAACGAGGTCAAGAACATCTCAACTGTTCATGAGAAGACTTAATAAAGTGATCGTTCAATCTCTCGTAACTCAGACCAATATAAGTATTTCTTGGAGAAGTAGGTTTTAATCGTGATAAAAACTTTTACTGAAGCAACGTTTGTAGTCCTCTCTATTTATGTTTTTGGTCTGGCAAATGTCGTGGAAATCTGTGTCACATCATGTTAATGTTCAACTCGTTTTCTCCTACTGTTTTCTAAGTGTCTGGAGATCATATTCCTAATTTATTATATCTACCTTGCCTAAAACGTTCATTCCTGTTTTAATATGGAATCTGCAGGTTGTGTTTCTGCTATTCTGTGCAAGAGAGTGTTGAACATGTATCTGTCTTGAGCTGCCTTATGCGGACGCCATCGTAACTTCTTGGTCCAGTCTCTATTTCTGGCCAATCAGTGCTAGTGAGAATTGTTACGCAACTGACTTCCGGTCTGGCTTGAGGAAGCCAGCGAGTCGCTTGTTTGTGGTAAGAAGTGTGTTTCACCGTAGCTCTGGGCTAGCTCTCAGGGTAGCTATGGATTACGGCTAAAGAACCCTTGTGTGGGGATGCTGTTCATCCTCAAGAACTTCTACTTAATTTTATGTTCCATATTCTGCATTTTTCTTCTCTCTGGTGGATTAAGTACACCTCATTCAAGTTCAATTTTGTGAGTATGTAACAACATGTGTCTCCAACATTAAGCGTCGTGCAAACTGTAAGTCTCAAGTCACCTTTTACTGCATCCAAGTTTTACTTCATCAATCGCTTCATGCCTTAGTGAAATTCTATCTAACCGATTTAATTCTGGTCTTTGAGTGGTCCTTTTGAAATTCGTCAGTTCCTTGAACTTAATGTAAACTGTTTTTTAAAAAATTTGGTCTCTTCGTGTTTTCCTAAAGAAACTGGGTTTCTCATTTATGTATATTTCAAACTGCTTACTCCCATGATTTGGTTATTATTATTAAATGTTAAAAGGTAATGTTTTCGGGAGTAATGTTGTTGTACTGTTATGACCTTAAAGAAATGTGTCAATTGGATTGTTTAATGCCTGAATGAGTTGCCACAAGTGTTTGTTACTAGGATTCGATCCCTTCTTGCTACTTTTTATTTTTGGGTTATCTTTACTCCTTATTTTATCTTATTTTCTGAAGCTTCGTTATTCTCGATTCTCTTTTGTTCATTCATGAATTTGATTATTGTGGGATTGCTTGGATTGGTAGCTTCTTGTAGTTTTGCCTGCACCAGTTATCATGGTGATGTTTACTGATTTGGATGGGTTGTTGATGATTGAATGACCTTATGAAATAATATTATTTTCCCTGGCATGAATTCAGTATTCTGTGCTATAATTCACGTGTACTTTGATTCTTTTCTGATGTTATGAAACCGTTTTCCTTTATCTCGGTTTGTTTTCTGTCCTCCTACGGATGTTTGTTTCTTATGCCTATTTCTTGTGGAAACTCATCGCATGAAACTTGACCCTACGCAAGTGTACCTAATCCTTTTGAAGAGTAACTGCTAAATTTTGAGAAGCAATGGTTAAGAACAAGGGCCATTAATTGTTTTGATGTAGGTTGTAATTAATCCACTTTAAATATTATCTCCCTTTTATTTAACTAGGGTGGCCATTCACAAACTGTTTAAATTAGCCCTCCATTTATTTCAAGTAGGTTTTTAATTAATTTTAATTAACTCTGATTATGTTTATAATTAATTGAGCCTGATCTAAGGGTATTATTTCCTTCTCAGTTGTTCAACCCAGATTAGTAAATTGTGAAATTAAACTCATTCATAGATCCTAGAATCTGGTTGGTTCTTTCCAGGGGGGCTCATTCCCGACTCCCGCGCTTTGCTTCCAGCGTAGCATCGCCTCATGCTGACGTCACGTGGAGGTCACCTGTCGGCAGCTGTTGCGGTGAACGATAAGGAACTCGCTTTCAGTATAGATCTATTTTGCGATACGCAGTCTTGTAACATTTTTCGTGTTGTGTTAAAGATGAGTAAGGTTTCTAAATATATATAGTTAATTGTGCTATGGCACAATGTACTAATTGGGGATCGGAAACAACTGGTGTCTTGTACCACAGATTTCCAAAACGTGAGGAGATTAGGCGAGTGTGGATGTTGCGCTGTAAGCGAAGTGACAAATTTAATCCTGATAATGCCACAGTATGTTCCATACATTTTCGTCAGGAGGATTATGAACAAGATTTGAGAAATGAACTACTGGGATTACCGCAGAGAAAAATCTTGCAGGCAGATGCTGTTCTGTCTCTGTCCATTGCAAATTGGCATGGATTTAGACCTTCGTGTTCAACAACTAGCACCGTTCCCAGCGAAACAGCAGAGCCGGCAGGCCTATCTGTCTACTACTTTTCACACAATATTTAATAAATCGTAATAAATTTGACCAGCTACGTGGAAGTATGAATAAACTAATGCTGCCGTGCTACGGTATTGTATACTGGCTAGAGTAGCTGACTTTCGTTTAGAAGGCTTGGGTTCGATTCCTGGTACTGGAATTTTTAAAAATCTTTTTACTTTGTTCTGTTGTTTGCCAGCAGAATGTTTTATGTGAGAACACCGAGTTACGACAGTATATTAAACAACTATCCATATACTTCGAACGTTAAGTAATTAGGCTTATTTTACTTAACGATCGTAGTTTCGATTTTATATATGTTTAAAACGTGATCACTCATAAAGTTTTATCTTCATTTTACAGATTTCCAGTGATAGAGATTTGCGTCATGAAGTTAGGAGCGTGAAGAAGCGGGCGCTGTTAACATTAGAGAGGCGACTGGCACGGAATCGCTTCAAAATGAGATCTTAAAACTCCGTAAGGGGGTGGAGATTTTGGAAAAGGAAAACGCGATTTTAAGACGAAGCGAGGCTGCTCTAAAGAAGCTCAAGGGGCCTAGGTATCTAGTCTCAAAAAGATGACAACCGTCTCCGCCGAACGTGAAGGAGAGTGCACACAGAGAGGAAGTAGTTGAGATTCTGTCAAAATGTTTTACCCAAGGCAGATTCGATGTCTCTTGAGAGGCAATAAACGAGTGAAATGCTCCTCGGAGGACATAGCAAATGATTTGTCTTTGAGATCGCTTTCCAGAAAAGCATATGATTATTTGAGGAACCGGAACATTCCTTTACCATGTCGGTCAACCTTATAAAAATGGATTCGATGCTTTAAATGTAGGCCCGGAATTTTAACAGAGGTGCTATATCTGTTGGAAGCCAGCGCAGTAAATTACAAGGAGTCTAAAAAGATCGCGGCTTTTACATTTGATGAAATGAATATAGGCGTACGAATTTCATACGATTCATCTGATGACCGCATACTAGGGCCTTACAGCAATGTCCAGGTAGCGATGGTTCGAGGGCTCTTTGCTGCATGGAACCAATCCATTTTTTATGATTACGACGTAACAATGATGTCAGAGTTGTTAAGAAACATAATTAAACTTGAGGCTTGTGACATTCATATTGTCGCAGTAACTTGTGACATGGGGGGCAAAAATGCCAAAGTGTGGAAGGAACTAAACGTACTGTACACAAGAACAAGAGCTTTTTTACCAATCCAGTGGATGATAAAAGAAAGGTGTGGATATTCTGTGATGTACCCCACCTCTTGAAATTATTGAGATAAAATTTTTATATGAAGGTTTGACGTTAGCTGATGGTTCAGAATTTCAGAAGAAGACAACAGAACACCTATTACAAACTCAAACAGGGGACCTATCAACTACACATCATATTAATGAGGTTCATCTGAGTGTAAAGGCAGATCCCGTCAGAATGTGAAAATGGCTGCGCAGTTATTTTTCAGGCGCACAGCTCTTTAAACAAGGACGCTAAAAGCAACTTCATCAAGCTAGTCAATGACACCTTCGACGTGTTGAACTCCAGGGCACCTAAAGATGAAAAGACTCCTCTTAGGAGTAGATACGGCTTAAACTTAAGGAGCCAGGAAAATATTCTGAAACGCTTTCTGGAGGTGATTATACAAGTGAGATTTGGTAAACGGAAAACTTTACTTCCGTTTCAGAAGGGGTTCATAATATCTATAAACTCTCTCTTAGGACTTTTTGAAGACATGAAACATGAAAATACGTCTTATTTTTTTAACTGCCAGATTAAACCAAGACTGCTTGGATAATTTTTTTCACGTGTCCGTGGCCTAGGAGTTTTTTTATAGCAATCCGTCCCCTTTTGAAGTTCGTAACAGAATTCGACTTCTATTACTCACAGAGAGTAATGAAATTCTTCTCTCCTGTAGTGTTTCAGTGGAAGCTGAAAATAATTCATCGCTAAGTGATACGGATATTTTTCATCCTGATGCTGATAATGAGGAAGATTTCTTGAGCTTCGTAAGCAATGAACTATGTATAGATGTTTTTGAGGGGCCGTTAACACCTGTACCCGTAGATGAACAGGAAGAAACGTTGGAGTTGTTAAGGATGGAAGACTTGAGCCAGGACTTCGAAACTGAAGACGTAAACCAGGATGCAATTGAATACCTTGCAGGCTACTTGGCATTTAAATGTCGCTCTGTTGATGACAGCTTGGGTGATAAAAGTGAAATATTTGCCTTGCCACAGGAAGTGCCCCACGACTGGTTATCAATCATTTCAAACCGAAGAATGGTATCAAAAAGTTATGCAGTTTGAGGTACTGTTTGGAAGTTTTCACGGGATTTATATTTCTAAGTGTGAAAGAGTAATGCAGACTTTGATATCTATAATTAAATCAAAATTTCCAGAACTTGACGATGATATTACGTATAACACTGTATGTCAGAACTAGGACTTTTATTAGAATAAGTTACATCAACAAAAAAATATCATATAGATGCTATGAAGAAGTATTCAGCGAAAAAGTGTCGACTGTGGGCAGCTTCAGCTTCTTCAACAACTTCCTAAGTCATCAAAACGTGAGTTTTAAATATGATTAAACCTATAACTATTCCAGTGTGTCTATGTATGTATTGTTCTTAAGCCGGCTTTTTAGATGATGATGCTGCTGATGATGATGCTTGTTGTTTTAAGGGGCCTAACATCGAAGGTCATCGGCCCCGCTTTTTTATGTAATTGCTCAGAGTTTCTTCTATTTTTCTATCAAAAGTATTATATCACTGATCGCAGGTGGTATGTTAAGTGCCACTTTATTATAATAATGCCAACCTTTTAATTATTTATAAGAAATTGAACTTATTTTACCTAATTATCGAGGTATATGCTGCATGCAGGCAATGCAGGTGCGCGCTTCTAGCCCTCCCGACTACGTCACGCGCGATCAACCAATGAGAGCGCTGTGAGCGGGAATGGCCTACCTAATATACTCTACCTACCTTGGGTTCTTTCAACTAGTGCTAATTAGATTAATACCGTACCAGCTTTGTTTCTCTGTATCTACAGCAACTCCTAGTGTACTGAAGGTAAGTGTCTCTTGCCTTTGTCTTAATTTGTGTGGGGTATATGCCCAGTGCTTCCGTTCTCCTTTTAAAATTTATTTAACCTTGTCTTGTACTCATACCAGCTAAATGCACGGTACCGGTTGGTACAAAACAATCCAATTATAAAGATTATTTTACTCGTCAACGTACCTCACAAGCAATAATAATATTAGTTTTATGTCCCACTAACTACTTTTGCAGTTTTCGGAGATGCCAAATTATACTGTGCATTAATAAAAACATGGAGACAATGAATGTTCTAAATTAAACATTATGATAACAAAACGCATTACCTCCACACCTTTCAATATCCATAAATATGGCAAGCATTCCTGTTTGTTTGTTTTTCGGTTGTTGTGGAACTTCTGGCACTATCAGTGAGGGCACTTAGAGATAACATACCTAACCTAAAAAGTGCAGACTCTCTATCTCAAACGTAAAGAACAAGAATGAACCAACCAAACCAAACCCCATGGCATAACAGCCCCAAAGGGCCATTGCCTACCAAGTGACTGCTGCTCAGCCCGAAAGCCTGCAGATTATGAGATGTCGTGTGGTCAGTACGACGAATCCTATCGACCTTTATTTTTGGCTTCCTAGACCGGACTCAATATATCACCATCAGATTGTTCTTCAATTGAAATGCTGTAGCTAAGTGGAGTTTGAACCAGCCCTCAGATACAGGTAAAAATCCCTGACCTGGCTGGGAATCGAATCCGGGGCCTTCGGGTAAGAGGCAGGCACGCTACCCTTACATGACCTCACATAACCCAGCAAACAAGAGAGAAGACCAAAAATAATCACACTAACATATCAACTACAGACTAAATAACAAGGATTAGGAAACTAACTAATCCCATGGGTTAAGGATAATGGATTTTCCAAGCAAAGGTAATCTAGGCAGAATCAGTTGGAGACCTCTATTTATCTTAGATCTAGGGAGTGCTATAGTCTGTCATCAACAACCTATCTACTAAGCAACGCAGAGCCATTACTACATTAGTAGTAAAATAAGCTTGAGCGGATCTTTTAAAAATAGGAAAGATCATAATATGACGATAAAGCTGAAAGTGTAGTTCAAAGGACAAATTGGGACAAATATTCAGTTATAGGATGAGAAGTAAGGGAGTGGAATAATTTATCACGGGAAGTATTCAGTAACTTTCTAAGCTCCTTGAAAACGTTTAGGAAAAAGGTGGGTAAACAACTGATAGGGAATCTGCCACCTGGTTGACAGCCCCAAATGCAGATCATTGACGACTGATGATTGACTGTTTTATGCTGCCTAGCCAAACCAACCGGGTGACATTATTACATCAACAGCTTACCACAATGATGATGATGATGATGATGCTTGTTGTTTAAAGGGGCCTAACATCAAAGGTCATCGGCCCTACAGCAGCTTACCACAGGGGTGTCTGGAGATACCATGGTTCGTCATTTCTGCACTAGAATGTGTGCTGTTAGTACAGGAGTTCTATATGTGGTGGTGGTGACGATAACACTGTCTTGCGATGGTTTCATTGCCGCCATCCTGTATTGCTTTTTAGGATGACTTCTGCATACTGAATCAGGATCCGATGTTAATTTTTCCCCATCACATCACATTTTCTCAAAAATCCTATAGTACATTTATTTCATCACATGTACTTCTTATGTTGTTTGGAAAAGTGTTGCTTTAATTTAGATTTCCATATTTTTTTATTAATTTATTTTATTATTTTATTAATTTGACGTCCTCCAGCCATCTCGTAATCCTGTATTATCATGCTCAGAGCGTAGAGCCAGCAACTATGTACAACATAGCCGGCAACGCGCGGTTTTGGCTGAGTGGCATCATTCTCTTGTTGTGCTTTGTCCGCGACAGCCTGAGCTGTGTTTTGCTTGCTAGTGAAAAGAGATTTTTGTCTTCATACACATTCTACATGTGAGTGACGTACTGTGTTAATATTTTTATTGAACTTATATCTGTCAACATGCCACGACGTGGCTGCAAGAACAATCCAGATACATTCTGCTATGTATGTGGAAGTTTCGTGCCGATGAGACAGCGGGGCAATATAACTGAGTTTGTGAGAAAGGCCTACTATGCCTACTTTGGCTTGAAACTTGGAGACAAAAACAAGCCGTGGGCACCACATAAGGCTTGTAGAACCTGTAGAGAGCAGTTACGGCAATGGGTGAACTGTAAGCGAATTGCGTTGCCATTCGGTATTCCAATGGTGTGGCGAGAACCCCCAGACCACAGTACTCACTGCTACTTCTGTTCTGTGAATGTGAAGGGATTTAACAGCAGCAACAAAGGTAACATTGTGTATTGAAGCAATATTCGATCTGCAATTTTACCCGTTCCTCATGGACCGGATACACCAGTACCACAGCGTCCAGAACATTTACAGCATTGTCCCTCTTCCGAATCTGACAAAGAAATGGTGGGCACTAACTCTGAATGTGATTTCTCCCCTGAATGTCTTGAAAAAAGAACCGAGACTGTGCATTAAATGACTTTGTTCGAGATCTTGGCCTTACATAGGAATCTGCCGAGTTACTCGGGTCTTGACTTCGTGAAACGAACATGTTGTCACAAGGGATGATGTATTATTGGTACAGATATCGCGAACAAGAATTGACACCCTTCTTTTCTGAAGAGGGAGCCTTGGTTTACTGCAACAACATTCCGGAGGTTATTTTAAAACTAGGAGCACCACAGTATGGCCCTATTGACTGGAGACTTTTCATCAACGCCTCCAAGCATAGTTTGAAGTGCGTCCCCCTTCACAATGAAAACAAACTTGCAGCCATTCCCGTTGCTCATTCAGTTATTATGCGAGAAACATATGTAAATCTCGAAATGCTGTTGTGTAAACTGAAGTACCAGGAACACTAGTGGCAGTGTGTGGTGATTTCAAAGTGACAGCTATTCTGTTAGGTTTACAAAGAGGTTATACAAAGCACCCCTGCTCTCTGTGTGAGTGGGACAATCAAGCAAGGTTACATCACTGGACTCAAAAAGAATGGCCACATAGACAATGGATTGTAGGGTCAAAAAACATAAAACAAGAAACTCTTGTTCACAAGAGCAAAATACTGTTACCTCCGCTTCGTATCAAACTAGGGCTTATGAAGCAATTTGTAAAGGCCCTAAACAATGAAGGTGAATGCTTTCAGTACCTGTATCATCAATTCCCAAGCATTAGTAATTCCAAAATCAAGAAGGGTATTTTCACAAGTTCAGATATCAGAAAACTTCTTTCTGATGCTAATTTTGAAGAGGTTATGTGTGCTGCAGAGCGATCGGCATGGACAGCAATCTGGAATGTGCTCAAAAACTCTCTTGGAAACACAAATGATTCTGACTACAAATAAATGGTGGATAGATTGCTTGTTTCTTTCCAAGATTTAGGCTGCAAAATGAGCTTGAAGGTGCACGTGTTACATTCACATCTGGACTATTTCCCTGAGAACCTAGGAATGCTGAACGAAGAGCAAGGAGAAAGATTCCATCAGCATCTACAGGAAATAGAACACAGATATCAAGGGAAATGGAACAAAAACATGCTGGCAGATTACTGCTGATTACTAAAGAGAGAAGTTCCAACTACTCCTCACACACGAAAAACAAGGCGAAGACGTTTCTTCTACTAAGATAGGATATTATAACATTGAAACCGTATACTTACCATTCTCAATATGTCATGAGGCTTAATGCGTGGTAAATGTTGTTCCATTTGGCTGTGTTTTTCTACAGATCTGTTAACACAATACGCTACATATCTTTATATTATGTTCATAAGTATACCAGTGTAAAATCGGAGTGTTCAGATGGGTGAAAATAATAAGAAAGAAGCGTTCTTTACATGTGATAATAGTAATCTTGCATGTGTGCATGCTGCATATTTATCAAATTTCCATTTTGAATTTGTACAAAAACCTGATATGAAAGGGTAAACTGACTTCAGTTCTGGAATCAGCATGCCCAAAATATAAAAGATCACTATGTAAACTTCATGCAATGATCGGAAAGTTTGAATTCGCAGGTCAGTGTAATTAGTGTTTTATAGGAGGACGTACAACTCGGCAACTATCCTCTATTAACACTAATCAGCGGGAAAAATTTGAAGGGATCCGACACTATGAAAAGTGAAGGTATCAGCCAAAGAAAGCAAGGGCCACGAAGGACATGAAAATGAAAGATTCCCTAGGCCTCGAATGCTCGAATGTTGGGGTCGGAAAGGAAAAAACGTTGATCAAGCGAGGTTGGATAGGACAGATGAAAGTGAGGAGCATGGCACAAGTTATTCGGAGCAATACCAGGACTCAGCTAAGGACCCCATGGTCGCCAACCCACACTCCCAAGTTAAGAGCTCCCGTGGCAGTTCTCTTGGTAACTGCCTGGCAACCAGCAGTTGCCGGCGTGGTAAACCGGCAGAGTTCTTCATGTATACCGGTACCTACATTGCCGGTTCAATCGTACCCCAATGGGAGTTAATATGTTAGATGCTTACCTTGAGTATTTTGCATGTCTCCTGTTCAGATGGAATGATGGAAGAATGTTTTGGTCCAATCAACCTCTCAGCATGAGCAAAGAGATTGTGAAGGTGCTGATCCCTGGTGTTAACAGTAGAAACTAACTGAAAGCCCACATTAAAGATTGGCCTCTGACCATCAATCCAGGAGATATCAGGACCTGAATTCTGTAATGATAAAATAATTATTTCATGAAAGGCTTCATTTATTATGTTTACTTGAAAACATATCTAACTAATCTACAGTGGAAGTCATGAAGACTTATTGCTGCTTTCAAACACCTACTGTATTTAGAAATAATCAAATCTGCATACCAAGTACAGCTCAGAGCTACATCTGCACATTTTGTTATCAAACCTGTAAATACAGTTATATGATATCTTGTCAAGGAAATACTGACCCATAGCCCAAAGATTCAGGGTGAAAATCCTTCGAGGTATCTCGTATAACAGTCAGCCTAAAGTCATGATGGATTTCTGATCAGTTATAAATCGCAGTATTTTAAATCACAGATTACAATTATGATAGGTGAACAAACCGACAGTTGGACTCACTACAATAGGGCAAGGCAGCCAACTTAAGGATGATAATGTAATGTGAAATCTTCCAAAATGACAAATACAGTCTGACAGAGGGCAAGATAGTAGGAAAACATGGATGTGGACAGAAAAGATTATCCTGAACGTAGAACTTTTGGCAGTGATTTGATATCCACGATACAACAACTCTTGATACATGAAATAAAAAATAGGAAAAATTACTCCACACCAGTCACCAAAGTTCACAGTGGAGTTGTCGTCAGAAGATGGGAAAGAAGTGAAATTATCAGCAATGTTGGTGGCTCCCCATTAAACTGAGATGTGAAAACACCATTTTCTTATAATTTAGTCAATCCTTATTATCTAAAATAAGATAACAGACTATAGTTTCCTAATAGGTGCCAAATGTATTCTGAGCTGCAAGTGCACGAGACTGCTAGACAAGGTAAGCTCCCTTGGAGCTCACAACTTTCATGTCATTCCTGACAAACATATGGGTCCCGCATAAGTTAAGACTTGTTTGTACTAGGCTTGTCTCTTTTCGATTTTAGAGATAAATTCCCCCTTCCAAATACTTTTCATTCCCCTGCACCTTCCAATATTTTTCTAATGTGATATTTTCAAGGCTTCCAGATTCTTCCATTTTCTGGTTATAGTGGTCTTTTCCTTTCTTAAGCCAATACCCTGATTCTTCAAGTGGTAAGAAATCTTCCTCCTCTTATTTACATTTCTAGGAGTTAATCATCTCACTGATGTGCAAAGCAAAGCAATCTCCATATTGACCATGAACGCCCTTGGAGAAGTGGAAGGTAAAGGTAATTTCACTTCTTTCCCTTCTTCAGATGCCATCTCTACTGTTAAGTTTGGTGACTGGCGTGGAGTAATTTTTCCTATTTTTTTAAATTTCTTGTATCAAGAGTTGTTGCATCTTGGCTCGAAGCAGGATAGAGTGGTTAGTTTTATTCCTAGAATGCCTTTGCCCCCAGGAATTAACCTGGTACTCATTCTTGGTATAGGCTGAGTGAATCTCAGTGCCATGTGCACTTCCAGAAGAAATCTTGGTTTAAATGTTCCAACTTTCTGAGGGGGAATTGAATACACGTCCTTCTGGGTAAACAGAGTACACCTTCAGTGCCGTGGCTAGGCAGCCCCCTTATGAAATCATAATTTCAATTCCACATTCCGTTAAATCTGTATTGTATTTATAACACCTAATTCTTAGCTTAATGTCTAATTAGTACATGTTTCACCTCAATCTGTGAGACATCTTCAGCTAAAAGGTGTGCATGCAAAAATTGACAAAGACAGTAAACATTAGGCAAATGTAAATTGTTTAAAATGTTCGTTCGTATTGTGAAACTGAAGTACTAAAATATTGCCTTCTTACATAAAGAACATCCTTTCACTCACCATGCAATATCTAGCCACTTGCTTTCTGAAACTAGTATTTCAGTACAAAAATAAAATAATTAAGATGTAATAAGGAAGGAGGTCAGATTATGTAAATGTTAAACACACATTAATAATAATTTTGAAAGCCAAGTATATTCTCAAGCAGTGGTATATTTTTCAGGAATGGCTTCAGGAAGTCCTAATCCTCTGCCCAAAAATTTACAACTTTCGTTTCAAAAGGGGGTTCTTGAAATGGCCAGTTAAAGGCTCATGAATACCAATCTAATGTGATAGATTCAGTGCTGCATTCCTGAGCATAGAAGGTGAGAGCCACATGGTGGTGCTGATTATTGTCTTAAGAGGACGTACAGCTGGGCAAGAACAATTGGTACACCTTTCGAGTTTAGAGATAAATTCCCCTTTCCAATACTTTTCTTTCCCCCGCACCTTCCAATATTTTTCTTGGCTAATTTATAACATTACATAAGCTCAGTTTAACATCTATTTTAGACTTAGCTTAACATCTAATTAGTACATGTTTCACCTCAATCTGTGAGACATCTTTAGCTAAAAAGGTGTGCATGCAAAAATTGACAAAGACAGTAAACATTAGGCAAATGTAAATTGTTTAAAATGTGTTCAACACTGGTAAAATGTTTGGTGACACTTAAAAGAGTATGGTGACATTTCAATCTTTGAAGGATAATGCACACTGGTGAAAGGTTTGGCTGTGTTGTCTTCCTTTCTTCCTCTTCTAGAAACAAGTTCTTGTTTTTAACATTTCGGTGTAATTTGAAAGAGATTTGCAGATGATTCAAAGTTTATATGTAAAATTGGTACTGTTTGAGTTCTTATGGAGCTTAGTTTCTAATTGAACAGGAGGAAACTCCTCTAAACTTTAAGTGAAGTTGGTGGGAACGTAGTGTTATCTTTCGATAATAAAGTGTTGCGAGGAGTCTGAAATCAGAAGAAAATTTGAATTTAACACCAATATAGAACTTTATAAAATTTATAAACTGCAAAAACAATTGGTTACCTGCAGTGCTATTTTCTATGTTTACTGTCAGCTGTGACTAGGACTGGGAATGAAGTTACTGAGACCTTGAGAAAAGGATCATTCCAACAAGGGCTTCCCAGTCACCTGAGTCCATGGGTACTCGCACTGCTCACAAAGTTCCTTAGTTGGTTAGTGGAATACTTTAATAAATAAAGTTGAGAATTTCAGCAAAGCTCTCAATACCTCCTTCCTCTCCTTCCTTATACTACTAACCTCACAAGATGAAACTCAGTTTACATGCAACAATATCAAATTGAAAACAGAAACTTAAAATTACATAAGAGTGACATAATGCAGCAAGGAAAAACAGACAGGCACCAAATCTACTTCCTATGTGATATTCTACTCTACTACAGCATCCCTACCTCAGTAAGTCACTCATTCTATTTTTATTTTCCAACACTCCACAGAAACAACATAGCAATAACTGATTAAATCTGATTAGTATATTTGTCATGCAAAGTAGCCCAAAGCTGACATGAAGATCTGTTGGAAGAAAATGGAGATGTCAAGAACAATGGACATGAAAACCTGAACACAAATGAAAAGATCCATATTGCACATAACATAAACGAGGTATGAATGCCTCTTGATGCTGTTACTCATGAGGTTTTTCATGTCTAATGGAACCATTTTCCTCCCTCAAAATGTTGGTACATAAAGACCCATAGCGCACTCAACTGTGCTGATAAAGTGACCTTAAACCGTCTGAGCAAAGGGATTCATTTCACTACCTTTCATATCTTTGTTCATATGTTAATATTGTAGATTAGCCTTTCTTCAAGCTATAGACTGTATATTTCATAATAGAAATTAGTAAGTTAACATTGTGAATAATATATATGTTGGAATGTTGTGGTTTTCTCATAAAAATAAAATGTCATGTAAATATCTTGTATACTGTATATCTTAAAGAAAACAACATTGAGGTTGTGTGTTGGTAATTCATATTAATTTAGTCGAGTGGTTTATCTTCGTTTTTGTTTTGTTCTTTGGACGTTTGAATTGCCATGTGTGTGTGTATGTGTGTGTAAGTGCAGTTGTAGTCAACAGCTCGTTCGTAATAAATGGATGTGTGTGAAGAAGGTGATGTTTCAATGGTATAATTTGCTTAGCTAAACCGGTGTAACGAGCAGAAATGAAGATATTTCAACAGGTTATAGGACCAGAGCGCCAAAACGCTGCAGTAAATTTCAGACAATATAAGTTGAAATGGAGTGTCCGACTCGTTGGCTGAATGGTCAGCGTCCTGACCTTCGGTTCAGAGGGTCCCGGGTTCGATTCCCGGCCGGGTCGGGGATTTTAATCGCTTCTGATTAATTCTTCTGGCTCGGGGACTGGGTGTTTGTGTCCGTCCCAACACTCTCCTCTTCATATTCACACAACACACTACACTACCAAGCACCACAGAAACACGCAATAGTGATAACATCCCTCCATATAGGGTTGGCGTCAGGAAGGGCATCCGGCCGTAAAACAGGGCCAAATCCACATGTGCGACACAGATCGCACCCGCGACCCCACAGGTGTGGGAAAAGCGGTAGGAAAATAAGAAGAATAAGTTGAAATGGAGTAACGAGAATTAACGGATGGAGCAAGTTGTGACATTACCGTTATTGGACATTATAAATTTTCAAGCTAACTCATTCTTGGCTGCCAGCGTTTCGCCCTCGTGTGCTAGGGTGGGCTCATCAGTTGGTACCTAGCACACCTACCAATACGCTGGCTAGTGCATACCGTGCAGGCAGCTGCGTAGGCTAACTGGAGCCACCGCCAGTGCCAATGCACTAAGAGACTTTGCCTCATTATCAAAAATTGATGCCTGCTTGGCCATCAGATGACATAGATGTTGATTCCCATAGGGAATCTGAAATATTTGTCCTGAATGAGTAAATTTATAATACCAATATAAATGGTCCGTTATTGGACATTATAAATTTTCAAGCGAACTCATTCTTGGTTGCCAGCGTTTCGCCCTCGTGTGCTAGGGTGGGCTCATCAGTTGGTACCTAGCACACCTACCAATACGCTGGCTAGTGCACACCGTGGAGGCCACTGTGTAGGCTAACTGGAGCCACCGGCAGTGTCAATGCACTAAGAGACTTTGCCTCATTATCCCTATGGGAATCAACATCTATGTCATCTGATGGCCAAGCAGGCATCAATTTTTTATAATGAGGCAAAGTCTCTTAGTGCATTGGCACTGCCGGTGGCTCCAGTTAGCCTACGCAGTGGCCTCCACGGTATGCACTAGCCAGCGTATTGGTAGGTGTACTAGGTACCAACTGATGAGCCCACCCTAGCACACGAGGGCGAAACGCTGGCAACCAAGAATGAGTTCGCTTGAAAATTTATAATGTCCAATAACGGACCATTTATATTGGTATTATAAATTTACTCATTCAGGACAAATATTTCAGATTCCCTATGGGAATCAACATCTATGTCACATTATCGACAGGAAAAATGGCGACCTCGTGGACCGGTGAAGAAACACTGAATAGGAATGTGGCCAAGCTTACAGTGGAGAACTATTTTTCGTAGGCATTAAAGGTGAAACAAGAGCTGTTGTTGAAAGATGTATGAGAATCAGTAATAGGGAATGAGGATATGCCAGGTTGTCACCTGTCTCAGATAGAAACAAGACGACAAGCATGAAACAATGTTATCACGTTAGCGATTATTTTCAAATATGTGGGAGAAGATTTTGAAAGTGACATTGCAGATACTGAATCAGCGAAAAAGGCATGGGAAAAACTGGACGAGTTATGTAATGATGGAGGGCTAGCGAACGGTGCTATGACCCTGGAACAGTTAACTCATTTTGTGAAGCCCAAGGACATGAGTGTTCAAGAATAATTCGCAAAAATAAATCAACTGTGGAGGAAAATGAGCAAAGCTGGATACGAGTTCACAGATCAGCAAGTTGCAGGGATGATCACTGGAAATCTTACAGAGGAATATGCAGTTTGTATCCCTTCCTTGGAAGCTGATTTGGCGAAACTGACCATCTCGAAGGTAAAGGCGAGATTACTCACGAAGGAAAGCAGAAGGAAACTTCAGCAAAATGTAAGAAAGGCTTATGACACTGGAAAACATGAGGAGGATGAAGCTCACACCATGGTTGTTCAACAGAAGCGAGATATCAAGAAAGAAGACATGAGACGAGGAAAATATAGTTGCTACAATTGCGGTAAACAGGGACATGTTTCTAAATATTATCACAGTACCCAAAAGTGCTTCAACTGTAGTAAGTCAGGACATTATTCAAAAGTATGTCCAACAATGAAGAGTGACAAATCATCGCAGGAGAGTAGATCAGTGAATGCGAATGGAAAAGTGGTAAGCTCAGAAATTGTACATGTAGTAGATAAAGCAATGAGCATGGTAGTTTCTGTAGGAACTGAGAAAATTAGAGATTGGCTGTTCGATTCAGGTGCGTCTCATCATATGTGTCCAACAAAGGAGATGTTTATAGACATGTTAACAATTGTAACTGGGAATGTAGAAATAGGAGATAACAGTAAGCTGAATATCAAAGGTATAGGTAAGGTGATGGAAATGCAAATTCAAGGAAGGAGAGGCCGTGGACGACCACGATTGAGATGGAAGGATACCATCCAACGCAGCATTATAGAAAGAAACCTGGACTGGGACACAGTGTTGGAAGAGGAGTGGTGGAAAGATCGAAGAAAGTGGAGAGGAACCATATTTGCCCCTACCCGGCTACAGCTGGATAAAGGGAAATGATGATGATGATGATGAGGTAAGGTGAAAGTTAAAATGTCCACAGGATGGACAATTACATTTACAGATGTGTTGTATGTACCAAACTTACGTGCGAATTTAATATCAGTTGGTAAGTTAACCAGCAAAGGTTTCAAAATAGGATTTGCAGGTGAGAAAGCAGTGGTTGTAGATAAGAATGGAGATGAAACATTGTTTGTTGCAAACAGGAGGAATGATGTGTATGTAGTACAAATAGACGGGAGAAATGATATTGTAGCTATGAGTGACTGTGATCAAATAATAGATCAAGAATGTAATAACAATGTAGTATTTAAAAGTGTTAGGCAGGTCAGGTTGTGGCAAGAGAGATATGGACATGTTCATTCTGAAGCTCTGTTTAAATTGCCTATGTTAGAATTGAAAAGAAATAATGTTATTAATACTTGTTTGGTATGCATTCAGGGGAAACTAAGTAACAAGGGAGTACCTAAGTCTTGTGAGCGTGTCAGCAAAACCACTTGATGTTGTGCACACTGATGTAGTTGGAAAAATTAGTCCACCATCACTTGGGAAATCTCAATATGTTGTAACAATGATTGATGAATACTCCAGATTTAATGTGGCTGTATGTGTGAAAAATAAGGATGAAGTGTTGGAGGTGTTTAATAGGTATCAGGCAAAAGCAGAGGATTTTGATGAGGAAGAAATAGGTAGATTGAAAGTATTTGGACGTAAGGCAGTGATGGAAGTTAAACATGTGAGTGTAGTAGAACCTAGAACAGTTCAGGAGGCTATGTCAAGCCAAGAGTCTGATAAGTGGATGGAAGCCATGAAAGTGGAGATCAACGAGATGAGAAAGAAGGATGTTTGGGAAATTGTAAAAAGACCAGAAAATATCAAGGTAATTAGTTCTAAATGGGTGTTTTCATTGAAATACGACAGTGAGGGTAACATTCAGAAATATAAGGCCAGATTGGTTGCTCAAGGTTGTAAGAGACAGATGAACCTTTGTTTTGATGAAACATTTAGTCCTGTTATAAAGAGGAAAACAATGAGACTGTTAATAGGTATTGCAGTACGTAAAGGTTGGACTGTAGAACATCTAGATGTAATTCGTGCTTACTTAAACAGAGAAATCAGTTGTACTGTATACATGGAACAACCAGAATTGTTCGTAGAAAAAGTGTCCAAAACTGTGTATGTAAATTGAAGAAAAGCATCTATGGACTACCTAATTAAAGTTAAGACTGGAATGCTTGTGTTGATGCTATAATCAGAAGACTAGATTTTAAGAAATGTGTCAAAGAACCATGTGTGTATGTAAAGGAGTGTTGTATTATTGGCTTGTATGTTGACGACATAATTGCAATAGGTGACAAAGAGGTTGTTAAGTTGGTTAAAATAGGGTTGGCAGATGAGTTAGAGATTAAAGATCTAGGGAAAGCATCAAACTTACAGTCAATAAAAATAGAACAGAAAAAAGAAGGGGTTATGTTGAGTCAAAGTTTGTACATTGACAAATTAGTTGCTAATTTTTCCATGAGTGACTGTAAACCAAGTAAGACTATTTTACCAAGTGGGTATTCAGTAACTGAAAATGATGAGCAGTAATTTGATTGTACTATTTATTGCAGTGCAGTAGGAAGTTCACTATATTTGTCAAATAATACTAGACCTGACATTGCATTTGCGGTAAGTAAAGTTAGTCAAAATTGTCAAAAACCTAAGATTAAAGATTGGAAAGAGATATGAGATATCTATGTGGTACTAGAGATTTAAAGTTGTGTTTCAAAAATTGTGAGGAGTCAGTACAAGTGTTCTGTGATGCAGATTGGGGAGGAGATACTGAGTCTAGAAGATCAGTGAGTGGGTATGTAACCACAGTGGCAGGGGGAGCAGTATCATGGTATAGTAAGAAACAGAGTTGTATTGCTAGATCTAACATGGATGCTGAATACATGGGCAATGGCAGAGGTATCTTGAGAAGTAACTTGGATGAAAAATTTGCTGTCAGAGCTAGGGCTGGAAAGGTTTATGGATATACCTTGTAAAGTTTTTGCTGACAATCCAGCAGCAATTAAATTGAGTAGAAATGATATTGTGAGTGAAAGGTCAAAACATATTGACATGTACCATGCATGCAGAGAGCTAGTAGAAAAGGGGTTCATTGAGTTTGTATATGTAGCATCAGAGAGAAATGCTGCAGACTTATTCACAAAGAATTTATCTGGTAACAAGCTTAAGAGTTTGTATAAGCTTATAGGTTTGCAATAGGAGGATAACTGATTGAAGTGTAGTATTTATTTATTTATTTATTTATTTATTTATTTATTTATTTATTTATTTATTTATTTATTTATTTATTTATTTATTTATTTATTTATTTATTTATTTATTTATTTATTTTTCTTTTTGAGAAAAGGGGGGAGTGTTGGAATGTTGTGGTTTTGCTCATAGAAATAAAATGTCATGTAAATATCTTGTATATATCTTAAGGAAAACAACATTGAGGATATGTGTTAGTAATCCATATTAATTTAGTCGAGTGGTTTATCTTCGTTTGTTTTGTTCTTTGGACATTTGAATTGCCATGTGTGTGTGTAAGTGCAGTTGTAGTCAACAGCTCGTTCGTAATAAATGGATGTGTGTGAAGAAGGTGGTGTTTCATGGTATAATTCACTTAGCTAAACAGGTGTAACGAGCAGAAATGAAGATATTTCAACACTATAGACATCATTTATTTCTTATTTTTAATTATTATTCTTTATGATAATACTGTCTAGATTGTGTGCCAAAAGCCTGGATTCAATTCCAAACCTCTCTGCAGTGTACATATGAAGAGAGAGCATGTGATGCTTTTGATGGTGATTCACCCATCAGATGGGGACGTTAAGCCTTGAGCAGACCCCTTGGTGCTAATCGACAGGAGTAGGCTAAGTGCCAGCACCAAGTTTCACCAACTATCATATATCACTCACTATTACAGAGTTTTTTCCCTGACATTCCTACCTAATCAATGGAGTATACTGTACTATTTATTAGGTGGGAATGTCAGGGAAAAACTAGCCCGCCTGGTGGCCATGATCGTTAAGGCGCTAAAGTCTAAAAACGGTCTAACACCGAGGTTAGCCGGTTCGAGTCCCGTTGGTCGAAAAAAATTTCACCATCAGAATGTTGGCCGGCAGGGTAGGGGAGGTGGTGGTATACAATTTCTAATCACTAGATTGCGTGCCAAAAGCCTGGATTAAATTCCAAACCTCTCCGCAGTGCTCATATGGAGTGAGGGCATATGACGCTGTTGATGGTGATTCGTCCGTCGGATGGGGACGTTAAGCCTTGAGCAGACCCCTTGGTGCTATTCGACAGGAGTAGGCTATGTGCCGGCACCGGGTTTCACCCTCTCCCTACTATCATATATCACGTCATTCATTTCATCTCTCATTAACTCCTCTGATGAGGTTGACGTCAGGAAGGGCATCCGGTCATAAAAAACTGCCACGACAAATTCATCTCACCTCATACCCGACCCCGTAGGGAAACGGGACAAGGGTTGGACAAACAAACAACGTCAGGGAAAAACTCTGTAACTGAGTCAAAAACCATCGATATGGAAAAATGAAACTAATAACACATGACTCATACATCATGTAATTAATTTTATCTCATTGACTCCTCTGATGATCAGGTAGCAGGTAGGGACCCTTTTCAGAGGCAGCCCTACCCAGGGAGTGGCGCCCCTGTCTGAGTCCCAGAGCACACTGACCCGGTGTGTAACATCTGGTAAGGGTCCCAGCTCAGAGTTACGAGTGAAGACCTCAACGACTTCTACAGCGGAGAAGGTGGACTTCGGTACGGTGGAGATGGCGGAAGAGACAGCCCTGTATTCAGGGACTAATATGAGTACAACCTGCTGCCTTGTAGGTTGAGGTGACTGGACACCAAAAACTAAGGGAGAAAACCCTGAAACAAAATCTTCATCTGTGTTAGGCTCAGCAGGTCAACAGAGGGATTAATGAAGAAGTTGCTTTCAAGAATAATACGAGCCTCGGATGTAGGTATTCACGACGACATCATCAGTTTGGTGCGAATGACAGTTTACAGCCCGATGTTACACCAGCTACCCAAACCAAACAAAGACAAAGTATCAGAGTGGAAACATTAAATATCCTGACACTGACAAACAAAACTGAAGAGCTGGTCGACCTAATGGAAAGGAGATAACTTCTGATCATGGGCCTGGGTGAAACAAAGTGGAAGAAAACTGGGAAAATGAATATCAGATTGGACTATAGTCTCTACTGGTCTGGAAATGAAGTAGAGTCTAAGAATGGAGTAGGATGCTCAAAAGAGGAAAAGGAACAACTTCCTTAATAACTTGGAAGAACAAACAAAGTATGACAATCTAACTGTAACAGGTGATTTTAATTCACAAGTTGGCTCACAACGAACATGATATGAAACCATACTGGGCCCTCATAGAATGGGAAACAGAAATGAAGAGGGAGAATATATGCTAGATCTATGCATGAGAAACAACCTGACAGTGAGTAACACTTGGTTCAAGAAAAGAGACTCCCATAAAATCACAAGATATAGCTGGGATGATAAAATAGGTACAGTAATAGATTATATTCTGATAGATCAAAATGTATGGAAAAATGTCAATGATGTTAAGGTCATTCCAAGTGAAGACCTTGCTGGAGACCATAGACTGTTGGTTGCAGTTATTGCAGAGAAAAGACCTCCCAAAGTCTGTAACAAAAGAGTCCCAAAAATAAAAACTTGGCGACAAACCAAGCCAAGTGTAAAGGAAGAATTCAGGGAAGGTGTCCGCAGGTTGTTGCCAAGAGAAGAACTGAAATTGGTAGATGAAGAATGGGATACTCTAAAGAAGGTTGTGGTTGGTACAGCAGAAAAAGTACGTGGACAGAGTCAAATAAGAAAACCTAAAGAAACTGCCTGATGGAATGATGATATTAAAAAGGCTATCAATGACAGAAACCGTGCAAGAAGAACCTTATATCAAGCAAAAACGCGGGGAGATCAACATGAAATAAAGGAGAAGCTGTCACTTTACAGAAAGAAAAAATTACATGTCAAACAGTTGGTTGTAGCTGAAAAGCAGAAATGCAAGGAAGATCTGGCTACCAAAATAATGCAGGATGGAAATAAAAAACTGTTATACAGTATTGTTAAGAATAGAAGAACTCAAAATGAATCTATCCAATCTGCAGAACTTCCTAGTGGTGAGGTGACTAGGGATAAGACCAAAATATTACAGGAGTTCCAAAGGCACTTTGAAACTTTGCTGGACTGTTATGAAAATGTCACCCCATTAGATGATGAACCTTATGATTTTGGCAGCACAAATACCACTAATCTGACATGGTTGGAAGTAGAGACAGCAATATCTAAGCTGAAAAACAACACATCAACTGGATCAGATGAATTAAGTGTTGAGATTGATCAAAGCACTAGGAGAGGTAGGACAACAGTGGATGTACAGGGTACTAAATAGAATCTGGAAAGAGAATGTAATACCCAATGACTGGAAGCAAGGAGTCATCATCCCATTGTTGAAAAACAGGTGATAGAAAGAAATTTACCAACTACAGAGGTATAATTCTGCTGTCATATGGCCTCAAAATCTACGAATCCATCCTTGAGAGTAGGATTAGAAAATATGTTGAACCTACACTTGAGGAGGAACAACATGGATTTAGACCTCATAGATCAACTATAGACCTCATTTTTGCCACCAGAATGCTCTATGAGAAGTATTGGGAGAAAGGTAAAACACTTATAACTGTTTTTCTGGACATCGAGAAAGCATATGACCATGTACCATGCAGGCATATATGGGAATGTTTGGGACACCAGAAAGTGCCCGATGACATCATAGCACGAGTACAACGATTATATTACGAAACCAAGTGTTGTGTCCAGCTCCAGGATGGAAGGTCAGATTGCTTTGAAACGAAGAGTGGAGTCCAGCAAGGAAGTTGTCTTTCACCACTTCTCTTCACAATCATAATGGATGAAGTTTTAAAAGCGATTAAGAGAAAGGATCGAACAACTAATGCCCTGGTTTTTGCTGATGATGTAATGGTATGGGGTGAGACAGAAGCGGAAGTACAAACTAGACTAGATCTCTGGCATGAAGCTTTTACAATCTTTGGTCTCAAAATCAGCAAAACGAAGACGGTTGGCTTGGTGATGAGTAGAAACTCTCCAACTGTTCATCTAAGAATTGGAGATGAAGAGATGGATATTGTAGACAACTTCCAGTATTTAGGTAGTGTTCTGTCATCAGACAATACCATACATCAAGAGATTAGTAACAGACTACAGAAAGCTTCCAATTTCTATCACGCTGTACGTCAAATACTTTGGGATGAAACATTTCCGTTAGTTTCCAAGATCAGCTTGTACAAAATATATCTAGTACCTATACTGATGTATGGCCTGGAAGCAGCAACACTTACTGGACCAACAAAGAGTCGTCTTCAGGCAACAGAAATGAAGTTTCTCCGTTTTTGTCTACAAAAAACAAAAATGGATAAAATAAGGAATGTGGATATCCGACAACAGCTTAGATTGGAAAGAAGCTTGTTGGAGACTCTAGAAGTGAAGAGATTGCAATGGTATGGTCACATGAAAAGAATGAACCCTCACAGGACTCCTCGAACATACTTTGACCACAATGTTCCTGGGAAAAGACCAAGAGGAAGACCTCGTGATGTTTGGAAAAAACAGATAAAGAAGGACCTTGAAATTGGAGATGCGAACTGGTGTCGCATATATGAGCAGAATCTGTGGATGGATAGAACAAACTGGAGGAGGTTCATACACAACCGCACCCAGCTTGTTGGAGCAAAGAAATGATGATGACTCCTCTGATGAGACTACCATCAGGAAGGGCATCCGGTCATAAAAGCTCGCTACGAAGATTCATCTCACTTCATACCCGAACCCGTAGAGAAATGGGACGGGGTTGGAAATACAATTTTTTATTGTAATACTGTACTGTTTAGTAGCTGTAAGATGTTTCAAATGTAGTCTATTTCTTAATTCTGCCCATGTAAATATTGTATTTTCTGGTAAGATGGGAGAGAGGGTTCAATGGCCTTAATCTTGCCAGACAAAATAAATCTCTTCTATTCTATAATTAATCATCTTCCATGATACAATCAACCAAGGACTTTCTTCAACACCCTGTATTAAAACAAGAAACAAGCCTTCTCTGGTTTTCAGAAAAAGAATAAACAACATTCAGGAAAACTACAGCATTCATGAAGTTTAAACAAACTACAGTAAATTGGATACGTGTATTTACATTTACATTTTACACCATTTAAAACACAAAAACTTAATGATGTAAGTTTTATATGATGATCTGCCTGCACATGTGGACATTCCAAATATGTAAAAAAAACCTTTTTTTGAACATTTCAAGTAATCATACATTTTTTTTGCTATTTGTTTCACGTCGCACCGACACAGATACGTCTTATGGCGACGATGGGACAGGAAAGGCCTAGGTACGGGAAGGAAGTGGCCATGGGCTTAATTAAGGTACAGCCCCAGCATTTGCCTGGTGTGAAAATGGGAAACCACTGAAAACCATCTTCAGAGCTGCCGACAGTGGGATTCAAACTCACTATCTCCCGGATGCGAACTCATAGCGGCGCACCCCCAACGGCACGACCAACTCGCCCGGTATACATTTTAGTTGCAAAAATGTAATGCTAACGGAAATGTTCAAGATTACATTTAGACTTGCATGATTCATCTTGCCTTGTAGAATGGGAACAAAGCATGTCATATAACACAATAATTCTCATCGAATGCTTAAAACATGTAAAGAAAGATTAATTCATGACCTTTTTTTATTCAGTCTTGAAAACGCAGGAAAATTTGCATCCCGTGAGTAGTGCTCATGTCATGGAGATATTAGTGAATTTCAGATCTTTGGAAGAAAACCTATGGATGCATCCAGATGCTGTGGTGTCTTAATATCAAATCATGATTCTTTATGATGGTATTATGTAGCTTTGAATGTCTACTTCATTTTAGGTGCAGCGATTTGAGGATACCATAACTATGTTGTTCTTTATTTCACAGTTCTGGCGATTATTTATCTGAGATTAGCTGCAGATCTTATTTTGATGTCCATGATTGTTTTATTTTAGGCTCCACGATGTTGCACACATTTACGTAGTGAACACTCAAAATTGTTAGTTAAGAGTTTGTTGATCTACGTGACGATTATAATATTACATTAATAGAATATTAAAGGACAAGGTTTTGACTCATAAATGAATAGAAAGGAACGAATAAATATTTTCTATACTTTTTTGTGGCGGACAAAGTAAGTAATTGAAACAATTACACTGTCAAATACAAGTTGGCAGGACAAGTTGGTTCAAAATAACTAGTGGGCTGAGACAGGGAAGTGTTCCATCACTAATCCAGTTTACAATAGTAATGGATGACATCATGAGAACAGCAAAAGCAGCATATGGAGGAAGAGAAATGAACATGATGTTATTTGCAGATGATTTTGTGATTTGGGGAGAAGACGACAGGAAGGTTCAAGAACAGTTGAATGTAGTGAATGGGAAGATCGAAGAATGTGGATTGAAAATAAGTGTAGAAAAGAGTAAAACTCTTGTTATGACTAGAGGGGAAAAAGAAGGGAAAGGTCAGATTAGACTTGCAGACAAGCCCCTGGAAGTAGTGGAAACGTTTAAATACCTGGCGAGTGAATTAATGGAGAATGCTCGACTGGATGCTGAGATTAGTAAAAGGATTCAAGCTGGAAGTTGTTTCTATCATAGTGTAAGAAACATGTTGTGGGACAAAGATGTGCCAACGGAAGCAAAGGATACTATGTACAAGATGTATTACGTACCCATAACAACTTACGGAGCAGAAACTTGGACAATGACAAAGAAGGATGAGAGTTGAATACAGGCAGCCGAAATGAAGTTCTTGAGGAGTATGATACAGAAGAGTAGAAGAGACAAAATAAGTAATGAGAAAATCTGGGGAGAAATTGGAGTGGAAAAAATGATAGAATAGAGAAGAGCCGACTAAGATGGTTTGGGCACATAAAGTGAATGAGCAACAAAAGAATGCCATAAAAGGTGATAGAAATGCAAATCCAAGGAAGGAGAGGCCATGGACGACCACGATTGAGATGGAAGGATACCATCCAACGCAGCATTATAGAAAGAAACCTTTGCATCCGGGAGATAGTAGGTTCGAATCCCACTATCGGCAGCCCTGAAAATGGTTTTCCGTGGTTTCCCATTTTCACACCAGGCAAATGCTGGGGCTGTACCTTAATTAAGGCCACGGCCGCTTCCTTCCAACTCCTAGGCCTTTCCTATCCCATCGTCGCCATAAGACCTATCTGTGTCGGTGCGACGTAAAGCCCCTAGCAAAAAAAAAAAAAAAAAAAAAAAAAAAAAAAAAAAAAAAAAAAAAA
The DNA here is from genome assembly GCF_040414725.1 of Anabrus simplex. Classification (NCBI taxonomy): domain Eukaryota; kingdom Metazoa; phylum Arthropoda; class Insecta; order Orthoptera; family Tettigoniidae; genus Anabrus; species Anabrus simplex. The sequence goes on along the minus strand of NC_090271.1, from coordinate 307,340,085 downwards.
AAAAAAAAGAAAGAAAGAAACCTGGACTGGGACACAGTGTTGGAGGAGGAGTGGTGGAAAGACCGAAGAAAGTGGAGAGGAACCATATTTGCCCCTACCCGGCTACAGCTGGATAACGGGAAAGGATGATGATGATGATGATCATCATGATGACACTGTCAATTGTACATATAAGCCTTCAGCAATTCTCATGTTGGCAATAACGATTCATTTGCTTTAACTTAATGTTAGATTGGTTTGCCAACACATTTGTTTGATTATATAAAACGGTAGCACTTTACGAGCAAGAAATGACAACCAACAAAAGTACATTAGTATTTATTTTTAACTGCGTTGATTACTATGTTCAACATTTGACTTATCCATCATGTTGCAAGATTTCATTTATTATTATTGTTAATTATATTTTATCAATGAATTGATTTGATTAAAGCGGAACATCCAATTAAAATCGATTCTCAGTATTGACATTTATAGATTCAGAGTTAAAATAGCCTCAGATAGTTATAAGATACAGATTCTTATAATGACGATGATAACATGCTAATAATTGCCATTAATTGTAACCGGTGCCTGATTGAACCCATACGCCCACGAGTGGATTTTCATGAATCACCGTTGAGTAAGGCAGAGGCACATCCACAACATTCGAACCCCTAATTACACTTATACTTGAACGGTTAAAATATGTTTTGTAACATTATGTAATGTGTTACTGTTGTTGCACATTTTTTGATAATTTTACACCTGCTTGTTTTGAAATTATAGCAACATTCATATGATATCACACTCAGCATTGGAAGTAGGCTAGAAATAAAGCACACTGCGGGCACAGCCCGGGATATTGCAATGTCACGCTTGAAGGGTTAAGGAAGCAAGTCAGAATGAGAATTGGTACCTTGAAAGTCAGATCTATGACTGGTAAGGGGAGAGAGGTAGTGGACTTAATGATGCAGCACAAGTAGAGAATATCTTCAATTCAAAATGGAATGCTGGGAAAAGGCTCTAGAGGACACAGGTCTTAAAACAAAACTGAGTATCTGAGTATCTGTGACTGAGAAGAAAACAAACTGAAACTGTTGAGATGAATGGAGAGAAACTACAGATAGTGAATAGTTTCAAGTACCTAAGATCCCCTGTGGCAATTTGGATTTACTGATATTACGGCAGGGAAAAAGAAAAAAGATACAAAATGTAGACTAACCCAAGTAAGAAAGCGTTTTCTTAAAAAAAGAAAAGAGAAATGTACTCTTATAAAACAAAAATGTTTCTGAAGATGTTTGTATGGAATGTGGCATTGTGTGTCAGTGGAACACTGGAGCAGGAAGAGAACAGAAGTATTTGAAATGTGGTGCTCATGGCACCACTACACCTAAGACTTATTCAGTTGTTCTGAAAGGAAATATAGGAGGGGTAAGAATATAGTAAAAATGGTGGGGAAGGCCAAAACATGAACATGAAGAATACATTCAAGTAGAGATTTAGGATGCCATAATTAAGTGGAGATGAAAAGGTTAAACATATGTATAGAGGGCTGCAATAAACCAGTCTACAGACGGATAGCCCAAATAACAACAGCAATAGCCAAATGAAGCCATCTGGAAAGAGGGTTTATTACCTAAACTGGAAAATCTGATACCATACCAAACTACAATAAGACAATTGAACAAGCTCTCAAATTAAAGTGGTTTTGGTATGACCTATTCAATGTAAGACCACTCAGTAATTTAATCGAACAAAGGAAGTTGCCCAACCAGCAAGAGATGATAAAACAGACATTACTCTAACAGTGGCAGATCTGGCAATTAAACTGCAGTAAGCAAAGCTGTGAGAACAGATGTGAATGCAGTAGAAATTATAAATGGAACTGAACCTTCAGAATTACATTCAAACAGCTCAAGGTGCAGGGAAAACAGGATAAAAAAGACGGCTGTAGAAGGCCATGATTCATTAGAGTGACATAATTAGAGGCTCCTCATATATACTTTATTTTATGGCTTTTCTCCTGCTTTGTCGATTTCTGCATTGTTTCTGTGTTTGATCTAAATACGATGATGCTGGATGATGCTTGTTGTTTAAAGGGGCCTAACATCTAGGTAGGTCATTGGCCCCTAATGGTACGAAATGAGACGAAATGTAATGACAATTTAAAAGACCAAAATCATCCACTGACCAGAATTCAAAACGTGATGACGAAGAATGAATGGGTGAATATGAATTTAAAACAATCAGTGGATCCGACCCGCAATGCCCCACATTACAAGAAACTATTGTAAAACAATAGCATTACTGATCAAGGGACTGCTTCTAAAGCACAATCCTGAATCGATGATGCTTGTTGTCTAAAGGGTTCCAAAATCCAGGTCATCAGCCCCTCATAATGGTACTTATCACTTATTATTATTAGAGTATATGTACATGACAATCAAAATATACAAAAATAATATAAAATATACAAGTTGGTGACAGCATCAGGACCTCACTCTTATATTTTAATGTCCAAATTTTTTATCCACGTAATCACTTCTGGTATTACTTCATAGAATTCCTCCGTGAAACCACGAAATGCATGTAGGGGACACTCTAGAACTATGCGCTTGATGGACTGCACCAGAGCACAATATTCACAGCAGGGAGAATCTATCCATCCCCATAGATGTAAGGCTGCGCCAGCCCTAGCAACACAACATCGGAACCTGTTCAGGGTTGACCAGACAGCACAGGGCAAACTGAAGTCAGACAGTTTTATACTGGAGTCAGAGATGTCACACAAGCCACGGGGACACGGCATCCTCTACTCTTCTCTCCAGGCATTCCTGGAATTGAACCAACGACAAGAGAAGTCCAAAGCTGTCTTTCACGCTGGTTTTCTTGATTTCAGCCCAGTTGTAGTGTGCTGCTTTATATCTTGATGTATAGGAAACGATCATTCTTCATTATTATGCACCATAAGCTGGTAAGTGCTTGTTGTCTCCTTGTATGAGGGGATAGGCAACCATTGCCACTGGAGTTGAGCACAGCATGCCGGATACAATACGCATTGCCTGGCGAAGTTGGATATCAATTAGGTTGCAGTGAGAGCTATTTAATCATATTCCGGTGCAGTAATCAGCTGCAGAGTACACCATGACAAAGGCGGTAGTTCGCTCTTGGCATCAGCTCCCCATGAAGTTCCAGCCAACTTGCTCAGCAGGTTATTCCGGGTCTTAAGTTTGGCAGCTGTTTTTTCATTGTGACTACAATATGTCAGAGATCTGTCTAATGTTATACCTAGGTATTTTGGAGTACTATTGTATTTAAAAAGTTGATTCCTGAACCATATCCTAGCTTGAAAATTAGCCTCTAAGTTGTTGAGATGGAATGCGGCTACTTCTGCAGAACTTATCCTGTTCAGAATTTGCCTTTCCATTAGTTTATATGTAACACACAGTAGCAAAATTGGCCTGTAGCTCTGGGATAGAGAAGGATCCTTTCCTGGCTTCAGTATCGAGATGATTTTGGTTCTCTTGAATACTGGAGGTACATGACCAGAGTGCAGTATATTGCTAAAGAAGAATGCCAGCCAATGTACAGTTGTGGGACAACAGTTCTTCAGTAGCTCTGGATATACACCACCAAATCCAGCTGCTTTACCTTTCTGGAGGGACTTCAGGCCATGCTGAACTTCCTCTGGGGAAAATGGCAAACTAAAGTAGAACCATGGTATTTGTTGTGTTGCGGTACTAATCAAAAGTAGTGTAGACTCGCGGTATTCCACATATTATTGTACTACTCACAGGTAATGTAATATGGGCATGTAACGCAGACCTATGGTGTTTTTCATATTGCAGTGCCACTCACAGGCAACGCAAACATATAGTGTACCTCACATCAGTGTACTAATGACAGGGACTCGTACTATCCCATGCTTTTAAAGTTAAAAACTTCATGATTGTTCCGTATTTAATAGAGAAATAAGAAGATGTACAATATTATAGGGAAGGATCCACCTTTCAATACTCCGTAGTAAGTTGAACTAAAAAGTAGTTACAACCTGTTTATTGGGACCGGTTTCAACACATTTCAAGTGTCATCATCAGCCAATTAGCGAAGATCTTAAAACAACTAATATATTGAACACAGGCAAAAAATTAACATTGTATCATATCGTAGCAATTCAGTTAATGTTCAAAACACAATAATCATAGTCAAGAGAGTAAACAGAAAATCACTACCTTGCGCCGAAAACAAATATAGTTGAAGTTAATAAGCAGATCAAGTATGCACTTATGTAAAGTCGTTGCTAGGCAGGTCTTGTAGGCATTTGTTTCTCCGGCCGAAGAGTAAAAGGTGACTGAATGAAGTCTTAGGAAAACAGTGTAGGATTTAATTTCGTCAAATTCAAAGTGGATATATAGGTTTTTAAAATTATTTAAAACGTTAAAAAATAATAAAGCCAAATAAAAATATATTAAAAAAAGGAAGAAATAATGAAAGAAATACGAGGTTCAACTCGAAACAACTTGCCGTAGTAATTGATAAAGAAATGATAAATAGAGAAAGGGGGTGGGGAACGTTTATTAGAGGGTGGTGATGGTGGTGGTGGTGGTTATTGTAATTAGAGGAAATACAATTGGGCAACAATCCTTTATATAACACTAATTCGAGGGAAAAAGAGGAAGAGAACCGACACTTCGAAAAATGAAGATATCGGTTAAAGGAAGACAAAGGCCACGAAGGGCGTGAAAATGAAAGACTCCCTAGCCCTCGCAAACCTAATAGCATCGGGGTCGGAAAAGAACAAGACTTGACCACCCTCTAATAAACGTTCCCCACCCCCTTTCTCTATTTATCATTTCTTTATCAATTACTACGGCAAGTTGTTTTGAGTTGAACCTCGTATTTCTTTCATTATTTCTTCCTATTTTTTAATATATTTTTATTTGGCTTTATTCTTTTTTAACGTTTTAAATTATTTTTAAAACCTATGTATCCAATTTGAATTTGACGAAATTAAATCCTACACTGTTTTCCTAAGACTTCATTCACGTCACCTTTTACTCTTCGGCCGGAGAAACAAATGCCTACAAGACCTGCCTAGCAACGACTTTACATAAGTGCATACTTGATCTGCTTATGAACTTCAACTATATTTGTTTTCGGCGCAAGATAGTGATTTTCTGTTTACTCTCTTGACTATGATTATTGTGTTTTGAACATTAACTGAATTGCTACGATATGATACAATGTTAATTTTTTCCCTGTGTTCAATATATTAGTTGTTTTAAGATCTTCGCTAATTGGCTGATGATGACACTTGAAATGTGTTGAAACCGGTCCCAATAAACAGGTTGTAACTACTTTTTAGTTCAACTTACTACGGAGTATTGAAAGGTGGATCCTTCCCTATAATATTGTACATCTTCCTATCCCATGCTGTTCCTCACATAGTGGGTACTAATCATAGGCAATACTGTCCCACTGTCTCAGTCATATAGCGGTACTAATCACAGGCAACACCCACATCCATGGTGTTTCTCACATAATGGTACTAATTAAAGGCAACGTAAGCCCGTGTTCGCATGTAGTGGTACTAATCATGGGTACTGTAAATCCCATCCTGATTCACACTCTGTTGCTACTAATCACAAACCTATTGTGTACCTAACATAGTGATACTACTCACAAGTAAAGGCGACCCATGGTGTTCCCCGCGTGATGGTACTAGTCTCATGTCTCATGGTTCTAATTCGAGCATCCCTTTGTCGCCCCTCTTAGTCGCCTCTTACGAGAGGCAGGGGATACATTGGTGTATTCTTCATCAGCGTCCCCCACCCAAAGGGGGTTGTGTGTTTTCAATCAATCAATCAATAATCAATCAATATTGATCTGCATTTAAGGCAGTCGCCCAGGTGGCAGATTCCCTATCTGTTGCTTTCCTTGCCTTTTCCGAAATGATTTCAAAGAAATTGGAAATTTATTGAACATCTCCCTTGGTAAGTTAATCCGATCCCTAACTCCCCTTCCTATAAATGAATATTTGTCCCAGTTTGTCCTCTTGAATTCCAACTTTATCTTCATATTGTGATCTTTCCTACTTTTATAAACGCTATTCAAACCTATTCGTCTATTAATGTCATTCCACGCCATCTCTCCGCTGACAGCTCGGAACATACCTCTTAGTCGAGCAGCTCTTTTTCTTCCTCTCAATTTTTCCCAACCCAAACATTGCAACATTTTTGTAACGCTACTCTTTTGTCGGAAATCACTCAGAACAAATCGAGCTGCTTTTCTTTGGATTTTTTCCAGTTCTTGAATCAGGTAATCCTGGTGAGGGTCCCATACACTGGTACCATACTCTAGTTGGGGTCTTACCAGAGACTTATATGCACTCTCCTTTACATCCTTACTACAACCCCTAAACACCCTCATAACCATGTGCAGAGATCGGTACCCTTTATTTACAATCCCATTTATGTGATTACCCCAGTGAAGATCTTTCCTTATATTAACACCTAGATACTTACAATGATCCCCAAAAGGAACTTTCACCCCATCAACGCAGTAATTAAAACTGAGAGGACTTTTCCTATTTGTGAAACTCACAACCTGACTTTTAGCCCCGTTTATCAATATACCATTGCCTGCTGTCCATCTCACAACATTATCGAGGTTACGTTGCAGTTGCTCACAATCTTGTAACTTATTTATTACTCTATAGAGAATAACATCATCTGCAAAAAGCCTTACCTCCGATTCCACTCCTTTACTCATATCATTTATATATATAAGAAAACATAAAGGTCCGATAACACTGCCCTGAGGAACTCCCCTCTCAACTATTACAGGGTCAGACAAAGCTTCACCTACTCTAACTCTCTGAGATCTATTTTCTAGAAATATAGCAACCCATTCAGTCACTCTTTTGTCTAGTCCAATTTCACTCATTTTTGCCAGTAGTCTCCCATGATCCACCCTATCAAATGCTTTAGACATGTCAATCACGATACAGTCCATTTGACCTCCAGAATCCAAGATATCTGCGAGAGCTATTGTATTTCGCTCAAGTCTATCAGCAAGCCAATTAGGACCTCTCTATCCACCACCTGAGATGTGCTACGTGGGAGTATCACCTCGCCCCCTGCTACGCCAGCGTAGTAGGTTTGTGGTTCTAAATACACTTCTTATTGTGCAATGTTTATGTTGGACCTAAGCAGATTTTGATTTAGTTTGTGCGTTTGCTTGTGAAACTAACCTCATTGCGTATAACATTGTTTTATATTGGTTACTATGTTTCCTTTTGATATAGGTTAGATCTTTTTATATACAATTTTAGGTGACTATTTTACTCCTCATATTTAAACAGTGTTTTAAATGATTTTTAGTTTATTTATTTTTGAATTCTACTTGGCGACTCTCATCTTTCGCCAATGCAATATGAAGAGTGCTAGTAACTCCTGTCAAAATTCTTCCAATAGAAAACAGATTTGCAGGTTGAAAATCCTGTAAATCGGTAAATATTGAGGCACATCCAGATAAGCATCGGCAGATATTAACTAAACACCACACGTCAATCTGACTGGCGTGTAACTATCCACTTTATGTTTATCACGCTTTCCCTTGTTCCCTGGAGTTACTATTGCAAACCTCCATTCATTTGGTATCACTCATTCATGCTAACAGTAATCAAATACTTCAGATATGGCACTATATCCAAACCTATTTTCTTTAGCATCATCATCATCAGTTTGCCCTTCCAGCGAGCCGGGTAGGGTGTTTGAAAACAAGCGTCTTCCAAAGTTGCCTATTCAAAAACATTTCGTTAACCAAGACAGATTTCCAATTCCATCCTCTTCTCTCCACGTCTTCCCTCAGTTGGTCCATCCAACTTCTTCTTGGTCTTCCAGCTGGTCTTCTACCTGTTATTCTCTTTTCCAAATAAGCACATGGTAACCTTGTGCTGTTCATTTGTTTAACATGCCCAAACCATTTAAGCCTAGATGACCTAAGTCTTTTCTCCATCGATTCATTTAGACCTAGGTTAGATCGGATCTCATCATTTTTCACATGATCAAGTCGGGTCTTTTGGAAGGCAGTTCTAAGAAATTTCATTTCACAGGCTTGAATCCTACTACAATCCTTTGATGTTCGTGTGCAGGTTTCCAGAGAATATGTAAGGATGGGAATGAAATATGACTTGTACAGGGTCATTTTTGTTCTTTGTGGGACCTTCTCATCCCACCGTAGGTGTCTAACGATACTGTAAAAGTTAGAGCCTTTGGTTACCCTGTTTGTTATTTCTATCTCAGCTCTGTTATTACTAGCCATTATGCATCCTAAATAACTGAATTGGTGTACTACTTCAACTTGGTGGTCCTGTATTTTTATGTTGCATTCTGTATTATATCTGCTGATTTTCAATGCTACTGATTTTGATGGGTTCAATTTCATTCCATAATCATCAAACTTCTTACATCATGCATTCAGATTATTTTGCATTCCTTTCTCTGTTTCATCCCATATTGCCACAATGTCTGCAAACACCAGAGCCTGAAGATCTTTATTACCTTTCCCTTTTAGTTCCTTTAAAATGGTATCCATAACTGCTATGAATAGAAGAGGTGATAAGGCACTTCCCTGTTGTACTCCTTTGGTTGTATTGAACCATTCAAAGTGACCATCTCCAATTCTGACACAGCTTTTACAATTAGTATATAGCATTTGGATCTTCCTAATAAGGTATATCCCCAGAAATCTTATCAATCCCAGCTGCTTTTTGAGTTTTTAACTTTTGTTTCTTTTTTTTTTAATGTCTTTATTATCATACTTATCATCATCTACAGTATATCATCATACATGCCATAAAGTATGATATGATGCTACACAAGCAGCTGTTAACTAGATGGCTAAGATGTTACAGTTTAGCTGTGTAACTGTGTTCTATTTCTTGCCATATAATGAACAGTAATAAATAAACCCATAGTTCCACTAGCGACAAATATCATAAACTGAATGTATTATGGAACACCAGCAGGGTATAAAACTACACTAGAGTTTTAGTTCAGCAGGCAAGGCAATGTTTGAGCCAAGAACGGAGTACGCAACAGCAGTTACACTTTCTAACGCATTTTAAAGATTTTAAATATCTACATCATATTTCCTGTGTTTCTTTCTCCTCTCATTCATAAGGCAGTCTTACCTTAAACAGCCATCCCGTTCCACTTCAATAGATCTTTATTTTCTTTATGCCCATTACATTCACTTCATGCCAGCTTTCTGACTTTCTCATGCAATCCATGCAATATTAGTACAAAGTGCAATACTGACGGAGTGTATTACCCCCTTGCCGAGACCTAAAGGTTGAACGGACAGGTATCCAGCAGGCAAACTAGCAGCAACTGGTAGCACCTGTTCATCCACGTTCAATCTAAAACAGATATCAGAAATATTTTTTGATGGACAAATTCAAAAGTATAGTTACAAATTTTATCACATAAAGTGATTTTAACAAAAAGAAGAGAAGGGGGGGGAAGCATTGCACTGCTATAACAGTATATGAAAAATTTAAAGTAAGAAGGCAGGAAGAGCAGATCTGAAATCTCTGATTGAAGATCATCTACATTCTGAGGAAATAAAAGCATCACTGTTGAGAGGAGAGTAAACAGTGAACTCAGTGCCATACTTGAATCATGAAAGCGAAGCCTTATATAAAGAATACCAAAACAGTGTGGCAACCATGATGTGGTGCAGAGATTCTTCGGTCTCTGGATAAGAATAGGAGAGAAACGTGGGAAGGATAATTCAATGCTATTGGTTTTACGTCCTACTAACTACATTTTTAAGGTTTTCGGAGGTGGTGAGGTGCCAGAATTTTGTCCTGGAGGAGTTCTTTTGCGTGCCAGTAAATGGACAGAAACGAGGCTGACATATTTCACCACTGAGCCACGATCGAACCTATCAGGTTAGACTCAGAAGGTCAGCACCCTTCCATCTGATCTACACAACCTGGCAAGTGGGAAGGAACACGTGAAGACATGGACTTTGAAACATCAAGCAGGAATGCTTACTGGTAACGAACACCCTAAATTATGCACTAAGCTCAGCTCAAATACTATAGCTAATAGAATGGTCGATGTTATACAAACTATGAGAGGTGTCACACTAAAAAATTTCTAACGTGGCTTCACTGATCTCAGGAGCAGCATCCAAAGAAATAATAAACTGTCCGGCCTTTGTCCACTGAAGAAGATTCTACAGTGAGTAAGCAGTTAAAAACTGGTAAGGTGGCTGGCTCAGATAACAGAACTAATTTTCAGCCTGTCAAAACACGTATGTAGCACCTAGAACACTATAATATACTGTAAAAAATGGACAATCAGTAATGGCAAGTCATAAGCAGTTTTTATCGAACTATCAAGAATTAGCAAAGTACTAAAACTGAATTATGATAATAAAGATATTTTTTTTAAATAGAAAATTTGAAAGCCAGAAAAGCAGCTGGAACTGATAAGATTTATGGGGTTATACTAAAAGAAATGGGTTGAAATACAGTACAGTATCTGAAGAACCATACTTATTTTATTACTGTTTGCATGAAGGAGCTGTACCAAATGAGTGGAGAGTTGCTACAGTAGCCCCAGTGTACATAGGAAAGGGTGATACATAAAGTGGATAATTACAGGCCAGTCAGCTTGACATATGTTGCATGTAAGTTGTGGGAAAGCATTCTTTCTGATCATATTCAGCGCGTTTGCAAAATTAGTAACTGGTTTGACAGAAGACGGTTTGGGTTTCTGAAAAGTTATCCCAGTAAGGTTCAATTTGTGAGATTCCAACAAGATATAGTAGATATTTTAAATTCTAGAGGTCAAATGGACTGTATCGCTATTGACTTATTAACTTATCCAAGGCTTTTCACAGGGCGGATCATGGGAGACCGCTGATAAAATTTAGGTTTGCCGGACTACTGTACACAAAAGAGTGGTTGAATGAGTGACTAAATTTCTAGAAAACAGAACTCCAAGAATATGAGTACGTGAACATTAGCTGATCCTGTAATGATTAAGAGGGGTTCTATCATTGGACCTTTATAGTTTCTTATATGTATAAATGATATGAGTAAAGAACTGAAGTCACAGAGCTTTTTGCAGATGATGTAAAGCTGTACAGAGTAATAAATAACTTACAGGATTGTGAGCAACTGCAAAAACCTCAACAATATAGTGAGATGACAGCAATGGTATGATGATAAATGGGATGAAAAGTCAAGTTGCAAATTTCACTGAGAGGAAGAGTCCTCTCAGTTTTAATTACTGTGTTGACAGGGTGAATGTACCTCAAGAGGATCCCTAAGTACTTACAGGTTAATGTAAGGAAAGATTGTGGAAATCACATAAACTAGGTAGTAAATAAAGGTTACAGATCTCTTCATATGAATATGATGGTATTAAAGGGTTGTAGTAAGGATGTAAAGGAGGGGGCATAATATAAGTCTCTGGTAAAACCCCAACTGGAGTACAGCACCAATGGACAGAACTCACACCAGGATACTTGATATCAGAAATGGAAAAGATCCAAGGAAAGCAGCTTGATTTGTTCTGGGTGATTTCTGATGAAAGAGAACTGTAGTGTTAAGAAAATGTTCTAAACCTTGGGCTGAAAAGACTTGGGCATAAGGAGAGATGCTGTTCAACCACGCGGTATGTTACAAGATGTCAGTGGAGAAGACGAATAAACTCGAATTGGAAATTCTAAATGTAGATGAAGATAAATGAGAACACAATAAATTAGGGATTGGAACAATTTATCAGTGGAGATGTTTGATAAATTTCAAACTTCTTTGAAATCATATATGAAAAGACTAGGCAACTGATACAGAATCTATGGAATCTTAATACGCTCGTAATCGTATGACGAGGTCAGTAACCTTTACTTGCAACCTAGTTTATGTGATTTCCACAATCTTTCCTTATATTAACCTGTAAGTACTTACAGTGATCCTTGTGCTACTGGAAAACAGCCCTAAATGCAGATCAAATTGATTTACCTCACTGCAGCCTACAACACTGTTTGGAAACACAGCTTGATCTATTAAGATTCCGTAGATTCCGTATCAATTGTCTACCTAAGTCTTTTCATATATGTTTTCAAAGAGAGTTTGAGGATGTTTCTGAGTGATTCCAAAAGTTGCAGAAGGAAACTAAACAATGGCCAACCACAAGGTTTAGTTTTAGATCCTTTCCTCTTCAATCTTTACATTCACACTTGTAATCAATTAGAACCATTAGGTTTATTTATGCTGATGGCATCACAATGGTGGCACAAAGCAGGGATTTTGAAGATTGAGAGAATGTCTTTTTGGCAGATTTGGACAAACTGTCAACTTTCCTTTAAGTCTTGGAAACTGATTCTGAGCACCACTAAGACTGAAGTCTTATGCTTCCAACTTACTAATTGCCTGGCAAACTATGAACCAACTGTTTTATTGGGAAGACAAAAGCTCAGACACAACTCTTTCCAAACTATCTTCAAGCCACTCTTGACAGAACCCTGAGCTACTAACTACACCTCACTAACCTCTCTTTAAATCGCTGCAAGGAATCACATCTTCCTTAAACTCTGCAGCACTTCGTGGGGAACTTCCACTGATGGCCTACGTTTAACAAGTATCAGTCTTGCCTAGGTAATGTGCTGCAGAATACTGTGCTCCTGTGCGGCTGGAGAATGCACATGTTAAACAACGTAATGCGCTGTATCAATGGCACTGTGAAATCAACTACATGCCACTGGTTACCTGTGCTCAGCCGCATTTCACCACCACACCTAAAGAGCAAGCAAGCACTGCTGCGAGAAACAAAGAAGATCCAGACAGTACCCTCACTTAGTCTTCACCGGGAATTTTATCACCCACCACATCAGTAGATTAGATCTTGGAGACCAGGCTAGGTTGATAACATTCACAGTCCCATTATGACTGCATAACGTTTAGTAGTACTGCTTGAAGATCCAACCAGCATCCAGGCTGAAGATTTAACAGACACTAGTGATTTATAAATCTGTTTCTTGTGTTCGATACCCTGAAAACTTCAAGGAAGACTCCTGACAACTGTACAGCCTACCGTAATGGACAGGGATTGTTCGGAACAGGGTCAATGGTGCGTATATCTCTCTCTCAACAGCATCCTCATGCCTATGGTGTGTTCACTGAACCAATCAACCACAATTCGGGAGCGACTATACAGTGCATTGTTAACAATGATGCTTTCATGGCCCGTACTTGTAGACATCATATGGGCTTATGCCGTGTCAAAACAAGGTGAAACTCTTTATGTTTCGCATCCTCTGGTTTTCAATGTATAGACAAGAAAAGTGTTCCACCGATCAATACTTATTTATTGTGAATGGATTATTACACTAGTAATGGCGATAAATGTTATGTACTAGCTGATGATGGCCATGAAAGGCCGAAACCGGTACTAGTGTAATAATCCATTCACAATAAATAAGTATTGATCGGTGGAACACATTTCTTGTCTATATATTGAATCCAATCAATACAGAAAATGAAACTTATAAATAATAAAATCCTCTGGTTTTCACCACATACTTTCTTTCCATTCTTCAGCTTGTTCTAATCTATTCTGGTGTTTTTCATTGCATTTTTATTTTATTAGTTTCTAATTATCTCTTCTACCACATTCATCCCTGATTTGTCTGATGTCCTCTCTGATACTTCTCATGCACAGGCGGTGTGATAGAACATCTTAATTGGAGCTTAATGTTGTCGTCAACTCCCACTTTGTGTGCTGTGCCAGCATACAGCGAGCTATCTCGTGATGATCGAGCGTACCACTACAGCTCCAACGGTAAAACATTCTTAAATTCAAACCCTCATTATTGTAGAAGACTTCCTCGTGAACAGTAACGATTTTCTTCTGAAGACGCGGAGCAAAGTTCTCTGTGAAACGTAATGAGTTTCACCTTGTTTTCTTGACACGGCAAAAGCTCGTATCATGTCTATACAGTGCATTGTCTTACTGTATGTACAGGTCTCTTGCAGTAAACTGGAGATGATGAACAAATGGGTGAACGTGATCTCACAGCAGGTTCCTGTATTGTTCAATGGTGAGAGATGTCAGAAGTACCAGGGGTCCTAGTTCATCCCACATGAACATCAACGAGGACAGTCGCTATACGATGATACAACCACCTCCAGCCTGAACTATAGCCTGCTGAGAAGAGACTCCATTGCCTTGAGTGCTCAGTGATGCACTTGTACCCTGCCATCAGCGTGTACAAACTGATAACACAACTCATTTGTCCAGGCACCTTTCTTATCCCAATGTCTGTAATGTGTGGTGAGCAGTGGTACCCAAGTGGGATGAGGCGGTTCTGGATGGTATGACTGCTCACATTCGTTGTTATCCAGCACTGAATTCACGAGTAATCTGTTGCACAGTAACCTGTCTATGCACTCTTATCATTCAAGTCATTTGACGGTGATCTGTCAACAACATGTACTCCACAGCAATTGAAGCTGGCAATGGAGGTTCTGACCAAATGTACATACTCACAGTACACTCTGGACATGTTGGCCCATGGAAGACCCATTGCGTTCATAACTTTGGAGATGGAACAGCCCATACACATGGCACCTAAAATCTGGCCGCGATTAAAGATCTCATGTCTTACCCATCCTGTAGTCATCTGTTAATCACAGGGCCAGTACGAAGTCTGACAACGTCAGAGTCATGCACAACACCGAACTATCACATTCTCACATTCTACAGGCCAACCACAAAGCCATTTTGCAAAAATGGCAACGTATCTCAAATTCAATTGCTTACCGGTGTAAAGTATGTATGAAAAAGAAAAAGAGTAATAAAAGAAGCTGGTGGGAGTAGAAGGTAACAATGTAAGAGAGCAAAAAGAAGTACGTGTGTTAGTCAAGAAAATAGGAGGTGAAGTCTTCAATGACTGCTCAACCAACAAAGTTACCAATCAATTACAGACAATAGCTGTCCACATGAGTCACTAACCGTAACAGTATATATAAAAACTGAACTACTAACTTCTCAATAGGTAATACAGTATAAAATGTATAGTGACTACCACTGTTTCTTAAATCATGTCTTCAATCTAGAAAGGTAATAACTACAGATGTCACTTTCTAAATCCCCCACTATGAATATTCCACTAAATGCATGAAATCAGATAATGTATACAACTATAATATCAAAACACAACAGATAAACAAACCCCTTTCAGGAGAGACAGGAAAAAAGATGTACACACCATTCAAAAAGCAGTGGTGCACAATGGGTATGAAAAGTGGGCATGAACATACTTTAAACTTAAACACATAACTAAGGAAAAATCAAAATAATAATGTTTTTGGCTTTACGTCCCACTAATTACTTTTACGGTTTTTGGAGATGCCAGGTGCCAGAATTTAGTCCCGCAGGCAGTCTTTTCCATGCCAGCAAATCTACCGACACAAGGCTGACGTATCTGAGCACCTTCAAATATCACCGGACTGAGCCAGGATCAAACCTGCCAAGTTGGAGTCGGAAGGCCAGCGCCTCAACCATCTGAGCCACTCTGTCCGACAAGGAAAAATCAAACAGAACAGCACAGTGCTAGGAATCATTTCAGTTTAACAGCTCCAATTTACTGAAATGCAACATTCTTAAGCTGTCGGGAGACAAAGGTGACAACAGCATGACGAATGCTGCTATCTCTTAACAGCCTACAAAAATTACCCGCTTCAGAATGACACCACCATGATACTTTAATGCCAGAGACAAAACTTTACTTACTGGGCAGAGTGTAAGCATGTTGTTATGCCAAGTATGTGACAATTAAATGAACAAGCTGAATAAACAGAATGTTCACACCAATTTGAACAAATGGCTAATTGAAACATACGCCTTCCCAATGTTTTCAGTTTCTTCTGCCACTATACTGGTACCCATACTGGGGAATGTGACAAACCTTTCTCAACAAGCAGGCCATGCCTCTAACACAAAGCGAGATACTCTATAAACTATCTTCATAAATGCTCAGGTAAGAAAGCAAGCAGGAGAAAAATACATATACATCTAGGAAACAGAGGAAGAGCAGCTACTTACCATGTAAGATTGCACAGATAGAGTTGTTTTGTTCTTTTACAATTTGTTTTACATCGCACCACCACAGATATGTCTTATGGTGACGATGGGATAGGAAAGGCCTAGGAGTGGGAAGGAAGCAGCCATGGCCTTAATTAAGGTAAAGCCCCAGCACTTGCATGGTGTGAAAATGGGAAACCATGGAAAACTATCTTCAGGACTGCCAACAGTGAGGTTCGAACCCACTATCTCCTGGGCACAAGCTCACAGCTGCGTGGCCCTAACTGCACGACCAACTCGCCCAGTTGAGGATGGAGTACACATCAACATCATCGTTGACCATTTCCAGTTGCCCGGGTGTGGTGTACGAGCCCCCTCTATCTTTGTCCATCCATGAACCATTGTTCTCTCATGATCTTCTCCGAATCTTGTCCTCTCTCCTCAACATTTTTCTTCACCAGATCAGTCCATTTTCCTCTGGGTCTTCCCAATGGTCTTTTTTCCTTTTACTTCTCTTTCATATTCTCTTCTTGCAGTCCTTCTTACATGGCTTTCTGGATCCTCTGTAGTAGAGAGTCTCCTATTCCCACCTCCTCTTCGACTTTTTCATTCCTGAACTTGTCTTTCCTGGTCCTCTGTATCATGGTGAATAGGAACTTCATATTTGCAGCTTGAGTTTTAAGTTGTCTTGTCTCGTTAATGTGGTAGTTTCCAAGCTATACGTGAGGATGGGTGTATACCATGATTTATATAATGTCATATTAGCTTTCAATGGTACTTTTTTATCCCACAGCAGTTGTTTTACTTGGGGGTAAAACTGAGTTGCCTTGCTAATTCAACTGTCCACCCCATATTTTGCAAGGTTGTCTTTGGATACTATACTACTCAAGTACTTAAACGTTGGAACGTTGTCCAGTTTGGTGTCATTTATTCCAATTTGTAAAACATTCACAGCTGCAGCGTTCGTCAGTGGAGGACTGTCCAAAATTTTCAGCTGCAGCCTTCATCGGTGGAGGATAGAAACCACTGAATCCTCTACTAATGAAGGCTGCGGCCAAAAATTTTGAAACCACATTTTTCTTTTATGTGTACTCTATCCACGCAGTCTTACTTGGTAAGTCACTGCTCTTCATCTGTTTCCTAGAGTATATAAACTACCTTCGGTAGATTTGCAACTTGCCAGCAAATGTGAAGGCTCCTGGCCTCTTACAGACAAGACACTAATGAATGAAGACCAAAGTAATTATCTAGCAACAGAATCAGGAATTCAAGAAAATAACTGGGGGTTGTACAAACCTGCAATCCCTATGAGAAGCTTCCCCTGCAATAAATAACTGACTGACAGAGCAAATGCAACACCAAGAAGGAGTGGTTCGAAAGGGATGAAAGTTGGGGGAAAAACAGAGACGGCACGGACAAATAATTGATGTTTATTTCAAACCGATATGCAGGTTACACAATGCGCACGGCATCGACTCAGTAGGATGTAGGACCACCGCGAGCGGCGATGCACGCAGAAACACGTCGAGGTACAGAGTCAATAAGAGTGCGGATGGTGTCCTGAGGGATGGTTCTCCATTCTCTGTCAACCATTTGCCACAGTTGGTCGTCCGTACGAGGCTGGGGCAGAGTTTGCAAACGGCGTCCAATGAGATCCCACACGTGTTCGATTGGTGAGAGATCCGGAGAGTACGCTGGCCACGGAAGCATCTGTACACCTCGTAGAGCCTGTTGGGAGATGCGAGCAGTGTGTGGGCGGGCATTATCCTGCTGAAACAGAGCATTGGGCAGCCCCTGAAGGTACGGGAGTGCCACCGGCCGCAGCACATGCTGCACGCAGCGGTGGGCATTTAACGTGCCTTGAATACGCACTAGAGGTGACGTGGAATCATACGCAATAGCGCCCCAAACCATGATGCCGCGTTGTCTAGCGGTAGGGCGCTCCACAGTTACTGCCGGATTTGACCTTTCTCCACACCGACGCCACACTCGTCTGCGGTGACTATCACTGACAGAACAGAAGCGTGACTCAACGGAGAACACAACATTTCGCCATTCCCTCATTAAAGTCGCTCTAGCCCGGCACCATGCCAGGCGTGCACGTCTATGCTGTGGAGTCAATGGTAGTCTTCTGAGCGGACGCCGGGAGTGCAGGCCTCCTTCAACCAATCGACGGGAAATTGTTCTGGTTGATATTGGAACAGCCAGGGTGTCTTGCACATGCTGAAGAATGGCGGTTGACGTGGCGTGCGGGGCTGCCACCGCTTGGCGGCGGATGCGCCGATCCTCGCGTGCTGACGTCACTCGGGCTGCGCCTGGACCCCTCACACGTGCCACATGTCCCTGCGCCAACCATCTTCGCCACAGGCGCTGCACCGTGGACACATCCCTATGGGTATCGGCTGCGATTTGACGAAGCGACCAACCTGCCCTTCTCAGCCCGATCACCATACCCCTCGTAAAGTCGTCTGTCTGCTGGAAATGCCTCCGTTGACGGCGGTCTGGCATTCTTAGCTATACACGTGTCCTGTGGCACACGACAACACGTTCTACAATGACTGTCGGCTGAGAAATCACGGTATGAAGCGGGCCATTCGCCAACGCCGTGTCCCATTTATCGTTCGCTACGTGCGCAGCACAGCGGAGCATTTCACATCATGAGCATACCTCAGTGACGTCAGTCTACCCTGCAATTGGCATAAAGTTCTGACCACTCCTTCTTGGTGTTGCATTTGCTCTGTCAGTCAGTGTATTTCCAATCATACCTCTCACTGTGTTGACAATTGCTGTTTAAAGCAGAAATATGATAAGTCTTTACTCTAATCAGAGAAGAAAAACAAAAAAGTCTATCTAACCTATCCAAGAATGAAAGTATCAGCAAGAGCAAGGGAAGGGCAGGGAAAGGCACAAAAATTAATGACCCCCTTGCAAACCTAATACTGTGAAGGTCAGAACAGAGCGTGAGCTAACTATGAAAAATTACTCAGTTCAAGGATTGATCTATCAATGGTACCATTCATTACAGAGCAAGTGAAACGAAAATGGAATAAACTTCGAATTACAAAAAATGAACTTAACAGTAATAAATCCTAAGACTGAAAATTACAAAATTCAGTAGTAAAGAAGATTGTAAAACAAAAAGGAAACCAAAAAACCCAGAATAAAGAGCTATTAAACATGAATACCTAAAGTTTTGCCTACCTTCCCTTCTGCAGAAGTGGTATCCAAGCATATCCAACACATGTTTCCACACCATTGTCACGCTTCTTTGATGAATCACAAGAAATGTGATAGAAGGTGAACAGTAGGTGGTGTTTACTGTGTAAACAGATAGGCAGTCGTACCTTCACTTCTTCATACCATGATGGAGAAGTACTATGGTGAAGAACAGCACACGAGACCTGCGTTACAAATAAAGGCCCACCTGGACGTCCGTATAAACACTGGAAATTAAAATGTTGTATTTTAGGTTCAAATTTGTAACAGAATGCCATGTAGTTAAAGCATTTACCATTCTAACACAGAATATGTAATGAAAAGACACAATAAATTAAAATAAAGGATGTCTTGGAAGTAACCAGTTTTATAAAAAATAAATTCAAGTAACTTCCAAGTTTGCACTTATGTTCTGGAAAAAAATCATTCTTGAGTAGTTATGAAGCTTAAGCTTTTCCTGAAGGTTATGCATAATCTTAAGGTCGATACATGATATTTCTTTACAAACATGAACCTGAGATATTCGTATTTACTCTTTCTCAAGAAACAGAATTGGGGACCATATTCTTTGTATAACTACAAAATTAATTTTTGGAATTTATTTCATTTTTATTTTCTATTGTTATTAACAAAGTGTTTGGCTAGCAATTACTGTAAAATGAAACCAAACTATAAAGAAATTGTTTTATTTACAAAAATTCAGTAAGTCGTGATTTCTGACAGAAACCGTGTTAATAACAACATGTGGCCTCCGAAGAGGCCTGGTGCAAGTCTTTCAAGTTGACAGAGTAACAACTAAGTATTTTTTATTTTCCACCTTGTCGATACATTTGTTGCTTATGGCAACTTATTGGTTACAAGTGGTACATGTTTCGTATATTATTAACATCTTCAGCCACGTAACACTGTTTAGATAAAAACTTCATGTATAGAAAAAGTATCAATGCTTTGAGAGAAAGTGTCCTTAAAGTGCAATACGGACCATGAAGATGATTTTATGTAATTTCAAGTTGATGACGTATAGACCTGTGCATCTGTGAGGATGGGGCCCTACGTATGATGAACTCTAATGATGACGACGGCACACACACACACTCAGCTCCCAAGCCAATGGAATTAACCAATGAAGGTTAAAATCCCCAACCCAGCCGGGAAGTGAACCCGGGAACAGCAGGACCAAAAGCCAGTGCATGGAGCCGGACATTATTTAATTTATACAAATTACACAAACTTTTTTTAAAGATTTAAACAGCTATAAATCTCAAGAATATTGAAAAAGAACATAACTGCTTTCATATATGCTCTGTAGGCCCAAACAATTCAGTAAAAATACAATGCACAACAGCATGTGCACAGAATCTGGAACCGCAAGTCAAATTCTAGGCTGACATGTTCTGTTCATTGTTTCATACATCACACTGACCGACGTGCACGGCTGCTCCTGAGGCAATCCAGAAGAATCTATGATGTGTCGTGTCGTCGCTGAACTTACAAGCTGATAATCACAGATGCAGACTCCATAGACTGTGCGCAAGCAGTTGAAGGTTAAAGGTTCTCTGAAGTCTCGAGAAAGGTTATATATCAGAATGGTCAATGGTGCAAGGAATCCACGATCATCAAACAACTTCTCCTCTTTGGCTAGTTAAGTTTATTACCGAGGTTTTCTACTCCACAATGTGTGTCTGTGATGTCTTTGCCTTGGAAATGAATAGGAGTCCTACTGCTCTAACTTTTCCAGCTCGAGTTCTAACATGAATTTTGACTTTGCTGGAGTAAAATTTGTTTAAGAATAATGTGGCTTTTTGTTACATTTAAATTAAGTGGCATAACAAGATATTTACCAATTATATCAGTCATTACATTTTTTAAAACAATTTTGTGTATTTTACTCTTGTTTACATTTTTTCTCATTTTTTTAATTTCAGTTGAGTTCTGATTCAATGATGAAGATTCAAGTTCCATATGAAAGGGAAATATTTTAAACTGCAATAGATAACTGCCCAAGCTATTCATCATCGACAGGAAGTAGTAATCCATCCATTGTCTGTCTACAAGCTTCAGTCTCTGCGCACATCTTATATTTTGCATCATTTGTGTTTTTTATTTTTTTATTTTTTATTTCTATTTTTCTGTACTGCACATATCTCCCTTGATTTCTAATTTATGTTTTATCTTGAACTTTAATGTTTATTCTGTTTTGTAATTTATTTGTTGCTTTTCATTATCTTACTCAATTTGTGCATGGCTTAACTGTACCATAAGCAAAATAAAGAAAATGTAAATAAATATTTTTTAAAAAGTAAAACAATGATCGGTATTACACATCCGCCAGTCAAATTCAAATAACCAAGCAAAACAAATGACTGATCTGAATTACCACACACTATGGGATAATAACAATCGTAATTTTTTTATGCAATATTATTGATTACTTCAGATTTGTTATTAAATCAAATACATGCTACAGAAATAATAATAATAATAATAATAATAATAATAATAATAATAATAATAATAATAATAATAATAATAATAATAATAATAATAATGAAAATAATAACAATATTAATAATAATGTGATCGAGCGGACCCCAACAACTACAGAGGCATATCCCTTTTACCAGTTATAAACAAGGTTCTATCTAAAGCGCTATTAAAAAGAGTAGAACAACAAACAGATCATTTGATTGGTGAATACCAAGCAGGCTTCAGAAAAGGTAGATCGTGTTCTGAGCAAATTTGGAGTCTGAAGACTATATTAAGGATACGCCGCAGTACCACCATATTTGTCACCTTTGTGAACTTTAAGAAGGCGTATGACTCTCTCGACCGACAAACTGTTGTGGACATCCTAGGAGAGCTCAGTATGGACAAGAAGACCACAGAATTAATCTGCCAGACTCTAACAGACACAAAATCTCAAGTGAAGTTTCTAGGTGAACTATCAGAGCCTTTTGAAGTGCATACAGGAGTTCGACAAGGAGATGGCCTCTCCCCAATCCTTTTTAATTTAATGTTAAACAAAGTCATCAGGGAATGGGGAAAAGAAATCGAAGGTATAAACATTGGTACTCGGGGACAAAGAATTAACGTGAAGTGCCTAGCTTTTGCTGATGATCTAGCTATCTTTACCAAGACTAGTGAAGAAACCAGGTATGCCATAGAGAAGTTGCATGAGATAGCATCAAAGACAGGCCTCCAAATATCGTATGAGAAGACTCATATCATGGCTAATGGACACCAGAATATCCAAAGATCCCCACTACAGACAAATTATGGAATAATCACACAGGTCCCTTCCTTCAAATATCTAGGAGAAATCATTGTACCATCTGGATTGGACAGGAAAGGTAATTTAGAAAGAGCCACCAAACTCCTGAAAGCATACCGAATAACATGGAACCACTACAATAAAAGAGTGATGTCACGAAATGCAAAACTTCGGCATTACAAGACTGTTGTTCTTCTGGAAGCCTTGTATGCCTCAGAAACCACATCTCTAGGAGGCCACTCTAAAATTGATGAAATTGAAAAACAAGAACGAAAAATTCTGAGGAAAATATATGGCCCCGTTAATGTAAATGGTATATGGATGAAAAGGAAAACTGTAAATTTGTACAAAGCAGTCGACAAGTTCACTGATACTGTACGCAGGAGACGATTGAAATTCTATGGCCACATCTGTAGAATGAACGACACTAGATATGCAAAAAAACTGCTTGGTATAATTAATTCAAAGAAAGTCAAAACAAGCTGGTTTGAGGAAATAAAGCAGGACTTAAAAGAAATGAACATCACAGAAGATATCATCAGGGATCAGAAGGCTTTTGGGAATCTGGTTGCAAAGCACACGTTCACGGAAAAGGCTAAAAGAACCACAGGGAAACAATGGACGGAAGAATGCAAGAAACAGCACAGTGAGTTCATGAAGAGATTTTGGGAGGAGAAGAAGAAAGGAAAGCCGGGCTGAGTGGCTCAGACGGTTAAGGCGCTGGCCTTCTAACCCCAACTTGGCAGGTTCGATCCTGGCTCAGTCCGGTGGTATTTGAAGGTGCTCAAATACGACAGCCTCGTGTCGGTAGATTTACTGGCACGTAAAAGAACTCCAGCGGGACTAAATTCCGGCACCTCGGCGTCTCCGAAGACCGTAAAAGTAGTTAGTGGGACGTAAAGCAAATAACATTATTATTAAGAAAGGAAAACCATCATCAAGCTAACAAGTTCCAACGCGCTCTGTAAACGGACATAACGAAGAAAGAATAATAATAATAAGAAGAAGAAGAAGAAGAATAAGAAGAAGAATAAGAATAATAATAATAATACTGGATTAAGAGGAGAACAACGGACCTCTACTCCTTCACCGACAGGTTTACTGATGCCGTACGGAAAAGGCGCCTTAATTTTTATGGCCATATCTACAGAATGACCAGCAACAGACTAACTAAAAGATTATTCAAAGTAATCAACTCAAAGAAGGTCAAAATAAAATGGCTAGAAGAAACTAAGGCGGACCTCCAAGAAATAAATATCACAGACGACATCATGGAAAATCGTCGAGCTTTTAGAACAAAAGTAGCCAATCATAAATTTAGGGAGAAACCAAAAAAGACAACTGGTAGGAAGTGGTCGACAGAACGCAAGATGCAACACAGTGCATTCATGAAGAGATTTTGGGAGGATAAGAAGGCACAAACCATCAAACCAACTAACAAGTTCAAACGCGCTCTATGAATGGGCATAACGAAGAAAGAAAGAAAGAAGAAGAATACTGCTGCTATTGGCTTTACGTCCCTCTAACTACTTTTATGGATTTTAGAGATGGCATGTGCTGGAATTTATTCCCACAAGAGTTCTTTTACGTGCCAGTAAATCTACCGACATCAGGATGACGTATTCGAGCACCTTCAATACCACCGGACTGAGCCAGCATCGAACCTGACAAGTTGGAGTGAGAAGGCCAGCGCCTTAACCGCCTGAGCCACTCAGTCCGGCGCTAAAGAATCATAATCTTATATATTTAATTTCGTAAGTACTACTTACAAGCACAGGATGTAAGAATTTGTGAAAATTTGAATTTATAATTCCACCTTTACAATACTGTAATGGTCTTTATTAAAAAGACTACATTAGATTATACTCGTGATACACGTTTCATCCTCTTATGGGACATCTTCAGTCACAAATACAAAACATTAAAAATAAGGTGAAGACATGTTGAAATAAGTAAATAAAAAGTCTTTGGATCCTGTGAGGCAGCGTGATGGCGTCTTGTCAATCTTGAATGTTAAAATGGTGCAGCATGAACATGATATGAAGCATGAAGTCCAGTTAAAATCACAGATTAAATTGTTAAAAACAACGGAATTGTCCGATTATAAAACAACATTAGTGGCTGTGCGAATTGTACATAAAACAGTGATGGTAATGTCTCATTAAAATAGCTTTCTTGATTAGAAGGTGGAGTTACACTGATGATGCAAGTTGAACTTGATTATGTGTTGACAATAGGAGCCTAACAAAGGAAAAGAAAAATATGAATGAACTAAAGAATAAATTTAATTAAAATGTGAACTAAGTGCCCATCCGGTCACTCACGTGCTCGCCCGTCCTACGTCGACCACTCCACCTCAAGTGCTAAAGCTAACTGAGTGATGTCCTCGAAGGTCGTTGAGGACTTAACTGTGATGGGAGGTCGAGGGGAGTTTGATGTAAGGGGAGAAGCGTAAGCTAAAGTATTACTCACGCGCCTTCGTGAAAAGAATTTATTGATTAACTCCTCGAAAATTATATTGATTTCCTCTGATATCTCATTAAGATTATAAATCGGGTTGCACTTTTGATCAATATTTATAACAATGTTTTCTAAAATATTCAATAGATTTCCTTTCTTACATAAATGGAGAATTTGAAGGTCTTTGCTGTATGCCCGTGAATGTATGATTGGTATCGTCCATATGAGAATCGAATGCCGAGAATCTGCCATACTTTGACACATTAACATGTTCATTATACTTTATGTTAAAATTGCAGCCTGTCTGTCCAATATAACTGGCAGAACACTGCTGGCACTTTAATTTGTAAACACCTGATTTCTGAAATTTGCTATTGCTGTTATTGATAGCATGCTGATTAAAGAAAAGATGAGCATTGTTATCGGTCGTTTCAAAAGAAACTTTCATATTAAGTTTCTTGAAAAAATTTGTGATTTCGTATATTTTACTGTGACTATAGGTGAAAAGAGCTTAACTATCTTCTTTCTTTTTGGTATCCTTGGTTGATGTAGAAAATGATTTCCTCTCAATTTTGCTAATAATTTTATCCACAAATTGCCTGTTGAACCCGTTGCTTTTTGCTATAAAATAAATAGTATCCAATTCATTTTTACGACCTACTTCTGACATGGGTATATTATAAGCTCTGTAAATCATACTGTAAAAGGAGGTTCTCTTATGTGCTGCCAGGTGTACGGAATTTTGTTTAATTATGTTTGCCATTTGAGTGGGTTTCCTGAATATTTTAAACCTAAGTTTATTAGAGTATAAATAATTGTAATGTCAAGAAAATTTAACACTTTATTATTTTCACAATCGGACTCGTTCAAACATTCCTGTATTTCAAGAGCCTATTATTAATCTTTCAAAGACCCATTCTGATTAGTCCGAAATAAATGTTATGGAGAAAAGTCCCAAATTTAATTGGCCTGTTCAATTCAAACTTAAAGAAACGATCACGGCGGAAGCCGAAAATGTAATACAAAAGTTACCGATAAAGAACCAAACAGAGACTAGATTTAATATTAAGAAAAAACATTCTAATTTAATAAATAAGAAGAAAGATAGAGTTTCTACACATCATAACCAAACAATAGCTTCATTGAAACAGACAACTAAGGAGAATGATTTGATTGTGACTAAGGTGGACAAGCGCAATGCGAAGGTCGTTGTGAATAAAGAATCATACATACAAAAAACTTAAACCTTTTTCACAGAGAATACATCAAAATTATAAGAAAAGACCCAACGAACATTATCCAGAGAAACTTAAAGCAACTTCTTAAACTATCTTCTTTCATCTTAAATGAAAGGGAGTCCCAAAAACTTATTAATATGAACCCGGGTATTCTGACGGCTAGGGCTCTACCGAAGGTGCATAAAGAGAACATACCTATAAGACCCATCATTAATTTCAGAAATAGCCGTATATATAAGACGTCTAGATTTATACACAATTTTTTTAATAAAAATTCTAGATTTGAGGATAACAGGTCTATTAAGAATTCCAAAGAACTTTGTGACCGTATTAAAGATTTAAACAGGCAATCAAACCATAAGATGTATTCATTTTACAAGTAACAATTAACTAATCTCATTTTGTTCTGTATTGAAGATACAATAAGTAAAATTATATTATAATTGTATTGAATAGGTGGACACAGTAATTTTATTCTTGAAAGAATTTAACTTAGTGTATTCATTTGACGTCAAAAATATGTTCTCGAATATTCCAGTATCAAAAACAATAAATCTTGTAAAGAATAAGCTACTTAAATACAGTGATTTGAGTAGGCAAGAGATAGCTGATTTTATTAATATTTTTGGAGTTTGTCACTGCTAATAATTACTTTACCTTCAACGGCCAAATATATAAACAGGAAGGTCTTCCTATCGGAGCCCCAGCTTTGGGAATTATTACACATTATAATTCTCATGTTAGAGCAAAAAAGAGACAGTGGAAATGACCATCAACAGCGAAGGAACAAGCTCAAATATATTTCTAGAAGGAGCAAAAATCAAATCAGCTTCCCACTTCAAGTACCTTGGAAGCACAATATCGAAATACAACACTGTTAGGCAGGAAATACTCAGCAGGACACAGAAAGCACAAACTTCTACAGTCAAGTCAGGAATCTCCTATGGGACTGCAAAATACCGCAGAAAGCGAAAACAATCGTGTACCACACTTACTTCGTACCAATCCTCATGTACGGTTTAGAGACATGTACCCTACTAAACAAAGACTTCAGTAGAATCCAAGCAACTGAAATGAGATTCATTAGAACCATGAACCAAACCACCAGAAAGAACAAGATCAGAAATGAAGTGAATAGGGAAGTAGCTGGTATTGAGGTTCCTATTATCAGTGTCATAAAGAAACGCAGACTTCAGTGGTATGGGCACGTAATGAGAATGAATGGGGAAAGACCTGCCAGAAAATATTTTGACCTTAACCTCATAGGAAGAAGACCACAGGGAAGACCATGAAAACGTTGGATAGAGACTGTAAGATCAGATGTGGAGGAGAGAGGATACAAATGGGAGGATGTACTGGATCAGAAGATGTATGAAGACAGAAGGAGATGGCGAGCGCTTGTACACCACACCTGGGAAACTGGAGTTGGGAAATGATGATGATGATGATGATGATGATGATGATGACGACGACGACGACGACGACGACGATGATGATGATAATTCTCATGTTAGGTCCGTATTGAAATGTACGTAAATACAAAGTATGTTACAAGTGTTATTATTTCTTTAATATCCACCTATTCAATACAAAGAATCTTTTTTTGGAAATTAAATATTATTATAAAATGTTAAGGGACATGTTTTGCCCATGTTAAGGGCATCATCAGCCTCAAACTCAAACCTGTATGGTGAAAAATCAGGATCCTGATTGCTCTTACAAGTTATAAAAATAGGATATCAATGTAGGTGTCTTTCCAAACACAAAAATTATTAGAATGTCCTTGGCTAAAATCGCAGTATCAAGCTGCATGTCAAAAGTTCACACGATTATACTTTCCGGAGCGTTGAGTCAATGCGCCCAAAAAACTTGTTGGGGGTAGAGCAATAAACAACTCAATCTTTATAATGAAACAGAAATGTGCCTCCTTGAATACTCCTGTTAGAGGATAAGAAAAAGCAAAGCTGATAGACTGTTAAAGATGCCAATTTTGTATGTTGTGATAAGACAACAGCCCTCTTAAGTGGCTGTTCAGCTGCCTATAGTCTATTTAACTGGCTGAAGGAGTGAAAGTCGAATGCGTTACGATAAGATAACAGTCTTCCTTAAGTAGTTGTGGGAGTAAGGAAAAAACATTTGGTTGTCTATAGACGTATTTATCTTGCTTAAAGGAGCGAAAGTCGAAGGTATATCGACGCTGATAGAGCTCTTTGGTCTGAAGTCTGTAACAAAAGGAGAGTGAATGCTTAGGAAATGTATTTTTGAAGAGAATGTGGGTTTAAAAAAAGAAAAACATGGAAAATGTATAAAACACTTACCCTTTCGTCTGTAAAGATGTAAATCAGTTATGGAAAGGTTAGTTGAAGAAAAACAACGTTATGTGTAGGTTCATTTATTTCTTTGACTGTTATGGTGTTAAACAGTTGCTATGGTAGCATTCAATGACTGACACTTGTGCTTCTAGTATTGTATCGAAGTGAGATTGGCAGTAGAGGGTGTGGTGGAGGGGAGGGGGTAGGCGGGGCGTTAAATTTATGTGTTGTTGATTGCGAGAGATTTGTATGGTCGGACAGGGAGGGAGTCGTGTTGGGTTATGGGAGAACTGCGGGGGCGGACATGAAGGAAGTCGAGTTAGTTAAAGTAGTGGATGTTCTAGAAGATGTTAATTGAAGATTTTTAAGAATGTAGTTATGTTTTGAATTTAGAGTTTGCAATAATTTGGGTAAACTTTCGTATAATGGATTCTTGACTTCAATTAAGTCATTTTTGTTGTAGTATTGGTCCAAAAATATATAGATGGTTTCAAGTTCATTCATCGACTTTCCTTTGTCTACTCTTTTAATAATTGTGAGGTCTCTTTCTATCGTTGTGAAGTGATGTCCTGTTCCTTTCATATAGGAGCTCATAGCTGAAAATTTATTGTGCTTAATGGCATTATAGTGTTCTAAGTACCTAGTTTGAAAACTCCGGCCTGTTTGACACCAACATTGATATCCTCTTTTTATAACTTGTAAGAGCAATCAGGATCCTGATTTTTCACCATACAGGTTTGAGTTTGAGGCTGATGATGCACTTAATATGGGCAAAACATGTCCCTTAACATTTTATAATAATATTTAATTTCTAAAAAAAGATCTATTTGTATTGAATAGGTGGATATTAAAAAAATAACAACACTTGTAACATACTCAGTATTTACGTACATTTCAATACGGACCTAACATGAGAATTATAACGTGTAATGTAAAAGCCAGCCAGGCCTATTATATGCTAAACAAATTGCTCAACCTGAAGGTTAAGATTAGCAGTTTAAGTAAAGACATAGCTTTCCTAAAAGAATGTCTGAGACTAAAACTAGTACCAAGATTCTTAAGACATGTCCAAAGGAGAAACTTATCAGTTCATAACTTATTAAAAACCCAAAACAAAACTCATGAAATCTGGCTTAAGAACGAAATAAAAACTTTCTATAAGAAAAAGTCACTCAAACTTACAACTGTACAAACTACACTTATCGGTGTCGCAATATGTGAACCCTATAGAATGGAATTCATTTCGGTTATATGTTGATTATAAATTAAATGATATACTAAGCAGGAAACAGTTCACATTAGATAAAAAACTGGCTCACTTAAAAGAAAATCAACTACAAGCATCCACACACTTAAAGAAAAGGGTTCCTTCTTTCAACAACTCTCCCGGCATAGTTAATTTGACGAACACAAGCTTCTCAGAAAAAGAAATGGAACTTCTAGGTCAAGGTTTAAAACTCAATTGGCCTAGTATAATAAAAGAAAACAATGTTACTGCCACCATAGCAGAAGTCGAAACGAACATTTCAAAACTCCCTCTGGAATTACAAAATTACACTAGATACAAGATGAAAAAGAAACTTCCAACACTAATTGAAGGCTTAAATAAAAATGCTGTTCTCAATCATTCAAAATTAATTAAAGAGGTAAAAAACAAAATAAAAGATAACAACATAATAGTAACTAAAGCCAATAAAGGAGGGACTACTGTTTTAATAGATAAGAAAGATTACATTGAAAAAACGGAAGAATTTTTCACAAATGAGACTTACACAATAGTCAATAAGACCCCACAATAAGAATCCAACGAAATTTAAAAACACTATTAAAAGAATTCCACATTTTTACTCAGTGAACAAGAACAGCAAAAACTAATCCTTATGAACCCTAAATTTTATAAACTTGTAAGAGCAATAAGGATTCTGATTTTTCACCATACAGGTTTGAGTTTGAGGCTGATGATGCCCTTAATATGGGGGAAACATGTCCCTTAACATTTTTTAACAATAATTAATTTCTAAAAAAGATCTCTTTGTGTTGAATAGGTGGATATTAAAAAAATAACAACACTTGTAACATACTTTGTATTTTGGGAATTATGGTGGGAATTTATATGGATTTTCTTAAAAATAATAAAATTAACAACATTAAAGGAATAATAAGCTGGATGAGATACGTAGATGATACATTTACAATAATTAATCATAGCATTACTAATGGAGAGGAGGTATTGGAACAATTAAACAATATGGATTCACAGATTAAATTTTCTTTCAAAAGTGAAAATAATAAACTGTCAAATTTTCTTGACATTACAATTACCGTATTAATGACTAATAAACTTAGGTTTAAAATATTCAGGAAACCCACTCAAATGTTGAACGTAATTAGACAAAATTCCGTACACCTGGCAGCACATAAGATGGCCTCCTTTTACAGTATGATTTACAGAGCTTATAATATACCCATGTCAGAAGTAGATCGTAAAAATGAATTGGATACTATTTATTTTATAGCAAAAAGCAACAGGTTCAACAGGCAATTTGTGGATAAAATTATTAGCAAAACTGAGAAGAAATCATTTTCCAAATTAACCAAGGATACCAAAAAGAAAGAAGATAGTTACGCTCTTTTCACCTATAGTCACAGTAAAATATATGAATTCACAAATTTTTTCAAGAAACTTAATATGAAAGTTTCTTTTAAAACGACCAATAACAATGCTCATCTTTTCTTTAATCAGCACGCTATCAATAACAGCAATAGCAAATTTCAGAAATCGGGTGTTTACAAATTAAAGTGCCAGCAGTGTTCTGCCAGTTATATTGGACAGACAGGCTGCAATTTTAACATAAAGTATAATGAACATGTTAATGCGTCAAAGTATGGCAGATTCTCGGCATTCGATTCTCATATGGACGATACCAATCATACATTCACGGGCATACAGCAAGACCTTCAAATTCTCCATTTATGTAAGAAAGGAAATCTATTGAATATTTTAGAAAACATTGTTATAAATATTGATCAAAAGTGCAACCCGATTTATAATCTTAATGAGATATCAGAGGAAATCAATATACTTTTCGAGGAGTTAATCAATAAATTCTTTTCACGAAGGCGCGTGAGTAATACTTTAGCTTACGCTTCTCCCCTTACATCAAACTCCCCTCGACCTCCCCTCACATTTAAGTCCTCAACGACTTTCGAGGACATCACTCAGTTAGCTTTAGCACTTGAGGTGGAGTGGTCGACTTAGGACGGGCGAGGACGTGAGTGACCGGATGGGCACTTAGTTCACATTTTAATTAAATTTATTCTTTAGTTCATTCATATTTTTCTTTTCCTTTGTTACGCCCCTATTGTCAACACATAATCAAGTTCAACTTGCATCATCAGTATAACTCCACCTTCTAATCAAGAAAGCTATTTTAATGTGGCATTACCATCACACTGTTTTATGTACAATATGCATAAAATTTTATTCGCACCGCCACTCATGTTGTTTTATAATTGGACAATGGATTGTTGGTTACAAGGATAATGTCCAGATAGAGGAGGAGATTAATGCAAAAGAAGTATTAAAATTTACATATGATAACAATGACATTTACAATAAGATACAAAAATTGAAAACTAGAAAAGCAGCTGGAATTGATCAGATTTCTGGGGATATACTAAAGACAATGGGTTGGGATATAGTACCAAATCTGAAGTACTTATTTGATTATTGTTTGGTCGAAGGAGCTATACCAGATGAATGGAGAGTTGCTATAGTAGCCCCTGTGTATAAAGGAAAGGGTGACAGACATAAAGCTGAAAATTACAGGAACGTAAGTTTGACAAGCATTGTATGTAAGCTTTGGGAAGGCATTCTTTCTAATTATATTAGACATGTTTGTAAAATTAATAACCGGTTTGATAGAAGGCAGTTCAGTTTTACGAAAGGTTATTCCACTGAAGCTCAACTTGTAGGATTCCAGCAAGATATAGCAGAAATCTTCGATTCAGGAGGTCAAATGGACTGTATCGCGACTGACCTGTCTAAAGCATTTGATAGGGTGGATCATAGGAGACTACTGGCAAAAATAAGTGCAATTCGACTAGACAAAAGAGTGACTGAATGGGTTGCTATATTTCTAGAAAACAGATCTCAGAGAATTAGAGTAGGCGAAGCTTTATCTGACCCTGTAATAATTAAGAGGGGAATTCCTCAAGGCAGTATTTTGGACCTTTATGTTTTCTTATATGTATAAATGATATAGTAAACAAGTGGAATCAGAGGTACGGCTTTTTGAGGATGATGTTATTCTGTATAGAGTAATAAATAAGTCACAAGATTGTAAGCAAATGCAACGTGACCTCGATAATGTTGAGAGATGG
The DNA here is from genome assembly GCF_040414725.1 of Anabrus simplex. NCBI lineage: Eukaryota > Metazoa > Arthropoda > Insecta > Orthoptera > Tettigoniidae > Anabrus > Anabrus simplex. The sequence continues at coordinate 307,307,117 of NC_090271.1, read as the reverse complement.
ACAGCAGGCAATGGTATGTTAATAAACGGGGTTAAAAGTCAGGTTGTAAGTTTCACAAATAGGAAAAGTCCTCTCAGTTTTAATTACTGCGTTGATGGGGTTAAAGTTCCTTTTGGGGATCATTGTTAGTATCTGGATGATGATGATGATGATGATGATGATGATGATAATAATAATAATAATAATAATAATAATAATAATAATAGTCGTGTGGCCTCAGCTACCGTGTGCAGACATTTCGTTTTGACGCCATCTGGCTGTCTGCTCGTCAATTTCGATGTTCCGTTTTACTCTAGGCCCGCTAGATGGCAGACAGAGTAAACCGGATCTCTCTTGAGCGTTTATGGCTGAGATTTTTAATGAATTTTGTCGAGTTAATACCAAATGTATCACCAGAGATCTTTTACATTACCGACATCGAACGACATGGAGTATCGAATGGACTTTTTTTCGCCCTTCAAAAATCCGACTACCTCTGCCGGGTTTAAACCCGCTATCTTCGGATCCGGAGGCCGACACTCTACCACTGATCCACAGAGGCAGCTAGTATCTGGGTGTTAATATAAGGAAAGATCTTCATTGGGGTAATCACATAAATGGGATTGTAAATAATGGGTACAGATCTCTGCACATGATTATGAGGGTGTTTAGGGGTTGTAACAAGGATGTAAAGGAGAGGGCATATAAATCTCTGGTAAGACCCCAACTAGAGTATGGTTCCAGTGTATGAGACCCTCACCAGGATTACTTGATTCAAGAACGGGAAAAAATCCAAAGAAAAGTAGCTTGATTTGTTCTGGGTGAATTCCGACAAAAGAGTAGTGTTACAAAAATGTTGCAAAGTTTGGGCTGGGAAGATTTGGGAGAAAGAAGACGAGCTGCTCGACTAAGTGGTATGTAGGATGCTAAAGGGTAAATATGTATTATAAACTTGTATTTTCCCAACTGTTCAATTGGATATTGTAAAATTACTGTATAGTTATCCTGTCAACCTGTAAGCGTTCAGCTAACGGCAGTAATTAGTGTAAGAACATTGATGCCAGTCACTTTATATCCTTTCTCCCCTAACTGTTCCCATGTAAATATATGTATAAACTTTATAATTTCCTATGATTTCCCAATAGTGTAGCGTCAATTATTCTTCGGACCACCACTGCTGGACTCTGCTAAATACCCTGTGATTTTACGCATTGGTTCCGACTACTGTGTCTATAAACATATATTGTTTAACTGTATCATCACTGAACATATTTTTCTTTTTCTTGACTTTCCCATTGTAACATGTTAAGTTAGTACCTTAGTGTTTACAATTTAATTACCAATCAGGTACCTGATTTATGCCTTGAGGAGGTACTATGACTGATTATGCCCTTAATGAAGGGCGAAACATGTCTCAATAGGAAATAATAAATTCCTAAGTGTTTAAAAATGTATAATGTAATGAATACGTGACACAAGAAACCCTTTAGCATCCTACATTCAGTATCTTCAATACGGATTAACAATGACATTTATCACTTGCAAGTCGTATGTTCCGAGCTGTCAGCGGAGAGATGGCTTGGAATGACATTAGTATACAAATAAGTTTGAGTGGCGTTTATAAAAGTAGGAAAGATCACAATATGAAGTTAAAGTTGGAATTCAAGAGGACAAACTGGGGCAAATATTCATTTATAGGAAGGGGAGTTAGGGATTGGAATAACTTACCAAGGGAGATGTTAAATAAATTTCCAATTTCTTTGAAATCATTTAAGAAAAGGCTAGGAAAACAACAGATAAGGAATCTGCCCTAAATGCAGATCAGTATTGATTCATTGAAGAACATAAAATCCAGGTTTAACTACTGGTATGTTAGGTTTGCTTGGTTAATGTTCTACATTACAGTAAAATCAGAATTAATGTTTGTAAATCACTTATCTTTTCTATACTGTCTGCTCTAGCTTGATAAACACCTCATTAAAAAAAAAAAATGCAAATTAGTTAGTTGTAGTACTGTAAGTACCAATTCTAGTTTGAGAAAACATTAATACTCTTTATCAGTTTAATAATTTTGTGAACAGCTCATCATGGTAGAAAAAACAGCTCTACTTACACATAGTGGTAGTGAACCCTCATCATCCGAATCTCGCAGCTCCACCAGACAAGCTATGTTACGTGCTCGAGTAAATGTCTTCTGCGTATCAAAACAAAGACTATGAGGATAGACGTACAGGTGGTTCATGAAAGTTGTGTATGGATGAACCTCCTTCTCTGAACTGCTCTCAAATTCACTCATTTCTATTGTGGGTTCACTCACTGGTGGAGTAGGAAAAGGTTTCAAGGGAGCCAATGAACTCGTTAGACAATCTGCAAAAGAAATGCATATCATAACAATAAAGACAGAGATTGCAAAGACTCTGTGTGTGTGTGTGTGTGTGTGTGTGTGTGTGTGTGTGTGTGTGTGTGTGTGTGTGTGTGTGTGTGTGTGTGTGTGTGTGTGTGTGTGTGTGTGTGTGTGTGTGTGTGTGTGTGTGTGTGTGTGTGTGTGTGTGTGTGTGTGTGTGTGTGTGTGTGTGTGTGTGTGTGTGTGTGTGTGTGTGTGTGTGTGTGTGTGTGTGTGTGTGTGTGTGTGTGTGTGTGTGTGTGTGTGTGTGTGTGTGTGTGTGTGTGTGTGTGTGTGTGTGTGTGTGTGTGTGTGTGTGTGTGTGTGTGTGTGTGTGTGTGTGTGTGTGTGTGTGTGTGTGTGTGTGTGTGTGTGTGTGTGTGTGTGTGTGTGTGTGTGTGTGTGTGTGTGTGTGTGTGTGTGTGTGTGTGTGTGTGTGTGTGTGTGTGTGTGTGTGTGTGTGTGTGTGTGTGTGTGTGTGTGTGTGTGTGTGTGTGTGTGTGTGTGTGTGTGTGTAGGAAAACTTAGGCAATAATGCTGATCGTGAATAATAAACTGATGGAATGTAGGAACTTACCAGAGGGTCAATCAACAGAAAAACACAGACACACACAGGAAGAAATATCAAATGGGCCACAATTTTTTGTGGAACGATCATCATTAGGAGTTAGGCATGTTGTTGAAGTGTGCTGCATAACATCTACGTCATTGGCCTTATAGTTAGGCATAGCAAATTACTCCGACACTCAAACTGGTATATAAAAGTCTCAATTAACAACTTGCCTGTTGCTTAAAGTTGTGGTACAACCAAACACTGAGAGGCCAATAGAATACAAGAGGAATGTTTGATACATAACTTGACCATGACAGATAAACCATGTGGTTCACCCGTCCCTTAGCCCTCCTGATGGCCATGATGATTAAGACGTTGAAGTCTAATATGGTCTGACACCGTTGTTAGCCGGTTTGAGTCCCGTTGGTCGAAAAAATTTCACCATCACAATGTTGGCCAGCAGGGTAGGGGAGGTGGTGGTATACAATTCCTAATCACTAGACTGCATGCCAAAAGCCTGGATTAAGTTCCAAACCTCTCCGCAGTGCTTATAAGGAATCAGGGCTTATGATGCCGCTGATAGTGATTCGACCACCGGATGGTGACGTAAAGCTTCAAGCAAACTTCTTGATAATATCTGACAGGAATAGGCTATGTACCTACATTGGGTTTTACCCCCGTTATCATCGCCATCTCACATCCATGCGCGAAGGTCGCCCATGGGCGACAAATAGAAAGACCTGCATAAGGCGAGCTGAACCTGTCCTCAGACACTCCCGGCACTAAAAGCCATACGATAAATAAATAACAACCCGCCCCTTGTGATCTAGCTTTATGCAACCCGTCGCATTTATTACAATTCTGAAATACATTGGTCTCTCTCTTTAAACCAGGATATTACGAGATGTGTATTTACGGGCTATAAAACAGCAGAAATCATGAGTGCCGCTATTAATTTATTACGAGTACCCTGAATGAATCCGCAAACCTAGCACAGATACGAAGAACATGAACCGTACAACAAGACGTGCGTGCGTGTGCGCACGCACACGCACACACACACACACACACCAGGAACAAGTAGTGTTGTATAGGCTGGGAATTGTCTGTTGTATGTTAAGCAAGGGCGCAGTCAGAAATCTGAAAGTGAACAGTGTTTGAGGGTTAGGAGGTTTGAATACCATGCAAGTTGGGTTTTTTTTTTTTTTTTTTCCCCTTGAGAATTACCTGGGATGTGGCAGGGTTGCATATTTAATAGTTTCCACATTCTGATCTGCTTATTTGGCCTTCAAAAGTGCCGCTGGTATGGTGGCATATAGTAGGGACCTGGGTTGGAGGAGGCTAGGAAACATGTGAAAGGATTTCAGTTACCTATGTCATTTAACGCCTGCTCGAACTGACGACCTCCGTGGTTGATATAGAGCTGCGCGTGATTTCATAAGGACATAGAGACATAAAATCGGGCGATCTGCCGGGCCAGGGGACAAATCCTCCCCCTACTATCCATGTATCAGGATATGTTGCATGAGGACAGTTCTGGATGTGCCCCACCAAGTGCGGTGGAGCTCCGTCATGTTGAAACCACATTCTGCAGCGGTCAAGGAGTGGCACATATTCCAAGAATGGTGTAGATCATCTTGGAGAAACCGCAGATAGTGTTCTCCCATCAGATAACTCTCAAAGAAATGGGGACCAATGAGGTGATCACTCACGATGCCACACTATACGTTCATGCCCCACTGAAACTGAAAAGCTTCCTGTCGTACCCATTGGGGATTATCCACTCTCGCCGATTTACAGTTCCGCTGCTGTGGAACTGCGCTTCGTACTTAAATAAGATACTCACCAAAAAGGCAGGATCAGTGTCCACATGCTGTAGGATCCATTGACAGAGCACCACCCGGGCTCCGAAATTATGATCATGGAAATCCTCGTGTAGGTGCAGATGGTACAGGATAAAACGGTGGGTATGCAATATCCGCATAACAGACGCCCGGCTGATGTTCGTCTCCTGTGCAACGGCCTGTGTGCTAGTGTGAATTATGTCAGATAGTATCCAGGAGAACCTCTTCATTGTGAGCAGACATCAAGGGATGATCTCCAACAGGCTAAGTCCTTCCAGTATCCCACATACTTCCTCTCACACTCCGAAATGTCATGCCTGTCAGTTCACTTTTATCCGGATGGCGTTCTTGATACAGATGTTGTTCCTGGTGTGCATTCTGTCTAGCTTATTCATAGATGAGTAACATATCCACATACTTGTCACTAGAATACATCATGAGACAATGAATAAGCTTCAAGCTGTGTTGTACCTTGCCTCGAAGGAGGGGTGTCTATGCGGCTACGTACCTACCTGTCATTGCATGTTGTCATCTCTCCAATGGGGCACACATTGACCTAGCCGTGGTCTACAAAGTTGGAACTGTACGACGTAGCTAACTGGTTGCCTGTGTCCTAACCACACACCACAGGCTCCTCATCCTTGTCCAACCCAGCTCCTTACCCTATGCCATGATACATACGGTCCTTTACAGGGACAAATAAACAAATCACTCTGTGGAAGCTATCAAGAATGCAACATTACCACATCCCAGGCAACTGATGGGGGGGGGGATTACTTGTGTGGGATTCGAACCTTTAAGCACTGTCCACTACCACATCCCCCGCCATGCCCTTGCCATGTGAGCTACTGCAAGACTTGACACGCAGTGCTCAGTTCCCAGCCTATACAATACCTGCTCCTAGTCTCTGCATGCACCTCCCGTTTTAATGTACGTGATCTTCGTATCTGTGGTCGTTTCACGGTTTCATTTGAGGTACTCATACTGAATTAATAGTGGTATTCACAATTCCTGCTCTCTTCTAGCCCATAAAAACACATCTCATTATATTACCCCAGTTTACGGAGAGGGAACGATGTATTTCAGATTTGTAGTAAAAGCAGCGGGATGTATAAAACTACATCACAAGGGGCTGGTGGACCACCCAGTATATACTGTACTAGGAAGGAAAGATGGAACTGTAATTCTGACTGACAGACCAAGAATATAATAAACAACAACCGTTGTCTGAAAAGTTTTGAGACAGGCTATTATTATAAATAAAATTAAAATTGTAGCAATATTACTGGTTTTATGTCTCACTAACTACTTTGATGGTTTAAGAGACACCAAGGAGCCAAACTTTTGTCCTGCAGGAGTTATTTTACGTGCCAGTAAATCTACCGACACAAAGCACTTTCAAAGACCATCAGACATAACTCAGATTGAACCCTCCAACTTGAGCTCAGAAAGCAACACTCTATGGCTGAGCTATTAACCTGGCAGAATTAGAATTAACAAGATATACTTTGTTAGGTGGTACGATACCCTTTAACCACTAACTGACCTTTGGTTGCGATTCCACATAATTCTACCACATGACAGCACTGTGCTTATTAAAGAAGGTGCCTGCGCTGTGGTGGTATTAGAGCATAAAATTCTGAATGAAGTTAGGAAAGACAGCTGTGTAAACCTGGAACCTTATCCATAAGCTTAAGATGAACAGTTATTATCACAACCATAAATACTTCAGAGGCACATGAGTTCCGTGGCTGTCTTTCCTAATTTCACACAGAATTTCATACTTGCACATTGCTCGATTTTCAAATCCAGGCAATCACCACCTAGACAACAAAACCGTCACAGCGTGGGCAACTATGTATTTAAGCACCGTCTGCCACATGGTGCAGAATCACAGACAAGAGTCAGTTCAAGGTTACAGAGTACCATACCACCTGCCAACAGAGTAATTCTAGTTAATTCTCTTTTCTTTTTTTTTTTTCCGATTGGCTTTACGTTCCACTGACACAGATAGGTCTATAGTGATGATGGGAGAGGTAAGGGATAGGAGTGGGAAGGAAGTGGCCATGGCATTAATTAAGGTACAGGGCCGATGACCTTCGATGTTAGGCCCCTTAAAACAACAAGCAAGCAAGCAGCAATTAAGGTACAGCCCTGGCATTTCCCTGGAGTGAAAATGGGAAACCATGGAAAACCATCTTCAGGGCTGTCGACAGTGGAGTTCGAATCCACTATTCCTTCAAACAACAGAAGAAAATGCTATCAAACTAAAAAATATCAGGAGGAAATTCTCATAAAATATTAGAAGAATTAAGAGGGAAATCCATCAAGATATAATAAACTCTATACAAGTTAATTATCATAACATCAATTTTAGAAACTATTATAAAAATTTTGGAAGAAAACTACAAAAATACACCTCTCCTACATTTTTGCTGAAAGATGAAGATGGAAAAATTGTACACAGTAATAGTGAAAATGCTGAGATTATGGAAAAAGCATTCAGTAAACATTTGTACTGTGAAGAACCTCAGGAACTAAATAAACATAATAACGAGATTAAAGCCACTTATAGTTTACAACACCAGTTATTGCATTTATTTGTTTATTTATTTTAATATAATGAGCCATGAAAATCTACATTCATTATTCCTAGGAACTATCACAAATTAATACAAATATCCCAATAAATAACTAATAAAGAACTTGTCAAAAATTTGAAAATGCACTCAAAGAACTTAAAAACTATAAGGCATGCGAAGAAGACCAGGTTTTTGTAGAGAAGTGGAAATATTCAAATAACACGTTAGGATTTCCTTACACATGGCTTTAACAAAAATCTGGATTACTGAACAATTTCCAGAACATTGGACAATGGCCTTAATACACCCTCTTCACATAAAAGGAGATAACAGTAACCTGGATAAATGATAAAGGATTATCTATCTTGGACTGCACATAAGATTTCTTCGAAGATCTTATATTGAAGGATTAAAGATCAACTGGAACAAGAGATACGAGGATACCAGGGAGGCTTCAGACCCTGGACAAGTTGTGCTGAACAAATGATCACTCTAAAATTAATAACAGCATACTACAGAAAACAAAACAAGCCTACGGTAATAACATTTGTTGACTTTCAGAAGGCATACGAATTACAGGGTCTGACAGAAACAATCTACCACTTTCAACGATTGGTAACATGTACGGCCTTGCAGTGAGGATAGAAATGAGCAGGGTAGTGTGTAGCAGGAAGGATGCCATGTCAGTTACCATGGAGCGTTGGACCACAACACATCACGCTTTTGTGACTGAAGCATATTTCAAAAGTAGTGACAGTGTGGTAGCTACGCAGCAGAAGTTTCAACAATTCAACATTGGGAGACATGGAAAAGTACCAGAGAGGCACACAATTCGGGGGTGGATTGAGCAGTTTCGTGCTACTGCAAGTGCCACAAATAAGAAGTCAAGGACAGTGCAGGCGCCAGAAAACACTGAGACAGTCCTACGCGTTCAGCAAAGAAACACAATTTTACACATGTCAGACAGAAATGTGGGCTGCATTCTCCACAATGATTTAGCTTATCATCCACACAAAATGAGATTTTAGGCTCCCCTTATATACCAGAGCTTGACCCTGAGCAGAAACATCATTGATATTACCTGATATTTTAAAATCTCAGTATCTCCTCAAATAATACGGCTATCAACTTGAAACTTGAACACTAGCTATTCATTATCGCCAGCTATATGGTCTTGTTATCCATTTGCTGATATTCAATCAGGAAGCAGAGATATAAAACAGCTTCCAGATGATTCTCTCTGACGTGCGGGCCACATGTTCCGTGACGTCGTGGTCGTGCCTTAGCAAGCTGCAGCGAGCTCACTAGCAGGAAGCGTTGCATCACAGTCCACAACGCACACAATTTAAACAGATGAAACACGCCGTGCAGTTCCCAGTTCGACCACGGGCGGTTCCTGTTTCAATATATATACATACACATTTCACCAATCTATACAGCAACTGCCGACCAACAAATCCGGCTCCATTTAGCATCTAATGCTTACTTCACCCATACCAGCTGCTTTTTCATACTTCTGACTGCTAGTTCTGATTTGAATATCGTTATGTCTCTCTTTTTCCAAGTCAACACCTCGTACTTCTAACACTATTTTCTGCATTTAACAGTTTGTCAAAATACCCTTTCCATCTCTTCTGGCTGTGCTAATAACTCTCCACCCTCCTCTTTCACCAGCTGTTAGTACACTCTTTCCTCTTACTTCTAGTAAGTTCATACAGAATATTTTTATCACCATTAACTTCCTTTTCCAGCCCTCATGTGAGTCCTTCCCCAACTTATCTTCTTTTCTTCAGCTACCACTCTTTTGCATCTACTTTTAATTTTCTGGTAGTTCCTTTCTTTCTCTCTCACTGCTTCCTTCACCTTCCATTCAACCATGGTGTCGCCTCTTCCTTCACACTTGTGGATGTTCTACAATGAACGTTCTCTTCACAACTTATTAATGCCTTTTTAAACTTGGGCCATACTACTTCCACACTTCCCAATTCAGTGTCTGGAATGCTATGTTACACGAACTCCTGTATTTTTTTTAAATTCCAGTACCTTTATTTTACTTCTTCGTTCATTTCAACCAGGGCCCAGTATATGGGAAGCCAGGTGACAAAAGCACTTGACTGTGTCATGCATAGCTAGTCAGCAGACGAGAATATTGTGCCATATCTGAAATACTTATTTTTTTACTGTGCGTGAAAGAGCCATACTAAATACTAAATGAATAGAGACATTACAGTAACATCAGTGTACAAACAAAAGGGTGATTAATGACCAGGCACCCATAGGTACTGGCTTAGCTGTAGCTGCTATGGAGTCAGTATGATGTACGTCTGCCCTTCGCTGCTATCAAAGCCTTTACACTTCAAGGGAGTCTTTCCACTAAGTTGCAATAAAAGTCTGTCAGCAATTTTTTCCATTCCTCCTGCAACATGGTGAACATTTTTATAGTAATTTTGGGGCGAACAGGTCTGACTGTCAACCTTAAGTTAAGATCAAGGCTTTGAGCAGGCAATTCAAATTCTATCATTACCATTTCAACAAACAACTCTGTTATGGTCTTGGCATTATGAAAGCATTCATTGTCATGATGAAAACGAATCGGGTCAGTTTCAAATTATTGAGACACGGTGGGTAAGCATACAACTGTCCAGCCAATACTGCCTGACAGACTTCAGCATTCATGGGTTGAGGGTCTAAAATCTGTGGACCAAGATTAAATCACAAAAAACAGGTTCACACCATAATTCCTCCTCCACCAAATTTGACAGTGGGAACAATGTACTCCTGTAAGTAACACTCACCTGGCATTCACCAGATGCATACACACCAGTTGGACTGCTACAACATGTAACAGGATTCATCACTCCACCCCCCTCGTTCTACAGTACACAGGTGTCATGTTTTATGTCACTGTAATCGGTGGCAGGCATTCCATTTGGTGATCCTTAGCTTATGCATTGCTGCTCAGATGCCAATGGAAAGTCTATGGCCCTGATTTCTAATGGAGCATGCTGGTTTGACATCACTACATGTCAAAGGCACCAACAGTCCCTATCTACGTATTAGCTGTTTTGGCTTCCCTGATCAAGGTGGAGGTTTTATATTCCCTGGCATTTCCATTTCATCTCTACCTTACTTACTGTTGAACGCAGTATATGACACCACAAATCTCACAGTGAAATGGTCAACTCTATGGGCACCGATAATCATGCCATTTCAGCCACACTCAGCTCTTGTCGTACATCCATTTCGACTGCCAGAGCTAGCAAACATTCTCATCTAAGTGCCGACAGCCTTATATAGGCTCACGATATGCTCGAGGATTAGTCTACGTTCCTTTCAGGGCGTGTCCGGTTTTTATGACAATGTAGCAATCAGATTTAGCACAACTGAATATATTAATTACAATCTTTATCTTCTTCTGTAACACATTCATGAAGTGGCAAAAGTTTAACAAAGACAATAACACACCTTTTTCGAAACTTTTTGCTTGAACAATTATTTTCAAAATTTATTTCATATCATTGCATTATCCACCACGAAGATAATGCACAAAAGTTATAAAGTTTGACCCTATCATGAAAGTAGTAACTCGTGATAAATTACATCAAGTCGTCCTGTACCGTCGACTGTTCAAAAATCTTTTTAACGTACCAGATGCTAACCATGGTGATGTAAATTTCCATGCCATCATGAGCTTCATCAAAATTAATGATCAATCTGGCCTAACAGACTTGCACCTAGATGACACATTAGGAGCAGCTATAAACCAGATTTTTCTCAACTTGCAGTAAACATAGAATGTCAAAGGAGGAGGTGGTGGCGGCAGCGGCAGTGGTGGTTGTTTAGCCAGTTTTCAACATTTAAACCAGTGATTGGGCCAACTCTGGGTATTTGAACCTAATAACAACCAGCATTTATAGGCAGTCAAAAGAGGCACAAACTCATTGGTTCAAGTTTAAAGAAGAATAAAACACAAACGAAGTTTTATTTGAAAAAGTTTTGCAATGACATAACATTTCAGTGTAAAATTAAGTAAATTAAGTAAATTTTGCATTAATTGTGTCTTTAAAACACATTAAAAAGGAGGTATATAAGCCATGAAAAATGGAAATACAAAAGTACAAGCCTTTATAAGAATTCTACAAAGTTACAGATTTTAATTCCCATAGGAAACTTGAAATATTTGTCCTAATGAGTAAATTCATAATTGGGATTTTATTGAAAATTATTAACCTTCCAACTAACTCATTCTCAAAATATTTTAGCTGGAAGGTTTAATACTGTTATTGCAAAAAAATCACCACCCTTAAAGGAAATCTGGCACAGAATAATTAGAAGGCATGATTAAAAAGAAGAAAGAAAAGAACTTACTCTCTGGAAGTTCAGTCACAGCTTCAATTTTTATCTTGATCCAGCCAGGTATTACTGTCAAGCGACTCATTTTATCTGGCCTGAAAGCATTTACAGGCAGTCAAAAGAGGCACATAACTACAATATTTCAGTATGGGCAATAGCTATAAACAGAGGCAAAACTATAGAATATCTTTTATAACTCCACAAAAAGCTATGCAAATAAAGTAAGTCCAAGTGTACTGCTGTATAAAGGTAAGTTACAGAAATAAAAATAGACATTAATTATGAGGCGCTTACAGGCACTCTAAAAACTTGAAAATTGGTACCAGAGAACCAGATATGACAAAAACCCCTAGAAAAATAAAAGTTATATAAAGTAGTAAGATACAGCTGAAACCAAGTGATTAGGAACAAAACATGTGTATTGACAAATTAAAGTAGGTAATACAATAATGTTAAATCAATCTAGTACACATATCTAACTGAATGAATTTTGACCCTTTATGCTGAAGAACACAATGGACCTGATTCACAATATTATCATCTAACATGGTCCATTACATTGGTGATTGGCAGTTATCATAGAGATTTGTACGTGTAGTAAAGTGCAGAGGTACTGCAAGTAAAACATAAATCAAACTTTGTATGGAATAAGTATTGAGGAAAAGAGAATTCTTAGGCAAGGGTATGAAAGGGACATATAGAAATTATGAAAGAAAATTAATTTTACAATGTTGGTTTTAAAGATATTGCAATGAGTGAGGAGTTTACAATTGGTGAAAGTATTTGCAATATTGACATTAGAAGGCTACTATTATAATTAAAATGAACAAAGCAATAGTCTGTTAAAAACAAGTGGTAAAATTGCTATAAAATTATGTTGACCGACCAGCGGTTACAATTAGACAAAGATTTTCGTCATTTTCGTCTTTGTACGAGTCTTTTACTATATGTTAATTTTAGTTCAAGTCTCTACAACACTGTATAAAAATTAGTTTTATTTTATTTATATGTAAATCAGGTTACTGATTTTATTTCAAGGTTAAGGCAATGGCTGATGATGCCTATATACAAGGCGAAACATGCGCCTTTTTAGTTAACATGTCAATGTAAATCAACAAAGACAAGAATTATTGTATTGATTAAGTGGTCAAATTAATAAATTAACTTATTGTTATTATTCCAAGCATAACTGTATGTTGGATTACTAAGTAGTGTTATAATTATAAGCTGACATGTTTTGACCTTGCTACCAAGATCGCCTCAGAGCAATGCCAACAATGGCAATTGTCACTCTATAGAAACTACACTGAAGGTAAAAAGACCGTATTAAAAGAGTAGTTCATTCCAGAGCCTTCAGAGTCAAACAGAAAGATGTTGAAGACTCAACTAAGGAGGGCAGATGTACTCAATATACAGCCATCATCGTTAAAATTTCTGGGGTGATTAGCAATTTCCGCTGGCCCCGTGATGTAGGAGTAGCGTGCCTGCCTCTTACCTGGAGGCCCCGAGTTCGATTCCCGGCCAGGTCAGGGACTTTTACCTTGACCTGAGGGCTGGTTCGAGGTCTACCCAGCCTACATGATTAGAATTGAGGAGCTATCTGACGGTGAGACAGCGGCCCCGGTCTAGAAAGCCAAGAATAACGGCTGAGAGGATTCGTCGTGCTCACCAGACGACACCTCGTCATCTGCAGGCCTTTGGGCTGAGCAGCGGTCGCTTGGCAGGTCAAGGCCCTTCAAGGGCTGTAGTGGCATGGGGTTTGGGGTTAGCAATTTCTACCACCTCACAAATTATTCTAGGTGAAAAATATTTCTCCTTACAAATGCCAGATGTTTCATCAAAAATGATTTAACGGTTATTATGTTTGGCATGCTTTGCCACAGCTGACCTATCTGGCTGGCAAAGACATAATTGCCTATGATGTTCCTTACCCTTGTTGTTACCTTCCTATGTGTTTGGCCTGTGTAAACGAATCCACAGGAACAAGGAATCATACATATTCCAGCAGTGCTTAAAATAAAAGGATCTTAAACAAATCGCAAACAATTACCTATGATGATATTAGGCGTGAAGGTGGTCTTAATATTACACCTACTAAGAATATAGCTATCCTATCTGTGATGGACTTGGCAAAAAGAGCAAACTTCCAGGAGGAGAACAACGTGTCAATCTTTCTTCTTTTTGCTAGCTGCTTTACGTCGCACCGACACAGAAAGGTCTTATGGCGACGATGGGACAGGAAAGGGCTAGGAGTGGGAAGGAAGCGGCCGTGGCCTTAATTGAGGTACAGTCCCAGCATTTGCCTGGTGTGAAAATGGGAAACCACGGAAAACCATTTTCAGGGCTGCCGACGGTGGGATTCGAACCTACTATCTCCCGAATACTGGATACTGGTCGCACTTAAGCGACTGCAGCTATCGAGCTCGGTAATCTGTTTTTCAGCTCAGGACGTAGCACAGAGAAGTTAACAGGAAAGAGACCACAAGGAAGACCCCGAGAGAGGTGGACTGATTCAGTGTGGGAGTGCATAGAGAAGAGGGGAGGAAAACAAAAATATATACTTAAAAAAGGAGAGTGGTGGAGAGACAAGCAGCGATGGAGATCCTTGTTTCACAACCCGACCTGGGAAGCTGGGAACGGGAAATGAAGATGATGATGATGGAGCATTAACACAAACCTTACTAGCCACAGAAGTGGAAGGAAGAGGAGGAGCACTCAAATAATAGAGAAGTCAGATGATAACAAAAGTGATGACATGAAAGAAATAAGTACAAATATATATCAAAACCTTTGCAGGAGGACGAGACGACTAAGAATGTTTAATTTTGACACACTTTTATATTAATAACTAAAACATCTCCTTTCCTTTACTTATCAGTATATTAACACACTATTTTAACATAAATTTGGATAAACTTTTCAGAATTTATAACAAAGCACTGTTATATCATTTTCCAGAAGAGGACGAGGGCAGATATGTGATAAAAGCTGCACTCAAAATTACTGCTGTTGGGATTAGAACCTTGCATATCTGAATGGTTCAGTTCCTCTGTTCTTTAATTTATTTGCTACAATGAAATGTACAACAGTTGTAACAAGACAGATTTAAGAAAGAAACCTCCGACGGATACCTAGAAAATTCGTTTGAGTTTTGCAAGGCATTCCACCTGCCGAAATCCTTGAGTACTGATACTGAACTTTTTGTTTTGAAATCATCAATAAGTATTTTAAGAAACTACCTTCAGTGATTTGCTTTAACATTCAAGAGACTTCTATGTATCTTTCTCTGTTACACAATATCAGTTGGTATTAAGTATACTTTGTCTTTTAGGCAACCTCTAAATTGAGGTGGTGTTACAGTGTAATAAATATATACAATGTTACATTCAGCTCAGGATCCATTCCATGTCGTACTACTTACAAATATTCTTTGTTTTCTTATGCCGTACCAAAACAGGCATGTCTTATGGCGACGATAGAATAGGAATGGCTAGGATTGGGAAGGAAGCGACCATGGACTTAATTAAGGTACAGCCCCAGCATTTTCCTGGAATGAAAATGAGAATCCAGGGAAAACTATTAACAGTGCTGTCGTAAGTGGGGATCGAACCCACTATCTCGCAAATGCAAGCTGACAGCTTATGATATATAAACTACATCTAGTAACACAGTAGTTCCTAATGGAGTATTTTTTTTTAATCCGTGGCCATGAAAGCCTTACTTGACAGTTTACCCATTTATTTCAGTTTTATTCAAAAACTGTTCAAGGATTTCATTCACAGTTTTTTCCTTCGAAGAGAAAACTCAAAACTTGCTAAATAATCTTTAAAGCATATGTAATAACGTACACTCACAAAGGATTCTGTTGTTCCTATATGCATTTACATCTTCATGGATCAGTTTAATAGTTTGAACGGTAAGTGATCCATTTTTCCGACTGTAGATTCATTGCAGAACTCCTTGCCACCTTCCACACCAAAATCCATTTGTTTTAATACCGGTATTTATTTTATATGCTACTAATTATGATGACCAAACCTCTCATGATACAGTTGTACTGATTCATGTGCTGTGACCAAATTTACCTGTATAATTTGCTCTGATGCAACAACAAGCATGTCAAGAACAAACAGGCTACCACTGTTGTATCCAGTCATCACTTGACACTTCTATCCTTGATTGTTGTGCTGTAGCCATTCAATGCAAACGCACACTGGCATCCAGTACATATAACACATTTCGCAATTCTGCATTATGGCAAATGCTGTTTTGACGTACTTGAATTTTAATTGCTCCTTGGTCATGAGCTTGCACACACACACGCACATCAATCTTCCCTGTCAAGGGAAATTTTCTCATAAACAGTAAATTTTGTATATGATTCAAAAGTTCGCTTATTCAAAGTGATGTTCTTGAACACATCATTACTGCAGTACTATTCATTAACAGTGATGAACTTCCTGTCCGAGACATCATTAAGTATAAGAGAAACAACATTGCCATCAGTTTACCACTTTTGCCACCTATCTTCTTCTGTGGACATTCCGCTGCCCAGTGTCTCAAGCGTTTGTATGCATTACACGGATGTTTCTGCCCTGCTTGTCCAATGTCTTCCTTCATTCCTTTTTTTTTTTTTGGTGCTGTGTCTTCTGAGTAATGAAAGCTAGACCAAGTTTGAGCACAAGTTATAGTTGTTGGAGTGTTTCTACTTCAATCATCTGTCATGGAACTGGAGGATGGCATCTCGACTATCTCTCTTAACACTTTGACGACGTGCCCCGGAGATCTCAATAGTACTGCAGCCAGCGGTTGTTGACAGGCCCCGGAGATCTCCGTTTTTACAAACGGGCATTGTTCCTAGATTGTTGTGCTATTTGCTGGCTATAATTTTAACCACTTTCAATCATGTCATGAAGTATAGGGATTGAAGATTTTAGTGTCAATCTAATTTTTTAATTGTACGGTTTTGTAGCCATGGAAACTTCGTATCTACACGGGTGTTCTTATGCGCTGATAATCATTGCAAATGGCAACGTGCCCTATGTGACAACAAAGTATTTCAACATTTATATGCAGATTTATTCTCTGATGTGCCACATGAGTGATGCGCCCTGAGAATTCTCGTAGTTTCTCAGTTGACGATAAGCGACAGCCGAAAGTAGGTACCAGGCTATGAGAATTCTCGCTTTTATGCACCTCATATTTCCTTGATTACTGATAAAATTGTGGGCGAGATTATGAGTTCCAAACGGTGTACTCATAGAATATAAATTATAGCTGCATCTTTCTTTCTTTAAACCTTCATGTATTTAACAAAATAATTTCGGATATGTAGAGCTATTCCCTGGAGCTCTGGTGCGGATGTCAACACAGCACAAAGTATTCAGTTGGCAACGGCTACCGATAATTGTGATTAATTATGTACAGACCAGTTATAATAGGTACCAAGTGACAGTGAATTAGATATTTCTAATGATTAAAGGCTAATACTAAATGGGGAGTAACTGTAAAGAGAAATCCTTGTATACTTGAATACATTAAGTACATGAAAGGCACAAACAGGGCATTCATACTACACAGTGCTTACAAAGACTATTAAATGGAGCCAAAAATGATATTGCTTTGAAAGGCATCACACAGTATACTACTAAGCAACGTAGTGAGTATGTGTTCCAAATCTGAGGTTGATATCTTGAATAATTTTTGGGTTACAGTAGTTTCAGTGCAGCAGTGTAATTAATTTCTTGGAGGCTTGAATTATCCGGTCGTCTACATGGGGTAGCAGCCTACATTCGGGGCCCATTGTCAGTGTGTTAAGATTTCATTTGCTTTTTTTTTTTGCTAGGGGCTTTACGTCGCACCGACACAGATAGGTCTTATGGCGACGATGGGATGGGAAAGGCCTAGGAGTTGGAAGGAAGCGGCCGTGGCCTTAATTAAGGTACAGCCCCAGCATTTGCCTGGTGTGAAAATGGGAAACCACGGAAAACCATTTTCAGGGCTGCCGATAGTGGGATTCGAACCTACTATCTCCCGGATGCAAGCTCACAGCCGCGCGCCTCTACGCGCACGGCCAACTCGCCCGGTAAGATTTCATTTTGTGATCCAGATGGTTATATGCATATTTGGCTAGGTCAAGTTTCTCTGGCTGATCTAGGTCACAGTGACACCCACAGTATATTAGTCTGTTTATACATTGTTTCACTGTTACCATAAACAGAGTTGTACAGGGTTCATGGATTACTAGCCAAATATTAACTATTGAGTTATATTTAAAGGACTGTTGAAAATAGTACTGATGTTACAACGTTCAGGAACTTTGTTGATTGTAACATTAAACAGATGGCATGACAAGGACATTTTCGTGACCAACAGGAAGATGGAAGAGTTGACCAAAGTGAGGTGACATGATGTGATGTGATGACTTGAGTCTACTCTAGACTAGTATTTAATAACTGGAGATATAGGAGCAATAGTTAGTCGTATATTTATGACTTAAACAGTAAATGTTTATCAAAGGTTGTGGAAGGCATGCATGGGAACAAGCAGGTAGTTGCATAGTTAGCATGTACTGCTACAGTTCTTCATAAAAGCAAAGGAGAAAGCGAGTCCTACTAAGAAAGCAGGATGGTTCATGAATAGGAGTTAGTAAATGATATTGCTTTCACCATTCGTGGAATAGTCACTGCAACGTTTGGTATCTCTGATTTATGTTGTGTGGCCTCCAGGAATGCCTGGTGCAGGTGCAGATCCTTCTACTTGACTCCCGTGGGTGACCTGTGCTGTTGGTGTGGGTAGTGATGATAAAGGGTAGAGAGAGGGAGAAACCCTGTGTCAGCACATAGCCTATTCCTATCAAATAACACCAAAGGGTCTACCCAAGGCTTAATGTCTCAATCAGACACAGGAATCACTATCAAGCACACCATATACCCTCAGTCCACATGAATACTGTGGAGAGGTTCGCAATTCAACCCAGACATTTGGTACACAATCCAGAGGTTGTAAACCACCACCTCTCCTGACCTGCTAGCCAACATTCTGATGAACATTTTTTCCACCAATTAGACTCCAACCAGCTAATCACTGTGTAAGAAGTTAAAGATATGGCAACTTAATGATCATTACTGCCAGACAAGCTTAGTCTTATAGAGTACATGATGAGCACAAGGTGCTACTTTAATGGGTAGGCTATTACAGGTCTAACACCTTGGAAATTCAAAATGGAAGAATCCTGATACTTTAAATACAACATCGGAGAATGGAAAATTCTAATTATTAAAAAAATGTAATTATAACCTTAATTCTTAATACAGAAGACCATGAACAAATGTCATAAAATAATTATTTAAAATGACAAAGACCTTAAATCTGGGAAAAAGATAACTCACTTCCGATACTCCGAAAGAACTTTGAGAAGTTCTTCATCTTTCAGTCTGTTCCCTTCTTGGCGGTAAATAGCAGGGAAGTCAGAGGTAGTATCCAATTCATTGCTGTAAAGTCGAAACAGAGGTCTTGCTGTCCAAGCGAAGGGCATACGGTAATTTCCTAGCCTAAAACAATTACCACAGGAATTTGATATCACTTTGTAGCCAACATCATTATTGTAACAGATATGAAACCTCTGAAGCTTTCCATAAGGATAAAGATACTTTAAAAGATCACTTAACACACTGATGTCGAAAGCCGTACGTCGTACGGGCTGTGTTATTTATTGCGGAGAACGAAGCCCGTACGGCGTACGTTCTCTGATTCTCATCATTGTTACTACGGAACAAGCGTACTATGTGCATTGATCAGTACTGCAGTATAAGATTTGATTCATATAGTTTTTGAAAAAAAATTTAGGTGGCAGCAAACTACAGCTCTACATGTCATATTCTTCCTTTAAAATCGTGTCAGAGCTGTGCCGACTCGACAGCAGTGTACACATAATGGCAGCAGCGCACGAACATAGACTGAAAAACAGTGATTTATACCAAAAGAACAGACCTAACAGATCACATATAATATTTATGTACCAATTCTTACTTAGTGCAAACATTTATGAATGACCTAAGAACCAAATAAACTCAATATCAACAATATTTCATTACTTAAGGTTATACACTGAACTTTTTTCCCAAATTGAAAAACTTACTCACTTCAATCCACTATTTCCATGGTAAGGGATCTATCAATTGTATTAGAGTTTTTACAGATATGAAGTAGAAAGTATGAACTCAAATATAGTGAAATAAAAATTACCTAAGTTAAAACTAGTATTTAATTTTAAAATCCGAAATTCGTGAAAAATGGCCACTCCAGAGGATTAAAATATAGAATGTGAGCAAGACCTCAATGTGTCAATCAATCAATCAATCAATCAATCAATCAATCAATCAATCAATCAATCAATCAATCAATCAATCAATCAATCAATCAATCACTAGTGATCTGCATTTAGGGCAGTCACTCAAGTGGCAGATTCCCTGTTGTTTTCCTAGCCTTTTCTTAAATGAATTCAAAGAAACTGGAAATGTAATGAACATCTCCGTTCGTAAGTTCTAACCTGAACAGTATTCTGCAGTGAATACCTTATTGTGAATAAAATGAAACCACCCTTAAGTCAACAAAACAAACTCTGGGAAGTCAACTTATAAGAAGAGAAACCATCTCAAAAAATCATTTCAGAAACCAAAAGCAACAAAGAGACAAAATGGTCTTGAAATGCATATTGTAACATAATGGCAGGGTAGTAGATAAATAAATACATGGCTGGTAGCTTCTACTCTAAGATTTATTAACTAACAACTACTTACACTACTTACACACAACTACATAACCACACCAGGACCATAAGTTACATGGCAAAGTACACAATTAGACAGTTCACATTCTGTCTAATCTCAAGTATTCACTCAGATACATTAACACTACAGTGACTAGCACCCTAGAGCAGTTCACGATAAAACTCACAGTTCACAATAAGCAGCAGTACACTTCACCGTTTAAGCGCATGCCACAGTCTTTCAATCACACACACCAGTCTTCAATTTACTGTTCTGTTGATACAGATGCTGATTCCCACAGGGAACCTGAAATATTTGTCCTGAAAGAGCAAATTTCCAATACCAATATAGTTGGTCCGACACTGGACATTATAAATTTTCCAGCTAATTTATTCCTGGTTGTCAGCATTTCATCCCAGTGAGCTAATTTGGGCTAGTTTGTTGGCAGTGTACTAAAAAATTTGCACCAGTTGCATCGACGGCAGTGTACACATCATGGCAGCCGCTAATTTGTTCACAGTGTACTTTAAAAAATATGCACCAGTTGCATCGAGGACGAATGAGAGTCACATCATCAGTACAGAACTTCAGTGTTGGAATGATAGGTTACAAAGTATGCTGAACATTTTCATTTATAAGATTATATTCATTCATGAAGTATATTTTGGGCTTATACACGTTTTGAAAGGAACCTTGCCCTTCTTCATCAGGAGACAACAGAGAAATGAAACAACGCATTAAAGGTTGCTAGGAGAAAGCAACAAGGAACTGGAAATGATGCCCTAAGATGTAAAAGGGACGACATTTTAGCCCGATGCTAGACACAACAAATGGCAACAGTAAAGCATTATTCTCTAATGGTTCTGATGATAGGTAGTCATGATTCACTGAGGTTGTAGCCTGTATCGCGGATGAAATTATCTGGGCGTAAGTGGATGTTCTTGCCCGTATAAAGCAATATCGCCCAAGAATTATCAGGGAGGCGGTTGAAAGACATAAACACCCAGATAATTTCTACCGCGATACAGGCTACAACCTCAGTGAATCATGGCTACCTAATATCAGAATCATTAGAGAATAATGCTTTACTGTTGCCATTCGTTGTCTCTAGCATGGGGCTAAAATGGCGTCCCTTTTACATCTTAGGGCACCATTTGCAGTTCCTTGTTGCTTTCTCCTAGCAACCTTTAATGCGCCGTTTTATTTCTCTGTTGTCTCCTGATGAAGAAAGCCACGGTTCCTTTCGAAACGCGTATAATTACACGGCATAAGCCCAAAATATGCTTCATGAATAGTTACTTGAGACGTAAAAGTCTAAATGATAAGATTATATTTGTTTATGCTGGTTTTGTTATGGATAAGTGACAAGTGATCTGTTTGGTAATTTGAACATTTTTAGAGACAACAACAATCAAGGAGAAACTTAAGAGGCTGTTTGCGTACAGTGAGTAAGAAAGAAGGGAAGATATATTTAATTTTTGCATTATTAGGTCCTACATATATTCATATTATGAGAGATCATTACATGCTGAATCCGATAAAATAATTATAGTATTTGTATAAGATATTCAATGTTTCTTATTGAACTTTATTTTTCAGAAATCTCAGAGACTTCATGTCACCAGTGCATATCACCAATTAAAGGATATATCAGTTCTTACCCTGTCTTCATTATTATGCTTTCTTGCTTCCCTTTTCATAATGAAATACAGTTCTTTTAACCATTTTGCAGTCCGTCCTCCTGTCTGGTTGGATGCATTGAAGACTTTACTTACATAAGTCTTCCCACGACCTTTTTTTTATTTTATTTTTTCTGAGGTATTCTTGCCCCATCAATCTTCTTATTCCCAATCAGTTCCTTTCTTTGAAGAACGAGGTCTGTTAGCAAGTTTCTCTCGGAAAGGAGTGAAATTTTTGGCACATTTAGAATTATCTGACATTTCCGTGTTGTGTTGCACAAAATAGCTCCTATTATTCACTGACTTCTCATAACCACATTGCGATTGAGGTGACTGTGTAGATGTTTGCCAACCAATTTTCATTATAAAAAATTTCTGCTAGTTAAAGTAACTAGATAGCACCAAAAAAACAAAAAAAACCCACTAAAAACACTTGCTTAGAGACAACTATTGGAGAACAAGAGATATTAAACATGACGATACCTGTCCTGTTTATTTCCAGGGCTTATAAATCTGGATTTAAGTTACCAGAAACTCATTTAAGTTAACAGCGCAGTTAATGTTATAAGCACATTTAGGTAACTCACAGGTAACTGTGGTATACCAGAAACTGGCCATTAATGTATTGACAAAGATGGACTTATTACATATTTTCTTTACTGTCACGTCAATACAGAACAAATATGACAGTCTTAAATTGCAATACCTACAAATAGTTCTGATGAAATAAACTTTTAATTTCTTTAATTGAATTATCAGCTGAATGAGTTGTGGGAGTGACATCCTACGAATTCATGCTTCCAATTAGTTGATTCTCTACAAGAGGAGGGCAAAATCTATACATATATAAAATAACATGTCCTGACTGACTAATTCATCATTGCCGAGCCAAAACTACTGAACATAAAGAATGAATTTTTTTTTTTTTGAGGGGGGGATACATTTATACTAAGACAGGGTTTCTGGATATTCCATCGCTAAGGGGGTGAATTTTTAAAATGAGTATATCTATATCTCAAAAACTTAACAGTTTAAATTGTATTTGGAATTAAAAATAAAGAAACTTGTATAATTTTTGTTTTCGAAAAATCCACTTAAGGGAGTAAAAATAAAATGAAAAGGGGGTTGAATCATTCTTATGTGGATACTTATATCTCAAAAACTGAAGATGTTACAGACATGAAAATTGGTACATGGAACCTCCTTTAAAAATAAATAAACACTTTTTCTTTGGAAAATCCATTTAAGGGGGAGTGAAAGGAAGTGAAAAAGGGACTGAATTTTTAAAATGAGTATATGTCTGAATTTTTAAAAAGTATATATCTCAAAAATTTTTACCAAACGTGAAAATTGGTATTTGGAATCTCCTTTAAAAATATAGAAACCTATAATTCTTTTTTTCAGAAAATCCACTTAAGGGGGTGGGGGTGAAAAGGACTGAAAGGGGGATTGAATCCTTTAATGGGGATACTTATATCCCAAAAACTGAATATATTACAGACGTGAAAACTGGTATTTGGAATCTCCTTTAAAAATAAAGAAACATTTTTTGTTTTTGAAAAATCCACCTAAGAGAGGTGAAGAAGACCGAAAAGGGTGTCGAGTTCTTCTTATGAGGATACTTACCTCAAAACTTAACATGTACGAGATGTGAAATTTGGTACTTGAAACCTCCTTTAAAAATAAAGAAATCTGAATTTTTGTTTTTGGAAAATCCACTTAAGGGGGTGGGGGTGAAAAGAAGTGAAGAAAGAGTTGACTCTTTTTAAGAGGATACTTATATCACAAAAACACAAAATTTTACAGACATAAAAACTGGTATGAACATTAAAACAAGAATAATAGTTAACACCACCTTTCCAATACTAATCTTTCCTTATATTTAGGAAATAAACATTACAACAGGCGTTGTAAGATGGGACATGTTTCGCTTAACAGTCGTAAGCATCATGAGCCGAAAATAAATCTTAGCCTAAAGTTAGGTCAGGGCCCTGAACCTAGTGTCCTTAACATATATGACACCCTAAGAATTAACATTTATATTTAGAAAATGAAAATAGGCTTAAAACTGGTGTGAAAAAACATAGAATATTACAATATGGCTAAGAGAAAAAACACAATTGAGTTGAGACAGAGGATAAGAACAGAAAGTACAATACAAAGCTGGTAGTGAAATAATTAAAATTATTAGGATATCATGTTACCAGTTAGTCAATCAGAATGTTCAAACATAAAAATAAGAGTGTTCATCATGGCTGAGTAAAAAAAAAAACACGTAATTGTGTTGCCAGAGGTTAAAAACATAAGGTACAACACAGAGCTGGCAGTGTAATAATCAAACTCATGGCTGCCAGACAGTTAATAAGAATGTTCATACATAACAAAACATGATGGTTATATTCTTTTAAGTGAAGAAATAATTAAATCCCACTCTTGTATAGATACGTGAGAACGGGCGAGAAAAATCATATATTGTAGCAGACATGGAGTAGTAACACTTCAAACAGGATTGATCACGCCTGAATCCGCTTCATTTTTGCTGGGAGTTCAAGACCAAAACGGAAAAAAATAAGATGCCAAGTGCGTGAACTGAAATCTCTTATGTTGGATCATAGAATGTTACAACATGGCTAAGAGAAAAAACACAATCGAGTTGAGACAGAGGATAAGAACAGAAAGTACAATACAGAGCTGGTAGTGAAATAATTAAAATTATCCAGCGTTTTGTCTTAGGTCTGGCACTAGACTTATCAAAGTGGGATGTGTCAGACCCTACCCACTGACGCTGGGGTGTATGCAGGTGAACTTATCAGAAGGTACCTGGCTTAGTAGTTGACATGCACAAATTAATACATATTATTAATACACATTACAAAAATTAAGTAAGAGAAACAGTTGTACAATAGTTACTGTCTGTTAAAAGAGTTCTCTTGTCTTCCTATCTAGACCCATTTCTACTAAGATATGAATAATTGTTTCCCTGTCTACAGAATCATTGGCCTTTTCGAAATCCAAAAATGTGAGCACAACTTTCTTGTTTTTGGTATGCAATGATCAATTTTAGGTTCTGCACATAACCTTATAAGAGGCACAGTCTGATAACTGCATACAGGACACATCCCACTCTGATGAGTCTAGTGCCAGACCTAAGACAAAACACTGGTTAATAGAGCAAACGCCTGAAAAGCCTTACATCTGATATGTTTTTGACATTTTTGACATGCTCTATTGGTGAAAAATATCTAATTCCCTCCATGGGAATTTAAAATTTTCCATAAAGAAAAAGGGGCCGGAAAGCTTATGCTTTGACAGAGCGCAGAACACGTTTATATTTGGGGAGTCGCACACATGCTCGATCATCTCATGTGGACATTCTGTCCCCCAAATGCGCACTTTGTGACGGTTCATTTTCCCCGACACGTGAAACATTGCTTCATTGCTGAAGGCGAATTTGTCACCAAATTCACCATTAGCTGCCATTGCACCCTGCATGTCTGTGGCAAATTGTATGTGAACCTCCTTGTCACCATCTGTGAGCAGCTGCAGGAGTTGCTGTCTGTATGGTTTCACCCTCAGCTGCTTGTGAAGAATACACCACACAGTCGGTTGTGACATTCCCAGCTGCAGACTACCATGAGTTGTCGATTTCTGAGGGTTGAGCCGAAACAACTCACGAACACGTGAGACAGTGGCTTCTAGCTGTCCCGGGCATCCGAGTCATTTGGGTGGACATAGACAACCCTTGCGCTCGAATGTTTGATACCACTTTATGATCATCCTGCGATGTGGCGCGTCCTTCTGGAAACAAGTGCGAAATAGCCGCTGAACAGTCACAGAAGCCTCTGTTTTTGCAAATTCTATCACACAAAATGGCTTCTCGTTGCCTGCAAACACCATTTTCTACACTTCTACTGTCTAGAGGCCAATGGTGTCAACACGGACGCTTTATTTGACACAAACCTGGAGAATTTCTGTTTCCATACATACATGATTCGCATTCGCACGTCTCATACAGCATCAAAATGTTGTGATGTTTGGAACATCACACCATGTACAAAATTATCGAACTGTGTAATTAATTGGAGAAATTTATACGAAGTATATTTAATTAGTGGTAGGTCATTTTTAATTATTATGTTTATTATATATAGGGTTTTTAGTCATCCATTTCACATCATCATCTCATTTCTTTGTATCATGGTTATAACGTATTCTGAATAAACAACTTCTTGAGTAAGGTATTACAACATCGCTCAAATTAATAGCTCACAGTAAATTACCAGTAACCGTACTCACCATGCTAATTTTACCCCATTACCAGGAAATGTACATCATCAAGCTTGCAGGAGTCCTTACCCCTTCCATACTCTGAAGAAACAGTTAAAGACTTGTTAACACCTACTTTTCGAAGTTCGCTACATGATGCTTTGATTGCCTGGAAAAGTTCAACCCATGTGAATGGACGTTATGGAAAAAGAGGATGGATATACAACAATGGATAGGAGAAGGAATAGTACATCAGATCTTACTGGACCATGTGATATGGTACATGGGGGGAGATTCTGGAGCCTATATACATCCACAACAAGAACTGGAGAGGATCAATTCTAGTCTATTCTATCATTACATCGGAGGAGGGCTGTACGTCTTGACATCAGAGAAGGTCTTAACTGCTGAAGATCTTAACTTAGTTCACTTTTCATCTGAGTAGAACACTACTCAAAATTACTCTCATTGGGACCTGTTTATCTCAATGACGAGAGTCAAAATCAATGAGAGACCAGTTTTGACTGGTATAGGAGAGGAGAATTTTGTTATGTATTTAGTTACGCTACAATTCTGTAATACAGAAGAATACAAGTGTATTCTCTCCATGAACGTAACCCAAGGTGGTTTTGCTATTGAAATTAGGACTCATTACAACTTTATGTAAGGAGTACTGCAGGAAGTGTTAAAGTCAGGAAAGAGGAAGTCATTGTTCAATTAGTGAGCTATGCACGAATCAGAAATCGGACTGGTACCTATGAGGGATGACGACACCAGCACGACAGGTCCATCAAACATCAGCTGCTACATAGATCGTGACCAGATAACAGAGTCTACAAATGGTGAACTAATGGCATAAATTACTGCAAGTCTCCACGCAACAGTTCAGTTTAATTAAGTTTATTTCATTCAATTTTTCTTTTGTTTCCGTAAGTTCAGAGTTCGTAAATATGCCGTCACGTTTTTCATCCTAATAAATAGTTATTTACTTGGTTATTGCAGAAATTCTTATTAACAATACTTAATTTCCAAGTTAGTGTGTACTTAATGGTTAGTGTTCCGTCACCCCACCTGTGGGATTATTATTATTATTATTATTATAATTATTATTATTATTATTATTATTATTATTATTATTATTATTATTATTATTATTATTATTATTATTATTATTGTCAACTATCGCCTTCAAGCCATAAGTTTGAAGGCTGGCGCCCATGGGATATTGCTTATGGAGAAGTATATGAGCAAGTACTTATTTATATAAAATTAAGGTGACTCGGCACGTCACATATTGTCGCACATCTCTGGGCAAGAGTGGGTACGTCACGGTGTTATCCAATAATGGCACTGATTTATGAATAACCCTATACTAATGAGATAACATAATTATTGCCCATTGTTCACAGCATAAGATATTACACCATACATGCAAATATTAAAACACAAAATGTTAATGTACATCTATTATACGGCACTGGAAGTTATCAATTTAGTAAAGTTAAACAATCGATTCTCAATCTTTGATGCAAGAAGTATTTAGAGATAAAGACAAAATGATGAACATTACCTCTGACGACAGGCTTTTACACTTTTATGCACTCGTAATCCTAACCGTGGATCCTTTGTACTTCGAATATATGGCTCTGATGTTTGACATATGCCACCTTGTAAGACTTTGTCAATACGCACCACAACATAAATATCGGGATGAGGTTTGCTAATACTGAACACAGCCTGTAACAAATATAACAAATTAAATAACAGAAAATGTGTTATACGCAGACATCAACACAAGCAAGAAATTTCTCTACATCAACTTTATGGGACACATGCCAATTAATTTTGAAACAAAAAGAAACAACCGCCAACATTCACAATGAACAGCCATAATTCAAATCGCATCTAGTATGCATCATCATTTTTTTTAAATCCTTTCTAATTACAATGTTGGTGATGGATGCAAGAATACAAGTGCTTCTGTCTCAGGAAGCAACTGCTGGGGATGGTGACAAAGAAAACAGTTGAAAGCATTTCAACTACATAATACATACACCATCAAAATTAGAAATGTAAGTGTGATAATTCATCATGTTACCATCACTGCATAATGGATATCAACAGTGAAGCAGTAATTTTATAAAACAGGAAAGGAAAAGGGAAGTCATAATACAGTAACTGTAAACACATTTACAAGAGAAATTAACCCTTCCACTTGGTGTAATGCACACAAACTTGATTTAATCGGACAAAACTAGAGGCAAATGCACAGACTAGTCATCATGAGCAGTAATGAGTCAGATGAGCTAGCTGGAACATGAATATAGGTCTAACCTGAGCTGTTAGACTTGTGCTGAATTTGTACACATGGCATTTTATCCAGTCCTCATCTAGCCACACACATAAACATTCAATCATCAACTCTCACATAACAGAGGAACCTGTGAAAATATTTTACTGGTGTGATTAATACAGTTGACACAAACAACATACTCCATGCTAAGCACATCATAAAATGACGAAGCCACATTTAAAACAGTGCCGATGATTTCTATTCTTCCTAAGTAAGTCCTAGAGTGTCAGCCTACAGTCTGCGGGTTGAAACCCAGCACAGGTAGTCGGATTATAGAAGGGTGGAAAAATGTTCATTCCACACTCCATGTCATACAATGCTGGAATGTAAAAGATCTCTAGCAACACATTTGGTATTTACCCAACAAAATTCATTAAAATTCAACCACAGATGCCCTAGATAGATTCAGTTTGCTCTGCTACCTAATAAGCTTACAAAAAAAACCTAATGTCAAAAGTGACGAGTAGGTAGCCAAATGCAATCAAATTAAAATGCCTGCGCACGTTAGCCAAGGCCATGCCATTATTATTAATAGAAGAATTAAGAGAGAATTTCATAAGGATATAATAAAATTAGAGTTCAATGTACGCACTCTCAGTCAGAGTGGAAACTCGTGTAGTGCACAGCAGAACGCGACGGTCGAACACAGAAGTTAAATATAAATATCATACTACAACACACCTTTAAAAAATGCATTACTGAACAAGGGATAAAAATACACACTATAAAACAAAGAATGACATGTTTCGTTCTGGATGGAACACCATCAGATTGTATCAAGTCACACTCCAAAATTTAGATACGGGTTGCAGGCGCGTAGCTGTGAGCTTGCATTCAGGAGATAGTGGGTTCAAACCCCATGTCGGCAGCCCTGAAGATGGTTTTCCGTGGTTTACCATTTTCACAGCAGGCAAATGCAAATGCTGAGGCTGTACCTTAATTAAGGTCACGGCCGCTTCTTTCGGAATCCCAGCCCTTTCCTATCACATCGTCGCCATAAGACTTATCTGTGTGGGTGAGATGTAAAGCCAATTTTGTAAAAAAAAAAAAAAAAAAAGTATAGTAATACATATATCAGCCAAGATGGCATTTTTAGTCCACGGCCTAGGGAGCTACTTTCGTTCAGTACGTGATATCCGGAATTGTTTGTCTGTGTATATGTGCGTGATGCCTAGCCAAATCTAGGCTCTCTTTTGTTTGTTTTTTCATTTGCGCTTTCATTATGTTTTTTAGCATTTTTTCAACTCATATTATGTAAATTATTCCAACCCCCCTAATTTTTTTCACTGAAGATGGCTCAAACGAGCCGAAACATGTCTGATCTTGTTTACTCCGTCTAATGACGGAATATATGATGTATTGATTTGGAGGATACTTTCATTTTTCGCCATTGTAAAGTGAAATCTACAGGATGCAGAGGTGTGAAATTTTTAACGTGAGCACAGCATTTCACCAATCACTCATGGCTGTGTCAAACAGCAATTTTTGCTCCAAGAAATGAAGTTGTCAACATTATCAGCAAGCAACTTTTACAAGAATTACTCCATGTTCTACAAATTTACAAGTCTAGTGACACAACATGTAATACAGATGAAGCTGGCAACTACGACAGAGCTTTTCAACAACTTGGAGTCATATCACCTGGAGTACCCTCGAACATCTTCAGCGGACAATTGTGGCACTGATTGTCCTTCTCAGATACAGTATAAGAATCTTCCTTCCCTCTGCAACGGAACACAACTCTCAGTCAAGAAACTGATGCTGAATATTGTTTTTTTTTTTTTTTTTTTTTTTTTTTTTTTTTTTTTTTTTTTTTTTTTTTTTGCTAGTTGCTTTACGTCGCACCGACACAGATAGGTCTTATGGCGACGATGGGATAGGAAACGCCTAGGAATTGGAAGGAAGCGTCCGTGGCCTTAATTAAGGTACAGCCTGGTGTGAAAATGGGGAAACCACGGAAAACCATCTTCAGGGCTGCCGACAGTGGGGCTCGAACCCACTATCTCCCGATTACTGGATACTGGCCGCACTTAAGCGACTGCAGCTATCGAGCTCGGTCTGAATATTGTTGAAGCCATCATAATGACTGGACATATCACAGGCGAAGTAGTATTCATTCCTCACATTCATATCATCCCTTCGGATATACGGTTTCAATTTATATGTCTGCAATTCCCCGTTTGTTTAACTATGTGCATCAAAAAGGCACAAGGTCAACTGTTCAGAGTTGTAGGACTCTATCTTCGGAAATAGGGCTTCTCTCATGGTCAACTGTACATGTGTTGTACAAGAGTCAAACGGCAAACATACTACACATCTTAGCTCCAAATGGAAGGACACGTAATACAGTTTACCCGGAAGTTCTATAAGGAAAAATTAGTTTTATATGTAAAAATATTGTGCTTTATATTGTTTTAATATTATTTGTATCATCCACCAACCTGGGCCAATTGCAGGAACGGTGTTTGGACGATGTCTACAGTTAAACAATGCCTAAGTATGGCTGCCGCATTGCAGATACATTATTTGTGACTTAGACACTGTCTAAAACCGATGTTCAACCGGTCATGTTTAAACACTGCCGAGAGCACTGTTCAACCTCAAATGAGAGGAGTGAATCACAATCAGAAGTTGTATGTATGTATGTATGTATGTATGTATGTATGTATGTATGTATGTATGTATGTATGTATGTATGTATGTATGTATGTATGTATGTATGTATGTATGTATGTTCAGTCTTCAGCCCTAAGGCTGGTTGGATCCTCAACAGCTCTGCTATCAGCTGTCATAGATGGCCTAGGCATCACTGAAGAGGCGTACTAGGGAAATGAGGAGTGAGGTAGATTCCCGTTGCTTTCCTCACCGAGCCAGAAGTTGCTATTACATATCAGTCTGCCAAGCCCACTAAAATGCATGCACCAACCGACCCTATGAGTAACATTTTCACACCATTCATAGCAGGGACTGGCTGCAGGAGGAATGGAATTACTAGCAACGCTCATACCTCAGTCACTTTCATTGTCAAAGCCAAGGATAAGACAGAGACAGATCAATGAAAGTAACAAAAT
This sequence comes from Anabrus simplex, assembly GCF_040414725.1. Classification (NCBI taxonomy): domain Eukaryota; kingdom Metazoa; phylum Arthropoda; class Insecta; order Orthoptera; family Tettigoniidae; genus Anabrus; species Anabrus simplex. The sequence goes on along the minus strand of NC_090271.1, from coordinate 307,275,283 downwards.
TGCTCTAGCCCATAACAGAAGACATAGTGCACAGTAAACACTAGATCCTGCCAGCAAAGGCATAATCCCCCCATGAAACATGTCATTTGTATTATCATGTTGAGACGATTCCTGAAAGAAAGGTTAGTCCAACAGCCTCTCTGTGGGTCAGCTGCTGCTAAATCACAAAAAATTCATTTGACATGTACGGGGAGATAGATCTTGAAAAAAGAAGTTTCGCTTTTCAAGAGACTTGTTTCTTGAGACTGACAAAGGGACATTCTGGTAACTGTCAACTTGAATACAATTCTTGGCAACCGATATATTTTATTATATACACAGGGTAATTTTCATGGAATTATAGGTCACTTCAACTACATACATGTCAGAATTACTTGTCTGAAATGTCAGAGGGCTGTCACATACATCAACCGGGAGGGATTCACTTATATTTACCGCCAAGTAAACACACATAATAGTGAAAACTAAAAAGTAGGTTGTACGTGGTTTTTATATATATATAGGGTTAATCACCTAACATGTTACATGGAAATAACTTCTAAACCATTAAAGATATCGGCATTCTGTTTTCATATTCATAAATGGTACCCAGGGTCTTGTAAAATAACGTGCTACTTAGTCTCATGAGGTGATTAATAACCGAGATATTGATACTAACTCCATATTTTTAAATAGAACGGCACAAATTCATGCAGCTGGCATAGAAGTTCAACTGCATACAAGTTCAAATATGTAATTATTTTCAAAATCGGACAATTACTTTTTGAGATATAAATAAGAACAGCATGCGCGGTTTTGCTTGCCCCATCAGACGGCGTGAAGTCGGGTAAGGACGTATTGACACGGAAGCAGTTTCCTGGAAGTGAGTTCAGCCACAGAATGGATACCAGGCATGAAAGCACCTCGTACACATGTGATGGGTTTGCAAAGTGTGTATGACAGGTGAACGCATGACAGGACAGAAAGGGTTGATGTGTTTTAAAGGAATAAAATAAGAACTTTGGCTCGAAAGGACCATAACGAAAGCTATAATTGTCACTGGTTTTAGTGTACAGTACATACTACTGTATGAGTTGAGAAACACAACACAAAACACAGGAAGAGCTCCTTCTAGGTAAGCAAATTAATAATGTCCGAGGTACGTGATTAAGACACTTGACGGGGTACAGAGAATAGTGGTTGTTATTTCATTTCCGGGGCTTGGACATCGTGGTCATCTAGCCCCATGTGCTTGGGTATGTGTGTGTGTGTGTACTGTATGTATGTATGTATGTATGTATGTATGTATGTATGTATGTATGTATGTTAGAATGTGTCTGATAACCTGTGTTATTGTGGTGCCTGTAGTAGTGTACTCTATTTGTAATGCAGGTGGGGAACTGGGACGGAGGCGGCCGTTGTCGTAAGTATCCCAACATTTGCCTGGAGTAGCAGTGGGAAACCACGGAAACATTTCCAGGATAGCTGAAATGGGTACCAAACCCATCTCTTCTCCGTTTTGCCTCACGAATCTGAGTGTACCCCGTTCCAGCCCTCCAACCAGAATTAAATTGCTTATCAGAGCCGGGAATTGAACCCGGAGCACCGCGGCGACAGCTACGAATGCTAGCCGCTACACGTGATTAAGAAACTCGACAGGCTGCGGAGAAGAGTGGCTGTTGGTTGTTATTTCATTTCTGGGGATTTGACAGCATGGTCATGTAGCGCCGTTTGCTTGGGTGTGTGTGTGTAGTACAAAGCGCAGCTCATTTTGTGCTGGGTTATTTCAGGCGAAGGAGCAGCATTACCAATGTTGGATTATTTGGGTTGGGATAGGTTAGACATTAGGAGACAAACAGCTCGACTTATTATGTGGGATATTCAGAGCTGGTCGTGGTGTGATGGCAGCAACACTCATTTATTTATTTAACACGCATTAATCTCCGCGGAGCTCAAGTGCGGCTGTAGTAGCGTGCATTCGGGAGAGCGTAGGTTCGAGTCCTGCCTCGCCCAACCTGAAAGTGATTTTCATAGTGTCCCATGTTCAACACCAGGCAAATGCCGGATAGGTACCTTTGGGATAGGCCACGACCGACGTCCTTTCCAAATCTTTCCCATTCCCATCCGTGGGAAATGACTCTAAACTGAGCGCAACCGATTAAACATGGATTTCAAAATAAAACAAAACAAAACAACTTTAATCTCCCTTCCCCGTTGTGTGTTTGCCAATCATACAATGACGTTGCACACCCAGGGTATGTTACGGTACATCACATTATGTTTACAGGAAGATAGGAAACTTAAAAGGGTCCACCTTTTCAATACAAATAAATGTTATAGTTTATTTACAACATGTATTTACACTTGGAACTAGTTTCGACGCTGTTTGGCGTCATCTTCAGCCAAAATGTGGGAAATAGGCATAGCATGTAGACATATATATTATACAAGGTGTTACATCAGTGTGATTAAATGAGAGAATATGAAGACGTGAAGTACAATGTCAGTTTCAAAATGGTCATGAAGGGCGAGTCAAAACTGTATAAACATGAGATAAACACATAAACAAAAAAACATATAAACATATAAACTGTAACAAAACCATGCAGAAATACGAGATGATTGGCATTGGAGATTCAAATTATTTCAGACACTCTTCCATTGAATGTTGCCTGCCGTGAGTGTAGTACAAAACATAGGTTAGATTTCAATAAATACAATCGTCTCAAAAAAGCACATAACATTTAAAAAATATTTGGGTTGAGATGAAATTTGGCAGTTAGGGATTGAAATCACTCATTCAATAAGCGTCAATTCAAAAAACAGCTGTGAAGGGTGAGATTAAAAATTGCACAAGCGTGAGTTTGGACTCGATAAATGCAAAAAACACATGTAACACATTCGGAAATGTAGGTTCTTGATGGATTTGGCACAAAAGGTCTGCGTTCAATCATTCATTGAATGGCACTGGTGCGAGTGTAATTGCAGCTTGTGTGCCAATACGTCCTTGGCCGACTGCACGCCGTCTGATGCGGCACGCAAAAGCCCAAAAGGGGTTTTCATTCATATCTCAAAAAGTAACTGTCCGATTTTGAAAATACGTACATATTTGAACTTGTACTCAGTTGAACTTTCAGGCCAGCTGTATGAATTTGTGCCATTCCACTTTAAAATATGGACTTGGTATCAATATCTCTGTTATTAATCATCCCATGAGACTAAGTAATATGACCATAGGTACCATTTACGAATATGGAAACAGAATGCAGATATCTTCAATGGTTTAGAAGTTATTTCCGTGTAACATGTTGGGTGAATAACCCTGTATATTTGTATACGTTTTCGGCAACTATCAGATAGGAACAAGCAAGTGGTGGTGATGGTGGTGATTTCTGTTTAAAGAGGAGGACTGGGGAAGAAGAGCCGTGGCCATAATAACAGCCCTAGTATTTGCCTGGTGTAAAAATAGGGAAACTAAGGAAAATAATCTTCAAGGCTGCCGATCGATGTGTTTTGAACCTACGATCACCAGAATGCAAGCTACATCTATATGGCCCGTAAAACACACTCAGTTACACATCACTATTGCTTCATCTTCCCTTCGTCGAAGCTACCGTATTTATGAGTATATTATACTCACTGTAACAACGCTATAATCAAAGCTACACTTCCCCATACGGTGGCATGTCGCTTTAGTGTCGATAATATTATGAGATTTAATTTCCACCGAAAGAGATACTCTCATCTGTGGGCAAGTCATGCTCATGCTTAGCCATATTTGAGTAATGTGTAAGAAGACAAACAGCTGACTGGCGTCCGGCGCGCGCACCAACGAATTTCATTGGTTGCGACAAGCAAAGAGTTGCATGAAAGATACTTCTATCTCCATTTTCAAAACAATACTGAAATTTTAAATGATGTCTAGTTAAACATTGGCTGAACATTGTTTATGCAATGGAAGATCGTGTTCGATTTAGACGTCGTTTAGGTAGACGTTGTCTAAGGCTTAAAACTAGTCATCGTTTCTGCAATCGACCCTAAAAGTAACAATGTACTTAAAAATAAAATAATGTATTTCATGCAATTCATGTAAAAATGATGTGTGTTCATAAATATTTTTTCTTTTGCTTTTAAATAAACAGTTTAGAAACATCTAACACAGTTGAATTAATAAGCGTGGGCAAAGCAGCGGGCATATGCTAGTATATGTCTAGAAAACAGATGGGAGAGCAGCGACTTACCTCATAAGACAGAATGAATAGTGTACATAAAAGAAACACATGGATCCAAAATTTTCAGCTGCAGCCTTCAACAGTGAAGGATAGAATAATAATGGCCATTGTTGGCAAGTAATTGCTGTGAGGTGTGAGGGGAGTGGGGGCAGATAGACAAGAGAATGAGGAATAAAAGGAACAGTTATCTAATGTTAAGACCAGGTACTTCCCTGGACCTGAGCATTGGTTAATATCCAACTTCAGAATCTCTAACGGCAAGAAGGTGGGAAGATGGGGGTAAATGTTTGAGGACTTTACCTGTTAACATAAGAAATTTCATTTTTCTGTATTGAACCAAGAATTACAATAAATAAACTTTATATATCCACCTATTCAATACAATTTTTATGCTGTTATACAATTACAACACATTAAATTTTACAGGACTAGTTTCAACGCATATTTGCGTCATCTTCAGCTTTTATCGGAAAATAGGCAACCTTATGTATAAAATTTTATTCAGAAAATTCTATCCGGCAAACCTTCACGATTTTCAAGATGGTTCTGCAGTATACACACTGTAGTTGAATGGATCATAATATTTTATTAAAGCAAATTGCACATCAAATTTAAGGACTTTATAACTGCTTGTCCATAAGGATATCATTCAACTAATGAATTTTTTATTACATGTCTGACTCGCAAGCCTTTTACTTGTGATAACAGTTTTTAATGTATCAAGGTTTTTAATGTAGATTTTGTTGTGTTTCACACCAAACATTTTAAGATATGTCATGAATTTTATACATAAGGTTGCCTATTTTCCGATAACAGCTGAAGATGACGCAAATATGCGTTGAAACTAGTCCTGTAAAATTTAATATGTTGTAATTGTATAACAGCATAAAAATTGTATTGAATAGGTGGATATATAAAGTTTATTTATTGTGACTTTACCTGTGAAACATTCATCAAACATGGTTTGATAGTGCCTGGTGTGAATGGGGGCAAGAAGAAATAACTTACGGGTTTTGCAGGTATTACAGTGGCCTCATATACGTTTAGCTAGTGTGCTGCTAGTTAAGCCAATGTAGAAAGCTGGACGGAGTTTGCATTAAAGTTGGCAGATGATGTTAATAATAATGTTATTTGCTTTACTTCCCACTAACTACTTTTTAAGGTCTTCGGAGACGCCGAGGTGCCGGAATTTAGTCCCGCAGGAGTTCTTTTAGGTGCCAGTAAATCTACCGACACGGGGCTGTCGTATTTGAGCACCCTCAAATACCACCGGACTGAGCCAGGATCGAACCTGCCAAGTTGGGGTTAGATGGCCAGCGCCTTAACCATCTGAGCCACTCAGCCCGGCGGCAGATGATGTTGAAGTACAGTTACGATGACCTTGTATGCGGGTAAGACTTGTTGGTGATGCTGCTGGTAAAAGTGGTGTTTACTGAGCTCAATAGCTGCTGTCGCTTAAGTGTGGCCACTATCCAGTATTCGGGAGATAGTGGGTTCGAACCCCACTGTCGGCAGCCCTGAAGATGGTTTTCCGTGGTTTCCCATTTTCACACCAGGCAAATGCTGGGGCTGTACCTTACTTAAGGCCACGGCCACTTCCTTCCAAATCCTAGTCCTTTCCTATCCCATCGTCGCCGTAAGGCCTATCTGAGTCAGTGCGATGTAAAGCCACTAGCCAAAAAAGTGGTGTTAGGTATATATAAATGGCAGGTCCTACAGCAGCTGTGTTCACAGGAGAAAGAGGGGAGGGGGTTGGTATGGTTCACAGTGAATGAGAATGTTTCTGAAGTTAGGTGGGTGCCTGAATATAACTGAGAGGCTTTTTGGAGAAAGATTCCAGGTGTAGAGTGAGGATGAGAAAGACAGAATGCTTGTTTTAAAATATGATTGATCTTATGTAGACCAGGATGATATCTGGTTATGAAGGGTATGGGGTTAGGTTGCACAGGGAGTCTGGGGAAAGTGTTCATGGCGCAGAAGATCTGGCGCAACCGAGTGGGGTAACCCCTAGTAATAAACGCCTTCCTCAGCTTGTTGTATGAGGCACGGGCTTTAGGGGTTGAAGAAAGGTTTAACCATGAATCAGAAGATCAAGAAGAATAAAATCAGGAATGTAATAAATTGGATAGAACTTGGCAAAATAAAATCTGTCATTAATGTCATAACAAAACAAACTTTGGCGATAGAGACGTGGTGAGAATGAAGAGCACTAGAACAAAAAAGGAAATACTGGCAAAAAAATAATGAATGGAAACAATGATATTACAGATTTAAAAACGAAGGAAAGAAAGAAAGAAGGAAAGAAAGAAAGAAAGAAAGAAAGAAAGAAAGAACAGTATGCAGTAAAAATAAATAAATAAATAAATAAATAAATAAATAAATAAATAAATAAATAAATAAATAAATAAATAAATAAATAAATAAAATAACCTGGATTAAAGCCACTTATTAATTACTTTTTTAAAAAATTATTATTATAACAAACCAGTGGCTGCAAACATTTATGCAACACTGAGTCTGCTCCATTAACTACAGCAGCACTAAAACCCAAGTGCTGCTATCATTATGTATGTAGTCCGACTCGTTGGCTGAACGGTCAGCGTACTGGCCTTCGGTTCAGAGGGTCCCGGGTTCGATTCCTGGCCGGGTCGGGGATTTTAACTTTCATTGGTTAATTCCAGTGGCCCGGGGGCTGGGTGTTTGTGCTGTCCCCAACATCCTTGCAACTCACACACCACACATAACACTATCCTCCACCACAATAATACGCAGTTCCCTACACATGGCAGATGCCGCCCACCCTCATCGGAGGGTCTGCCTTACAAGGGCTGCACTCGGCTAGTAATAGCCACACGAAAAAAAAGAAGAAAAAAATTATGTATGTAGATGACACATATTCAGTCTGGCCACATGAAAGAGAAAACATCAAATGAATTTTTGGAACACCTAAATTCCATTAACAGGAAGATTAAGTTCACAATGGATATAGAAAATGAAGGTAACTGACCTTTTGTTGATGTGATAGTGTACAAGAAGAACGATAGTACAATAGACCATGCAATGAACAAGAAACCTACACATTCTGAAAGATACCTTCAAAAATCCTCACCTCTGCCAGAAAGCAGCTCTCCTTCATATGTTATTTACCAGGGTGAATAATGTTGCAGATGCTGATAACCACTCGAGTGCATTAAGAGAACTGACAACATCCATGAAGAAAAAAAGGCTATACATCAGGAGACATAGCACAAGCAGTAAAGATCAAGAAGTCTAACTGGGATGGTACAAACCAGGAATACAGAAAAAAGAAAAGGGTATAACAGTGACGAACAGTAGTGGGGACAGTGTACTACTTCCTTGCTGAACTCCACTCTTGGTCTCAAACCATGATGATCGACCTTCCCCAGTTTGTACACAGCTAGTACAGTCTTTGTACAACATCTGAATTTTCCTTACCAGCCCTTCAGGCACATTTATTTTCCTCAGACACTCCCAGATCTTATCACTTATAACACTATCATAGGCCTTTTCTATACAATGACCAAGTTCTTGCCTTTCTCCCAATACTTTTCCATCCGCATGCGGGTGCTAGAAATTAGATCCATTGTTGATCTGTTACTTCTGAATCCATATTGCTCCTCCTCTAACTGTGGTTCAATGATGGTTCTCAATCTTCTTTCTATGATCTTCTCTAGAATGTTTATCCCATGAGATAGCAGTGTTATTCCTCTATAGTTACTGGATTTCCGTCAGCTACCTTTCTTAAACAGGGAAATTATAATGCCCTTGCTCCAATCTGCAGGTATTTTGTTGTCTGTCCATACGGCATTTAGTACTCTGTGCAGCATTTGTATACCCTGGATGCCTGCTGCCTTTAACATGTCCGCATTCACTTCATCTGCACCCGAAGATTTTCTTTTAGGCATAGATTTTAAGGCTGTCTCAGTTTCTGTACAGGTGAGGGGAGTTCTTCATTGTAGACTTGGATTTCTGGTTTTGAATTTTGTTCTTGAACTGGTCTATTCAGCAGGTGCGAAATGGTTCTTCAGGACTTCTCTCATGTCACTTTCTGTCCTAACCAGATTTCCATTTTCATCTTCAAGTGCCTTTATGGTATTCATTGGTTTCCTTTTACCTCTGATAACACTATACAGTAGTTTCTTATTGCCTCTGCTGTCTTCCTCCAGTTTCTGAGTGAATATATTCCATGCCTTGGTCTTTTCTTCTTCTTCAACTGTTCTTTTAACGTCCAGTTGCTTGTTTCGGTATAATTGATCTTTGCCTCATCCCTAGTAAGATCCGGTTTATTTATCTCCCGATCCTTTTCTTTCCGCAAGAGATTTCTTAACCAGTGTGTTCCTTAGTCTGGTCCATTCTGCCTCTCTATTTTTCCTTTCATCTCTCGGTAACAGGGTTTTTATCCGGTTCTGATACTCAGTTCTCTTATCTGTTTTCTGGGGTTTCCATACTTCGATTTTTGGCATTTTCCTGTTCTGTACTTTTGGCACATAGAAGTTTCTCAGGTCCACTACTAATAGACTGTGGTCACTGTCAAGGCTCTCGCTGGGTATTACTCTGACATCTGTTACCATTCTGCTCCTTTCTTCATCTGAGGTGACATAATCAATTATAGTCCTTTGTAGTCCATCCTTTCTACAATACAGACCCTCAAATCCTCTCTGACCCAGCGAGGGTAATCGCGCCTGTAAAAGACTTCTATGCTTGATTTTTGAGGGAAGCCATAGAGATAGAGCTGCGTCCAAATAACTTCAACAAGGAAGATGGCTTTCATCAAATATGTGGAGACCTGTACTCCATAAATACATGCATAATACCGCCATGGCACAGAGCAACGCACTCCAGGAACTGTTGATAGAGGGCGGTGAATCAGTAACTTTACTCCCATCCACCACAGCACAGCGCGATACCAGAGTCCAGTTAGTGGGGGGCCGTAGATTAGTATGGACGTGACTTCCATGTTCTTTCAAGAATTTCTATGATCACTGTCAGAAGCAGAACTTAATATGCCCTGATGAAGGCAAGTGTAATTTGGCAGAAAGCCTGGCTTTGTTTTACTAATAAATAGGCTTTGTTTTAGTCCAGATAATTATATTTATTTTCATACAATGAGCCACAAAAACCTGCATTCATTAACATTATGCAGTATTTAGATTGATGTTTTTTATGGTCCGTGATTGTAAACATGATAATAAGCTTATGGGCTTTTGCCGTGTTAGAAAACAAGGTGAAATTCTTTACATTTCACAGAGAAATTATTATGTCTCATATTATACAGAATACACAGTGCATACAGGTTATAAAGGTGTCTCTTGAGAAGGAAAAAGACCTCACCTGTTTAGGAAACATAAGCCACTCTTCAGACAGTTGTTGCAGTTCTGAAGGAAGACCATTGTCTACACTATCTCTACAACCACCAGATTGCACACACGGTACCATACTCCGCACCTGGATGTGGTTTACATCAAAGTGGAAATTTTCAGTCAATTTCCTACCTTGTTTTGCATCAAACAAGGATAAAGTTGTGAGGTAAGGCTCCACCTGCAAATAATTTGATCATTAACTAGAATGAACCGAAAATGAAGTGAAATAGACAAGTTACGCTCTTCTTCCAGCATATTAGGCTGTATTTACACTGTGGCTATGTCAACAACAGCCTAATATCATGGAGGACCATAAATTGTCAGTTGAACACCAGTATACAAAACTAAATCTCTCTGGAGTAAACTGCTTTCCCTACCAATGTTGTATACTTATGAGGGAGTAAATCTAGTAGGAAAGAAAAAAGCACATATCACCAGCATTACTAACAATACACTTCAGATCAAAGAAGAATAAGAGTAGGATAAAACAGAACACCACTTTAATCTACTTAGAAAGGACATAGAAAAAAAAATGCCCAGTAAAGTATAACAACTTGACAAAAGAATAGGAGGATGCTTTACTATATCGGTCCTTGAACAGGGCTATCACTACTCTCATCTATCCTATCCTCACCATCTTGATTGTTACTATGGTAAAACATCAATAAATTGAATATCAAGAGAAGAGACAAATGCTTCAATTTTTAGAGATTTCGAGTAACCAAGTTTTCTTTCTTCGTCTTCTCCATATTCTTATTCGCGAATGGGTCACTTCGGACCATGCAAAATCAACAATTTCTAGCCTTCCTGTTGGCCAAGTATTCCTTCATGCACAACGATTGGATCTGTTTTTGTGCTCTGACCATGTATGTTGTGTAGTCTTCTCTTCTTCCTCGAAACCCTGTGTATGAGTGATTTTTCTGAGTTCATTCCGGGCAAGTGAGTTTGGTGATCCTAATGCCTTCAGGTCTTTTTCTGTAAGCTTGTGCCAATTCAGTCTAGTGGCCTTGTTCTTTATGAAGGTATTTTGTGCATTAGTCTGTTCAGGCCCATTCTTTCTAAATGTCCCATGAATTGAATACTTCGCATTCGTAGTGTGCCTGTGATTTTGGAATTTTTAAAATATATTTCTGTGTTAGGCTTTGGTTCTTGGCCCAAGGATTTTTCTCATTATTTTATGTTCTTTCACTTCTATTTGGTGTTTTAGTGTTTTGTGTTGGAGATTGAGTGTCTCTGAAGCATAGAGTGCTTACAGTTGTATAATGTCGGATTTTGCAGTTCCAGGAGAGGCTCTTTTTGTTGTATACATTTCTTGTTAACTGAAAAGCAATCTCCATTTTCTGGAGTCTCGATTCAATAGATTTCTTTTCATTACAGTTTGCTGTAATCCATTCACCTAAATACTTAACTTTGTTTACTCTAAAGATCTTGTTATTGCTAATTAGAAGTTCATTAGATGCGATTTTGATGTCGGTCTTAAATTTTGTTTTTTCAAACTAGATTTGTAATCCAAGTTTCGCTGCATGTTCTTGTAGTAGTTCAAGTCGTTTTTGTCTATCAGAGATATCTTGGGTAATTAGTACCATGTCATCAGCAAATGCTAAGCAGTCTAACTTTATGCCTTTCAGTTCTGGCACCATTCGGTGGGTTGGTGCACCAGCTTTTCTCCATTCCCGTACAATTTTCTCAAGCGCACAACTGAAGAGCAACGGAGATAGTCCATCGCCTTGTCGTACTCCTGTGTCTATTTGAAATTCTGTGCTCAAATTTTCCATAAACTTCACCTTGGATTTGGTTTCCATGAGTGTTTATTTGATAGTGTTTGTTGTTTTCTGCTAAAGTTTTCTGAATCCGCCTTGATATTTGTCGATTTCTGGATCCAGTTGAGATTCTGCACGGTTCAAGATAGCTTTGGATAGAATTTTATAGACTATTGACAGCAGTGAAATTCCACGATATTTGTTGGGGTCTTGTCTTCCTTCCTTTTTTGTACAGTGGATGTATGATCGCCATCTTCCATTCTGCAGTGATTTTTTCAGTTCGATAGATTGCATCCATAATTTCTTTGAGTATTGTGATGAGATTTTCTCCTGGATTTTTCCACAGTTCTGCAGTAATTTGACCATCTCCTGATGCTGTGTCATTTTTCAATGAATGAATTACCTTTTTAATTTCCTGTACACAGGGTGGTTCTGAGTCTGAGTTACATTGTGCTGGGTAGAATCTGAATTTTTCTTGGGGCTTTTCACAATTTAATAATTTGAAAAAGTATTTCCCTAGAATTTTACAGTTTTCAGCGTTGCTGTAAGCCATTTTCCCAAGTTCATTCTTCAATTGGAGCGACGGAGGGGAATACTTGGTTAATTTTTGTTTGAATGTTCTGCAGTAATTTCGTGAATTGTGTTTCTTGAAATCAGATTCTGTTTCTTGTAATTTTGTGTCCTCGTGCTGTTTACAAATCTTTCTTATATATGTAGTTCCTCGTGCTGTTTACAAATCTTTCTTATATATGTAGTGACCATTTTTCTGACATCTTTAAGGTCCTGTCTAGTTTTTGGATTTCTACTGTATGACCAATTTAGCCATGCCTTCTGTCTGAGTTTCATGAGTTGATCACACTCATCTGTCCACCATGCGTGTTTCCATGTCTTGGATTGTGGTGCTATGTTTTCTGCAATTTTTACAAGCCCTGCTTGAAATTGTTGCCAGTTTGTGGATTCAATTTTTATCTTTCTTTTCTAAACTGGTTATTGCCTTTTACCTTTTGTAAATCGTATTTACAGTGTGGAGGTTTCTGAGTGAACTTTCTCTTTTCTGGAATGATGTCCAAAGAGAATTTTGTGGGGTAATGGTCTGAATCTAGATCTAGTTCTTTAAGAACTTTGAGATTCATAATTTTTACTGTGTTTTGGCAGGACATCATTACATGGTCCAGTTGGTATTCACCTAACAGTGGATTAGACGAGATCCAAGTTTTGGTTTTAGACGGCTTTTTCTTGAAAAATGTATTTGGAAAAAAAGTCATTGTTTTTGCAGATCTCAATGAGTCGCATTCCATTCTTGTTAGTCTACTTGTCCTGACCATTTACGGACCTAGTATCTATATTTGAGCATTGAAGTCACCAACGAGGACTTTGACATGACTTTTTGGTATTTTTTGGAGAATATTATCTAAATGATTCCAGAATTCTTTCACCTTTTCTGGGTTGTTTCTGTTGTCGATATTAAGTGGTGTGCGTCCATTGATTAGCGTGTAGATCTTGTTTGCTGATTTTGTCAGTGTAGAGAGTCGACCTGAGTGGGACTTGAAAGATATAACTGAATGTAATTGACTTACGTACTATAAATCCAGTCCCAAATTGTGGACAGTTCATCATAACTCGTTCTCCTGGTTTTCCTTTGTATATTCTGTATCCTTCTGGATCAAAAGGATACTTATCTTTGTATCGTGATTCTTGAAATACAATAATTTTAATTTTGCATTCTCTGGATTTGTCTAGGATACCTTTAAGTTTTACAATTTTCAAAAGGGAATTGGTGTTGAATGTCATAAGCCAAATTCTTGATTTCGGTTGGATTTTGCTCTTAAGGGGTCTCGAGGAACTCCGACTTACCTCTATGCATACTTCCGTGGCCTCCGCAGAATCTGAATAGACCACTTGTGGTTTTTCAACCGTGAGATTTGACCCACTGGGGTAATTCTCTTTTGAAGGTGCTATATCCATATTGATTTACTTGGAACGGATTTTTGACTGAGTTTGGGATCCCAGTCTGATTGAGCTCAGAGTTCCACTTCTGAGTTTATTAATTCAGCTGCCACTAACATGTGGATCAGACGCTGTCAGGGTACCGTCACTAACATGTGAAACCGTTGTGTCCTTTCCTCCTTCGTCAAATCATGTGGTTCTTCCGCCTTCTCAACCTTTGGAAAACACACTTCCTCTTCTGCTGTTGAAGCAACTGACTGTTTTTCTTTTACCTCAGTTGATCCACGGGTGCTTATTTAGCAAAGCCTTATTCACACCTGTCCTGTATATCTACAGGAACCTCCCCTATCAGCCATTGGGATGTGCCATGTCAAGGTTTCAATAAAATAAGATGCAATTTATTAAGGTTTTGTACAAAATTTCACTAACCATATCCTTTTCCCTTTTACTTTTCACATAAAAAAATAAAAATTAAAAAAAATTTTAAAAATGTGTTTTTAATTTCTAGTAAATAATGTTTTAAAATAATTGGAGTTTGTGAAATATCACTGAAAAACACTTTACAATAAAAGACTTTGGTGTTTTAAATTAAAACACTGTACAAGATAAAACAATGTGACCCACTAGTTTTTGCATTCTTGGAATCCACATCACATCGATAACTTTGAATCCTGATAATTACAATAATATCAGATGGTATTGAATAGACAAATGGTGCGCTTTAAGGGACGCTCTGAGTCGATTACTATTTAACATGATGACTGCAGATATAGCAGAAACCATTCCAACAGGACATGTGGATGATATCGTCGTCGTTCAGGCAGAAGTCACTAAGTCAGAAATTGGCGGTTTTGAGTTAGGTGCAAAACCATACTAACAAAATGACGCTATATCGGCAGGTAGAACTTACTAAGTCATATTGAGCATTCCATTGCAAACTGCACTCGCTATTTTCACTAAGTGCATTTTTCCGGTTTGTTAGACAGAAGTTCCTTAGTCCACTTAGTGACTTCTGTTTGGAGCAAGTTCTTCCTTTGATTATTGTTCAGTAGAATTCACATCATATTATGTAGCTGTTATAACAATAACTCTGTCCATTTTTTACCATAATAATTACATTATGGCTGCGTCATTATTACAATGTTTTTTCAGTCGCCAGAAAGCTGGTATTTGTGTTAAAAGCTGGTTGATATCCGTAAGTTTGCAAAAATGTTGAAGTGTAAAATATGTGATTAATCTTAAGAAAGCAGAAGTCACCTTATACAAAGGGCAGTAGGAAAGTTTTGCAATATGCAAAAATGGTTGGCTGGACACCCCTGTTATGGTGAGGGATGAAAAGAGGGGTGAAAACCGGTCTAGGAGACAGCAAGGTGCTACCTTCACACCAATTGTTACCAAGCAGTGGGATTGAAAGAAGGTTAAGATGTCAGTGTGGTCTAAAGGTGAGTATCGCGCAATTATCCGCTACAATTTTGCTCGTGGATTAACTGTTGACCAGTGCCTGAAGGAAATGACTCCTGTTCTGGGGAAAGACTATCCACATCGGACAACAATTTTCTGCTGATACAAAGAGTTCCAGAGGGGAAATTTTGGGGTTGAAGATGATCCTCCTCCTGGGTGCCCGTCTGAATCAGTGACTGAGGAAAACATTGAATAATAATAATAATAATAATAATAATAATAATAATAATAATAATGTTATTTGATTTACGTCCCATTAACTACTTTTTAAGGTCTTCGGAGGCGCCGAGGTGCCGGAATTTAGTCCCGCAGGAGTTCTTTTACGTTCCAGTAAATCTACCGACACGAGGCTGTCGTATTTGAGCACCTTCAAATACCACCGGACTGAGCCAGGATCGAACCTGCCAAGTTGGGGTTAGAAGGCCAGCACCTTAACCGCCTCAGCCACTCAGCCCGGCGGAAAACATTGAAGCTGTGAGGAAAATGTTGCAGCAAGAGAGGCGGTTGACATATCAGAAGGTAGAAGAGACCCGCCACATCCCTACACCAGCTATTCATTCAATTCTACACGACCATCTCCATGTTAGAAAGGTTTGTTCTCTTGGGGTGCCCCATTCACTTTCAGAGGAACAAAGGGCACATCAAGTAAAATGGTGCCGAAAAATGCTAAAACAGTTTGAAAATGGGACTTCACATAACGTCAATAGCATCATTACAGGTGATGAAACTTGGCTTTATTATTACGATGTCTCAACAAAATCCCAGAACAACGTGTGGCTGTTTGAAGATGAGGGTACTCCTGTGACTGTTCGAAAGTCAAGATCAGTGAAGAAAAGGATGATTGCAGTATTCTTCACTAAACGGGACATCGTGACTCAGGTTGTGCTAGAAACACAAAGGACAGTTACTGAGAAGTGGTACAGTGAGACTTGTCTGCCTCAGGTCATCCAGGCTCTCAAGCAGCTCTGTCCAAGGTCACGGCTCAACACTTGGCACTTGCATCACGACAACGCTCCAGCACATCGTGCAAATGTATCAATGGGTTTTCTTGCCAGATCAGGGTTGACTGTGCTTGATCACCCTCTATACAGTCCTGATCTTGCCCCATGTGACTTCGCACCCTTCCCAGAAGTGAAGATGAAGCTGAAAGGGTGGCGTTTTGCATCTGACGAGGAGCTTCTGGCAGCATGGAATCAAGTGTGAAAATGTAACCGGAAAAAAAAATGGCAGAGATGGTTCAGTGACTGCTTTCGAAGTATGGAGAAGTGTATCGAGTGTAGTGAAAATGTATTTTGAAAAAGTCTAAAGCGTTCACTTACATCGCAAAACTTCCCTAGTGCCCTTTGATTGTGTAACAAAACCAAGGACAGTGATGGAAATAAAGTAAACCGGTTGAAAGTAAAGTGCTTTAGATTTGAAAAGGATGCACCGGGTATTCTCAAATATCGATATGGTCATTCTGAAAGATATCCTTGAGATAAATTTGGCCGAGGTCACCCAAAAAAGATGCCCAGCCTTCAGAAGGCTTACAAAACTCTTTTCCCTATCTATGTATGTATGTATGTTCAGTCTTCAGCCCTAAGGCTGATTGGATCCTCAACAGCTCTGCCATCAGCTGTCATAGATGGCCTAGGCATCACTGAAGAGGAGTACTAGGGAAATGAGGAGTGAGGTAGATTCCCGTTGCTTTCCTCACCGAGCCAGAAGTTGCTATTACATATCAGTCTGCCAAGCCCAATGAAATGCATGCACCAACCGACCCTATGAGCAACATTTTCACACCATTCATAGCAGGGACTGGCTGTAGAAGGAATGGCATTACTAGCATCGCTCATACCTCAGTCACTTTCATATTATCAAAGCCAAGGATAAGACAGAGACAGATCTATGAAAGTAATAAAATTGCTCTAGCCCATAGCAGAAGACATAGTGCACTGTAAACACTAGGTCCTGCCAGCAAAGGCAACTTTTCCCTATATTAGAAGAAAAGTACAAGGATGTTATTAGTCTCTGCAATAAAGGAGTTATTCCAACAGAATTTCAAGCATGAAACCGTCCTTACCCCATTGAGGTGCAGTGAGGGATCGAAATCCAGAACCAAGTGTGGACAGTGAATTAAAATATGACACCAAGCAAGCAAGCAAGCAAGCAAGCAAGCAAGCAAGCAAGCAAGCAAGCAAGCAAGCAAGCAAGCAAGCAAGCAAGCAAGCAAGCAAGCAAGCAAGCAAGCAAGCAAGCAAGCAAGCAAGCAAGCAAGCAAGCAAGCAAGCAAGCAAGCAAGCAAGCAAGCAAGCAAGCAAGCAAGCAAGCAAGCAAGCAAGCAAGCAAGCAAGCAAGCAAGCAAGCAAGCAAGCAAGCAAGCAAGCAAGCAAGCAAGCAAGCAAGCAAGCAAGCAAGCAAGCAAGCAAGCAAGCAAGCAAGCAAGCAAGCAAGCAAGCAAGCAAGCAAGCAAGCAAGCAAGCAAGCAAGCAAGCAAGCAAGCAAGCAAGCAAGCAAGCAAGCAAGCAAGCAAGCAAGCAAGCAAGCAAGCAAGCAAGCAAGCAAGCAAGCAAGCAAGCAAGCAAGCAAGCAAGCAAGCAAGCAAGCAAGCAAGCAAGCAAGCAAGCAAGCAAGCAAGCAAGCAAGCAAGCAAGCAAGCAAGCAAGCAAGCAAGCAAGCAAGCAAGCAAGCAAGCAAGCAAGCAAGCAAGCAAGCAAGCAAGCAAGCAAGCAAGCAAGCAAGCAAGCAAGCAAGCAAGCAAGCAAGCAAGCAAGCAAGCAAGCAAGCAAGCAAGCAAGCAAGCAAGCAAGCAAGCAAGCAAGCAAGCAAGCAAGCAAGCAAGCAAGCAAGCAAGCAAGCAAGCAAGCAAGCAAGCAAGCAAGCAAGCAAGCAAGCAAGCAAGCAAGCAAGCAAGCAAGCAAGCAAGCAAGCAAGCAAGCAAGCAAGCAAGCAAGCAAGCAAGCAAGCAAGCAAGCAAGCAAGCAAGCAAGCAAGCAAGCAAGCAAGCAAGCAAGCAAGCAAGCAAGCAAGCAAGCAAGCAAGCAAGCAAGCAAGCAAGCAAGCAAGCAAGCAAGCAAGCAAGCAAGCAAGCAAGCAAGCAAGCAAGCAAGCAAGCAAGCAAGCAAGCAAGCAAGCAAGCAAGCAAGCAAGCAAGCAAGCAAGCAAGCAAGCAAGCAAGCAAGCAAGCAAGCAAGCAAGCAAGCAAGCAAGCAAGCAAGCAAGCAAGCAAGCAAGCAAGCAAGCAAGCAAGCAAGCAAGCAAGCAAGCAAGCAAGCAAGCAAGCAAGCAAGCAAGCAAGCAAGCAAGCAAGCAAGCAAGCAAGCAAGCAAGCAAGCAAGCAAGCAAGCAAGCAAGCAAGCAAGCAAGCAAGCAAGCAAGCAAGCAAGCAAGCAAGCAAGCAAGCAAGCAAGCAAGCAAGCAAGCAAGCAAGCAAGCAAGCAAGCAAGCAAGCAAGCAAGCAAGCAAGCAAGCAAGCAAGCAAGCAAGCAAGCAAGCAAGCAAGCAAGCAAGCAAGCAAGCAAGCAAGCAAGCAAGCAAGCAAGCAAGCAAGCAAGCAAGCAAGCAAGCAAGCAAGCAAGCAAGCAAGCAAGCAAGCAAGCAAGCAAGCAAGCAAGCAAGCAAGCAAGCAAGCAAGCAAGCAAGCAAGCAAGCAAGCAAGCAAGCAAGCAAGCAAGCAAGCAAGCAAGCAAGCAAGCAAGCAAGCAAGCAAGCAAGCAAGCAAGCAAGCAAGCAAGCAAGCAAGCAAGCAAGCAAGCAAGCAAGCAAGCAAGCAAGCAAGCAAGCAAGCAAGCAAGCAAGCAAGCAAGCAAGCAAGCAAGCAAGCAAGCAAGCAAGCAAGCAAGCAAGCAAGCAAGCAAGCAAGCAAGCAAGCAAGCAAGCAAGCAAGCAAGCAAGCAAGCAAGCAAGCAAGCAAGCAAGCAAGCAAGCAAGCAAGCAAGCAAGCAAGCAAGCAAGCAAGCAAGCAAGCAAGCAAGCAAGCAAGCAAGCAAGCAAGCAAGCAAGCAAGCAAGCAAGCAAGCAAGCAAGCAAGCAAGCAAGCAAGCAAGCAAGCAAGCAAGCAAGCAAGCAAGCAAGCAAGCAAGCAAGCAAGCAAGCAAGCAAGCAAGCAAGCAAGCAAGCAAGCAAGCAAGCAAGCAAGCAAGCAAGCAAGCAAGCAAGCAAGCAAGCAAGCAAGCAAGCAAGCAAGCAAGCAAGCAAGCAAGCAAGCAAGCAAGCAAGCAAGCAAGCAAGCAAGCAAGCAAGCAAGCAAGCAAGCAAGCAAGCAAGCAAGCAAGCAAGCAAGCAAGCAAGCAAGCAAGCAAGCAAGCAAGCAAGCAAGCAAGCAAGCAAGCAAGCAAGCAAGCAAGCAAGCAAGCAAGCAAGCAAGCAAGCAAGCAAGCAAGCAAGCAAGCAAGCAAGCAAGCAAGCAAGCAAGCAAGCAAGCAAGCAAGCAAGCAAGCAAGCAAGCAAGCAAGCAAGCAAGCAAGCAAGCAAGCAAGCAAGCAAGCAAGCAAGCAAGCAAGCAAGCAAGCAAGCAAGCAAGCAAGCAAGCAAGCAAGCAAGCAAGCAAGCAAGCAAGCAAGCAAGCAAGCAAGCAAGCAAGCAAGCAAGCAAGCAAGCAAGCAAGCAAGCAAGCAAGCAAGCAAGCAAGCAAGCAAGCAAGCAAGCAAGCAAGCAAGCAAGCAAGCAAGCAAGCAAGCAAGCAAGCAAGCAAGCAAGCAAGCAAGCAAGCAAGCAAGCAAGCAAGCAAGCAAGCAAGCAAGCAAGCAAGCAAGCAAGCAAGCAAGCAAGCAAGCAAGCAAGCAAGCAAGCAAGCAAGCAAGCAAGCAAGCAAGCAAGCAAGCAAGCAAGCAAGCAAGCAAGCAAGCAAGCAAGCAAGCAAGCAAGCAAGCAAGCAAGCAAGCAAGCAAGCAAGCAAGCAAGCAAGCAAGCAAGCAAGCAAGCAAGCAAGCAAGCAAGCAAGCAAGCAAGCAAGCAAGCAAGCAAGCAAGCAAGCAAGCAAGCAAGCAAGCAAGCAAGCAAGCAAGCAAGCAAGCAAGCAAGCAAGCAAGCAAGCAAGCAAGCAAGCAAGCAAGCAAGCAAGCAAGCAAGCAAGCAAGCAAGCAAGCAAGCAAGCAAGCAAGCAAGCAAGCAAGCAAGCAAGCAAGCAAGCAAGCAAGCAAGCAAGCAAGCAAGCAAGCAAGCAAGCAAGCAAGCAAGCAAGCAAGCAAGCAAGCAAGCAAGCAAGCAAGCAAGCAAGCAAGCAAGCAAGCAAGCAAGCAAGCAAGCAAGCAAGCAAGCAAGCAAGCAAGCAAGCAAGCAAGCAAGCAAGCAAGCAAGCAAGCAAGCAAGCAAGCAAGCAAGCAAGCAAGCAAGCAAGCAAGCAAGCAAGCAAGCAAGCAAGCAAGCAAGCAAGCAAGCAAGCAAGCAAGCAAGCAAGCAAGCAAGCAAGCAAGCAAGCAAGCAAGCAAGCAAGCAAGCAAGCAAGCAAGCAAGCAAGCAAGCAAGCAAGCAAGCAAGCAAGCAAGCAAGCAAGCAAGCAAGCAAGCAAGCAAGCAAGCAAGCAAGCAAGCAAGCAAGCAAGCAAGCAAGCAAGCAAGCAAGCAAGCAAGCAAGCAAGCAAGCAAGCAAGCAAGCAAGCAAGCAAGCAAGCAAGCAAGCAAGCAAGCAAGCAAGCAAGCAAGCAAGCAAGCAAGCAAGCAAGCAAGCAAGCAAGCAAGCAAGCAAGCAAGCAAGCAAGCAAGCAAGCAAGCAAGCAAGCAAGCAAGCAAGCAAGCAAGCAAGCAAGCAAGCAAGCAAGCAAGCAAGCAAGCAAGCAAGCAAGCAAGCAAGCAAGCAAGCAAGCAAGCAAGCAAGCAAGCAAGCAAGCAAGCAAGCAAGCAAGCAAGCAAGCAAGCAAGCAAGCAAGCAAGCAAGCAAGCAAGCAAGCAAGCAAGCAAGCAAGCAAGCAAGCAAGCAAGCAAGCAAGCAAGCAAGCAAGCAAGCAAGCAAGCCGTCTTTTTTCGTGGCAAAGTTACGGCTCAAGGCCCACTCTTAGACTTAACCACAATATTTAAAATAATTAACGTACATATAATATTTAAATACAACAAATCTTTTTAAAATAATACGGTACTAATAGAAAATTTGGAGATTGTAATAAAAAACTATTATAGAATGTACAACACGACAATCTAAGTGTACATGATAATAAATATAAAACTAACAGTAGTGATAATAAGAGACGGAAACACAGAAAAAACCTATAACTAGCAAATATATTTCTAATATTTATGAAAATACACTCATTCACACTACACACATCGAAAAGTCAGCTAGAAGTATTCAGAAAGTGATTTCGGCAATCCATCATAAATCTCCTACGAGAACGCAAATCCCTAACGGTAGCAGGTAGGGTATACCACAGCCTCGCGGCAGTGACTACAAAGGAGCGGTTGTAGGTCCTGGAGTGACTGAGAGATATTGTTAAACAGGAGCCAGATTGTGTATCGTGGTTATGATAGGAGGAGAGGTAATTAAATTTTGAAGAGAGATAATCGGTACACCTGTGTTTAGAACTCCATGCAGAAGAGACAACATGTGGAGACTGCGACACTCATGAACACGAAGCCATGACAACTCCCTGCAATAAGGTGAAATGTGACAACTCCCTGCAATAAGGTGAAATGTGAGAACCATATCGCAGCTTAAATATGAATCAAATACAGGTGTTTAAACTCCATTCAAGCATCTTGTTACTGTCTTGAGATATGTCCGTAAGTACAGTGTCGCAGTAGTCTAGAATTGGTAAGATTAGGGATTTTACCAGTTATATTTTAAGATTTTTTGGAAATATAGTAGAGTAGCGTTTGAGAGAAAAAAGGGATTTCTGCACTTTACGGCATGTATTTGTCACTTGTTCAGTTCAATTCAGTGTCTTAGTCATTATAACGCCCAAGTTTCTTACTGACGTACAATAGGGCACGACAATATTATTTAAAATAATTGGGGTTCATGTCTACTTTTTAACAAGTTGAGGTTTATTTTGGTACCAAATATAATAGCCTGAGTTTTGTTAGGATTTATTAACAAGCTGTTATTTTTCGCATAGTCATTCAGTCGTCGTAAGTCAAAATTTACTCTGTCAATGGCTACATCTATGTCTTGTGGATATGAGTGATAATAAATCTGAAGATCATCTGCATATATATGGTACTTGCTATATTTCAATGCGTCCCCTATGTCGTTCACACTAACAATAAATAAAAGTAGGCCCAAAACTGACCCCTGCGGGACACCTATTGATTTGTTGTGCCATCCTGAGTACATTGTTCCTACTGATACTCGTTGCCGACGGTCAGTGAGGTAAGAGCTAAAAAATTTAAGAAATGTCATATTAAAGTTGAGACTACGGAGTTTCAGCAGTAGTAACCCAGGGCTAACTGTGTCAAAGGCGCTGCTTAGGTCTAGTAGTGTTGCTACAGTCACATATTGTTGGTCTATCGCTTGTCTGATGTCGTCCATAACTCGCAGTAATGCTGTCGCGGTACTATGTCCTTTTTTAAAGCCGGATTGAAAAGGGTCAAGGAGGGAATTTTGGGTCAGGTATACAGTGATTTGTGCATGAATCAGACGTTCCAGTGCTTTTGCGAGGGGTGGCAGGAAGAACACAGGGCGGTAATCTGATGGAGAATCCAAGGTATTGTTTTTCGGGATAGGCCTTATTAGTGCGTCTTTCCAAACATTAGGGAATACTCCATTGGTCAGGCAGTAGTTGAATATGTGAGTCAGTATTGGTAGTACAGCCCTGATGATGTTTTTAATTAATTTTATAGAGATACTGTCATTACCTGTCGCATCGGAAGTGATAGAGTACAGCACACGTTTAACATCATTTGCGCTAACGGTGTGGAAAGAGAACTGGTCGCGCTCGGAACAGCGTGCTAAGTTTATGGGATTAGCCGGTAAAGGAACTGGTCCGACTTTAGGCTGAGAAAAGTAATCATTTAAGGTATCTAGAGATATGGTGGGAATGTGCTCTTCTATGGCTTTGCCTATGCCCAAAGATCGTAACTTCTTCCAGGTTTGGTTTAAATTATTATTTCCCGCTAACTGTTGAAAGTAGTGGCATTTACTGTTTCTAATTAGCTGTTTAACTTTGTTTCTAAGTATCCTGTATTGCTCAAAGTCATCTTTGTCATGTGTTCGTCTGAATTGTCTGTACCAACGGTCACGGCTGGCCAAAACAGATCTTATCTCGGTCGTCAGCCAGGAAGAAGGCGGGCGGGTAAATCTTACCTGCCTCTCCGGAGCATGTTTGTCATACAAGTTCAGCACTAATGAGTTGAATCTGTTGACTTTTGAGTCAATGTCATGAAAATTACGTATGTCATCCCACGGTAAGTTATACGCGTCATTACGTAGGTCATCTAATTCAATATGTTTTATGTCTCTTAAAATAATGTAGCATGTTTTATACTACTTTCTGGGGTTGATTTGAAATTATAAGATCAATTAAAGTGTGAGTCGAGTGGTCAGGGTAGTAGACGTGATTCGTAGCGTTAAGTGGTAGGATTTCCATGTTCAGAGCATGGAATATGTGACACAACTTATCCGATTCACTAGTTTGTTTTAACAAGTCTACGACATCTTCGTAGACCGAGATAAGATCAGTTAAAGCTGCTTCGAATTCCCCCATTTGTCTAATATTAGGTGGCTTATATACAATTCCTATTAATATTTTCTTATTACAGTCGAGTTCAACAAACATACACTCAGGTCGCAGGGGAAGGCTTGGGTCTGAGGTGCAGATAATCTTGCATTTTAAATCATTCCTGTAGTAAAAGGCAACTCCACCACCTCGTCTGTCAGTACGGTCATGTCGTAAGAGCGAGTATCCGTCGAGATTTACAGCAGATGACGGCAAATCTCCACGTAACCAGCTTTCTGATATGCCAATACAATGCACCTTATTATTTTTGAAAATTGCCCTTAGTTCTTCTAGGTGAGCTGCAATGGATAGTGAATTTAGGTGACAACACGAGAGAGCTCTTGGGTGATTCATCAGCTGTCGCCTCAGAATGGATCCCGTTGCTTCAGAGTATGGGAGGGGTGAGGGTTGAGTTAAGAGGGGAGGGGAGAAATGCGGGTCGTTGACACAAGGGGTAGATTCGTCTACCAACATAACAGGAAAACTAATAGTAGGTACATGAAATAAGATGAGCTTACCTGAGAACAGCACTGAATACATCCACTGACTATTACATACACATAGGCATGGGCATAGGAAAAACACATGAACAGCTTCACACATGAACAGCTTCAGGTACCTGACATTCCACTCGACGATTTAAATGAGTATTTCACGGAAGAGAGAGCTCAGTCTAATGCGCTTAACAGACCACACGTAAATAACGTCCCAACACCTGTCCCACAAAATCGCCCCTGCATTGCCTTTCGTATCGTCAGTACTAATGAAGTTAAGAAAGTCTTGTAT
Organism: Anabrus simplex; assembly: GCF_040414725.1. Lineage (NCBI taxonomy): Eukaryota > Metazoa > Arthropoda > Insecta > Orthoptera > Tettigoniidae > Anabrus > Anabrus simplex. The sequence goes on along the minus strand of NC_090271.1, from coordinate 307,251,111 downwards.
TCTATTAAATCCAAAGCAAGCGGTGTCGACGAAATTCCTATTACTTTCATACATAATATTATTGGCGCTATTCTACCCATTCTCACCCATATTTTTAATTACTGTCTCAAAAACGGCACATTACCGCCAATTTGGAAGTACGCCAATGTAATTCCACTTCCTAAAAACCCAGGTTCGAAACTCCCATCCGATTACCATCCCATTTCGATTCTCCCTGCTCTCTCCAAAGCGTTAGAGCGGTTGGTACATGCGCAAATATTGGAATACCTTCAGGCTCACTCTCTTCTTGACCCCCTGCAATCTGGCTTCAAGAAGGGTCATAGCACAGCCACTGCCTTACTCAAAGTGACTAAGGACATCAGACAAGCAATGGACGAAAGACAAGTGACAATACTCACACTCCTTGACTTCAGCAGTGCTTTTGACACGATAAACATCCAGACATTGCTGATGAAGCTCAAATCATTCTTCGGTAATGTTGCTTTAAAATTTTTCACCGCATATCTCACAGATCGTATGCAACGTGTTACAGTATAAGATACTGCTTCTCAGTGGCGACTCCGGAAGGCAGGAACTCCCCAAGGTTCTGTTCTTGGCCCCCTTTTGTTTGTCCTCTATGTAAATGATATCTCCTCTAAAATAAAGTACAATAGATATCACCTCTTTGCCGACGACCTCCAGATTTACCGCCACGTTAATATAAATGATATATCAAATGCAATAAGAGATATTAACTCCGACCTTCAACAACTCGGTGTGTACGCCAGTGAAAACTCTCTCCTCCTCAACCCCCAAAAAACTCAAACAATTATTATCGGTTCTCAGAAATTATTAAACATCATTTATAAAAATTATGCTATTCCTCCGGTGACATTAAATGCCACCGTAATCCTGTTCAGTAAGGAAGTGAAGAACCTAGGTATGACCCTGACTGAAACTCTTGACTGGTCTGCACATGTAAGAAGTACATGTAGAAAGATGTACGCGACGTTACACCCTCTAAAACGACATAAGGACATTTTGCCACAAGACGTAAAAATAAAACTACTCCAAACTTTGATACTACCAATACTTGACTACTGCGACATTGTCCTCATTGATGCAACCCGTGAACAAACTATGAAACTTCAACGAGCATTGAACTCTGGTCTTCGATTTGTTTTTAACTTGAGTTACGATGCTCGCATAACCCCTAGCTACACATTTCTTTCCTGGCTGAAACCCGAGAGGCGACGGAAATGACATGTACTTACGTTGATATATCGAACTCAGAAGGAAAATCTACCCAAATACATCTCTTCAAAATTCCATTTATTATCCTCATTACATAATTGTAACACTAGATCTGGCACTTCCCTCGCTATTCCCGTCAACCACTCATCAATATATAACAGATCCTTCGTTGTGGCTGGGTCACGACTTTGGAATTCACTCCCAGCTGCTGTCAGGAACTCAAACTCAATATCGAAATTTAAGACTGCATGTAGAGATTACCTGTTGAATACCGCTGATTGTCTCGTGTGATTGTTTCGTGTGTATGATGACGTATGATAGGTTGTGTGATTGTGATTTTTATTATTATTATTATTATTATTATTATTATTATTATTATTATTATTATAGTGTAATGTACATAATTTTAGCTTCTTACTCATGTACATAGATCACTTTTATGGCCATACTTATATTTCCATTTACTTTATTACTTATTGTGTTCTCTTTTTGCATTGCTTTCTTTTCAGTTTGTATCTTACTTTTTCATTATGACTTTGTCTCTCATTACCAATACGCTCCAAATTTTATTCTATTTTGTTTGTTGAACTCTGCTTTCTTTCTTCATTATATGTTGTCCAAATCTGTAATTTTTAGCTTATCTTTGATTTTATGATAGAACAGTACATTTCTTTTATATATGTATTATCTGTAGATTAATTATGTGGTTAAGTGTAAGAGAGGGCCACGAGCCCTAACTTCGCCACTGCTAAAGTCAATAAATAAATAAATAATAAAATTGAACAGTCCACTCGTTCATCCTACAAAGCTAAGGCATTTAGTTGCGCAATCTTGCATATTTGAAACTTTGTGTTATCTTTCAAAACACATATTCTCCCGTCCTGAGTCCAACAGTTTCTTGGTCCCCAAAAGTCCCTAGCACAATTTAATATACTTTTCCTCACACTTGTGAGGGACTCTGTGAGAAGAAGTCCACTCCCTTTCAGTGCACGCTTGGCTCGCCACACACGATCTCGATCATGATAGCGCAGGAATTTAATTATAATCAGACGATTTCCTTGCGCAACCACTTGTGCAGATGTCTGGCTTCGGCGCCCCAGCCGGTGACAGTGATCAACGTCACTCATTGAGAGCTCAATCGAAAATTTATTTTTTATTATATCCAAAGACTTATTATATACATCTTCAGACGGTTCTTCCGGGACGCCGTGTAGCAGTAGGCAATTTCGGCGACTATATTGCTCTGCCTCATCCTGTTTCTGAATTTTATCCTCAATCACGCTTAGTTGTTTCTTCAGGTCACCAATTGCAGTTGTTACTTGCGACTTGAATGCCTGGAATTCGCCGTCCAGCGTTTGAAGTACAGTCGGAGGGTCGGCAGCACTTACAGCAGAGTCCAAGCGAGCTTGAAAGTCCTTCATCACTTCTTCAAATTCACTTATTTTCCTAGTTGCATCTTTCAAAGCCATGACGGGAGTGTAGAACTGACGCTTGTCAATTTATGTTCCACAACTATGCACAGATTAAATGCTTTCTGCAACTTATTATGCGAATCGAGTAGGATGTTTACGGAGCGAAATTACTCACTCATCACACTAGTCACCATCTTAGGTATTTAATGGTTAAAAGTAGTATATGTTTCGTATATTATGAACATCTTCAGCCACATAACACTGTTTAGATGAAAAATACCTAAATTGACAAAGTAATGCTTTGGAGGAAGTGTCCTTAAAATTAACATAAGATTGACAACATTAAAACAAACAAAAACCTCAAGAGTAGTAGTAGACTTCCAGATTGTTGTGTAAATCTCAATGGTTAGAACTGCAAAGAAATATAAAAACGTATTTAATGTGTATGTATAAATAATTATAGCGTTAAATATTCCAACCTGTACATGGGATACATTTTCAACGTATATTCCATTTCAACGTATTCTCACCTGAAAGTGTTTTAACCAATTTAACTCAAGCAATAACACCAATTGTTCATTCCTGACCTAATTTCTACAATAGGAACATATGTTTTATACATATCTTTTTCTTCAAATCTGCTTGGTGGTGAACACGACAATAACATTGACTTTCACCAAAAATTTAAAAAAGAGGATCCATTTCAATTCCAAACGAATGCCGATATATATTTTTTAGACAATATTGTAAAAATGTACTACAATAGTTTTAACTTGTGATTGTAACATTCACGTCAAACTTTCTAATCATATCTAATCATGATATCGAAAATAACTTTTAACATCACAACATCTCATTCCAATTTTATATGACCAATAATTGTAAACGATCTTAGCTGTAATTATTTGTTTTAAGGTTATCCATTGTGCTGATGATGCCCATTAAGAAGGGCGAAACATGTTCACAACCTTTCTATCATTTATAAATATTTAACCACAAAATGTGGTATTGTAAGTATTGACTAGGTTAACATTAAATGTATATTTTGTGAACTGAATGTAATTGAAGTGTGTATCGTAGAGATAGGATAGGAATGGTGGGAGGGGGAGTATTCATTCTGGTGAAAGAAGAATTTGTAAGCTATGAAAAAGTTAAAGATGAGACATATGAAATTCTAGGTGTAAGACCCATTTCTAAAGATAATAGGCAACCTGATATATTTGGATTGCACAGACTGGGAAAGGGTAGGACTGACACCGATTAAGAATTATTTGATGAGATAATCAGCTATGTAGGAAAAGTAACTACGATCGGTGGAAAACGGTAAATAAAAATGTAAACAGACTCTGGGATGGGTTTAAAGAAATTGTTGAAGAATGCGAAAACAGGTTTGTACCTTTAAGGGAGGTAAGGAATAGTAAAGACCCACCTCATTATAATAGAGAAGTAAAGAGACTAAGAAGGAGGTGCAGACTGGAAAGAAATAGAGTTATAAATGGCTGTGGAAGTAAGGAGAAATTGATAATAATGTTATTAGTTTTACGTCCCACTAACTACTCTTTTACATTTTTTGGGGACGCCAGGAGAAATTGAAGGAACTTACCAGAAAATTGAATCTAGCAAAGAAGACAGCTAAGGATAACATGATGGCAAGCAAAATTGGCAGTCATACAAATTTTAGTGAAAAATGGAAGGGTATGTATAGGTATTTTAAGGCAGAAACAGGTTCCAAGAAGGACAATCCAGGAATAATTAATGAACAAGGGGAGTGTGTATGTGAGGATCTTCAAAAGGCAGAAGTATTCAGTCAGCAGTATGTAAAGATTGTTGGTAACAAGGATCATGTCCAGATAGAGGAGGAGACTAAGGCTAAAGAAGTATTAAAATTTACATATGATAACAATGACAATTACAATAAGATACAAAAGTTGAAAACTAGAAAAGCGGCGGGAATTGATCAGATTTCTGGGGATATACTAAAGACAATGGGTTGGGATATAGTACATATCCGAAGTACTTATTTGATTATTGTTTGGTCGGAGGAGCTATACCAGATGAATGGAGAGTTGCTAGAGTAGCCCCTGTGTATAAAGGAAAGGGTGATAGACATACAGCTGAAAATTACAGGCCAGTAAGTTTGACATGCATTCTATGTAAGCTTTGGGAAGGCATTCTGATTATATTAGACATGTTTGTGAAATTAATAACTGGTTCGATAGAAGGCAGTTCGGTTTTAGGAAAGGTTACTCCACTGAAGCTCAACTTGTAGGATTCCAGCAAGATATAGCAGATATCTTGGAATCAGGAGGTCAAATGGACTGTATCGCAACTGACCCGCTAAAGCATTTGATAGGGTGGATCATGGGAGACTACTGGCAAAAATGAGTGCAATTGGACTAGACAAAAGAGTGACTGAATGGGTTGCTATATTTCTAGAAAATAGATCTCAGACAATTAGAGCAGGTGAAGCTTTATCTGACCCTGTAATGATTAAGAGTGGATTCCTCAAGGCAGTATTATCGGACCTTTCATCATCACCAGTCGGTTTACTCATTGCTGAGCGTCGTGACCTCATTTCTTCACTTCGTTAGTAACTGCATCCTTAACGAGATTTTTCCATGCTGAGCGGTCTTCAGCTCTTCTTAAGATATTGTGAAGAGGTAGACCGGTGATCTTCTTTGCTTGGTCTAACCATCTACTTGTTGTTCTGCCTCTTGGTCTGGTGCCTTCAATTTTGCCTTGGAGAATGGTCTTTTCTAAATTGTCACCTTCTCTCCTCAAAATGTGTCCCAGGAACTGGAGGTAACTTTCACTAACGCGGGAAGATGAACGTTTTGTGATGCTCAGTTCTTCTATAATGAAGACATTTGTTCTTCTTTCTGTCCATGGTATACGGAGCATTCTCTGCCAACACCACATCTCAAAGGCATCTATTCGGTTCTTGTCACTAGCCTTCACAGTCCAGGTCTCACAGCCGTATAGGAAAACAGAGAACACCAGTGATTCCACCAATCTTATTTTCAATGTTTTAGATAATGCCCGGTTCTGCCAGATCTTTGTGAGTTTAACCATTGCGGCATGACCTAGGACAATCCCTCATTTTATTTCTTTATCACAATTTCTCGTGTTACTGATTATGGAGCCCAGATATACACAATCATACACCAACTCCAGATCTTTCAGACATCCTCTTATTTGGATTGGGATTTGACTTTGTCGGTTGATAACCATTAGTTTGGTCTTTTTCATGTTAATTTCTAGACCAAAATCCAAACTAATGATTGTCACTCTAGAGAGCAATTCATCAAGTTCTTGTCCACTTCCTGCAATTAGTGTAGTATCATCAGCAAAGCGTAAATTGTTAATTTTCCTACAACCGATTGAAATTCCACTATCCCAGCCATCCAGTGCTCTTCTCATTACATACTCTGTGTAGATATTGTAGTTTGGGGTGACACTATGCAACCTTGCCTGACTCCATTTGTCACATTGAAAAATTCTGAGCATTCACCATCCACTCTTATGGTTGCATTATGACTATTATAAAGACCTTTCAATAATGACGTTAAGTGTTTTGGGACCTTTATGTTTCCTTATATACAGTTGAACCTCCCTTCTGCGGACACCATCGGTTCCGAGGAAAAATGTCCGTTACGAGAGGTGTCCGCTAAAACAAGTTGTAAAAATAATCAAACATTTTAACGGCAAAGGACATCCACCTTAAATATAAGCATACATATCTTTATATATATTATTTAAGTCATTTCTGTGTTAGTATTTCATAGAGAGTTATTATAAGTGATTTTACATCATTTATAAACATTACAGCTTCATGAAGTAATCGTGAAGCTTCGTCTGTGTAAATTTAGCATGTTTTCTTAACTGCGATATTCTCGAAAACTGAATAAAGTCTGTTAAATTGTTCCATAGTGTTCTATTTTCCTCCCACTCCTTTAAAATTTCAGTTCTACTCTTCAAAATAGTGTTTATTTGAGTTTTCCCGCAGTTGAAATTTTGGCAAGCTTTCTCACTGAAATTCCCTTGTCACTTTCTATAATCACATTTCTTCTTGCCTGGAGATCTAAACACGATCGTCCCTTGTTACTCATGTTTAACAGACAACTCAAATGCTACGGTATTTCTGTCTCACTAATTAGCGCCTGTACTGTCTTTTCCTTCTCAAGTTGACTACCTGAGCTCGACCTTATCAGCGACAATCTGAGTTATGAATAGAATGATGCAAGAAGGGACAAAAATCGCCAGGTAACTTGTGAGTCAACAGTCTCTGGCAGCATTTCTGGGCAATTAGAATTCTCGGAATAGGCCTATACACTACTAGGTAGAACTGCATTCCGATGTACACTCTCTCCCCTCGCACTCGAAATAGTACAAACATTCAAAAGGGATTTACCTATGTCTGAAGAATGGTTTTAAAAGAAAGGATGACATGTGGTCCGGCGTAATAAATTGTCCTGCAACATGTAACGTGTCCGCTTAAGTCAAGTGGACGGCACAAATGGCGATGTCCGCTGTCCGGAGTTTGAGGTGTCCACTTCAATGAGGCCAATTTAACACTTGTCTTATGTAAAATAAAATCGGTTCCGAGGAAAATTGTCCATATAGGGAGGTGTCCGCTGAATAAGGCAGGTTCGACTGTATATACAAATGATATGAATACAGGAGTGGAATCAGAGGTAAGGCTTTTTGCGGATGATGTTATTCTCTATATAGTAATAAATAAGTTACAAAATTGTGAGCAACTGCAATGTGACCTCGAAAATGTTGTGAGATGGACAGCAGGCAATGGTATGTTGATAAACGGGGTTAAAAGTCAGGTTGTGAGTTTCACAAATAGGAAAAGACCTCTCAGTTTTAATTACTTCGTTGATGGGGTGAAAGTTCCTTATGGGGATCATTGCAAGTATCTAGGTGTTAATATAAGGAAAGATCTTCATTGGGGTAATCACATAAATGGGATTGTAAATAAAGGGTACAGATCTCTGCACATGGTTATGAGGGTGTTTAGGGGTTGTAGTAAGGATGTAAAGGAGAGGGCATATAAGTCTCTGGTAAGACCACAACTAGAGTATGGTTCCAGTGTATGGGACCCTCACCAGGATTACCTGATTCAAGAACTGGAAAAAATCCAAAGAAAAGCAGCTCGATTTGTTCTGAGTGATTTCCGACAAAAGAGTAGCGTTACAAAAATATTGCAAAGTTTGGGCTGGGAAGAACTGAGAGAAAGAAGGAGAGCTGCTCGACTAAGTGGTAGACGAATATGAGTGGCGTTTATAAAAGTAGGAAAGATCACAATATGAAGATAAAGTTGGAATTCAAGAGGAGAAACTGGGGCAAATATTCATTTATACGAAGGGGAGTTAGGGAATGGAATAACTTTCCAAGGGAGATGTTCAATAAATTTCCAATTTCTTTGAAATCATTTAGGAAAAGGCTAGGAAAAAAAAACAGATAGGGAATCTGCCACCTGGGTGACTGCCCTAAATGCAGATCAGTATTGATTGATTGATTGATTGAATGATTGATACGGAAAGGCTATTATCATGTAAATTTATACTGGCACTTGAAGCGTGTTTTCATCATATGTATAGTACAGTTAGGTTAGGATAGGTGACATTGTTTGAATAAGAAAACTGAAACGTTTGCCACAAAATGCGAGCAATCATTTTTGGTATGGTATAGTTATCTCACTTATGTGCATTTGCGAGCTCTCTCGTTGAAATTCGAAGGCGATGTTGGAGTCGATTATTAATACCCGTCAACTGCTGTAATCTAAAGAAAATTCAAAATGAAAGAGGATAACACATTTTCGTAATAAATACGTAAATATCGTGGCCGATAGCAGTTGTTAACTCGTTAAAAATAAAGGCTGATGTTAAGTAAGAATGTGATACATCTCAAGATATGGCAGAGTACATACCTGATTTCAGAGGATCGTTAATATTTTCTCGCGTCTAGTTACATTTTGGAAAGGCTATTCACCTGTAAATTTTTAGTGAGGAGGTTATCATTTCTCTACATGCATTACAAATATGATTTCATGATACATATACGGTTAGGTTAGGACACGCCGTATGAAGAAGAAATCAGAAATGTTTGCCACAGAAGCTTCTGAGTGATACCGTATTTCTCCAAATCCAACACGACGTTTTCTTCTCAGAATTTCATGTGTAAAAACGAAGCGTTGTTTTGCATTCCCAGCCTAACAGTAACGAATACCACTGGCAACAGCTGTGGTAACCATGCTGCCTGTGTGTAACGTTAGTAGATATTGGGAAAAAGTGAAGAGAGAATGACGTTCTATTAGCCTCTACAAAAACATTTCTCAAATCCGCAGAATGGCATCAAAACATGCGAGCCTTCGAATTCTTAGATCGGCCACGGCTACTCACTGGCAGAGTTATAACGCGTCTACTGCACCTGCCGCTTGGTAAAATTAATTTTTATAGACAGCAGGAACATTTTCGTGATGGATAGTCGTTTTGTAAAGATACGCGGAACAGGTATTGCCGGCAAATTAACAACGGGTTCTCGTCGGTATTATAATGCCAATTTTAAGTTAATGGTTATTAAACATTCGGAAATGTAGAATAATTGTGCATAGGCCTAACTAAAGCCAATATTTGACATCAGCGTGAAGACAAAGATAGCTTAAAAATGCATACTGTACAAAAATGCAACAAGGACGCTTTAAAGAAGTCGAAGATGAAATTGTGAGGTTTGTGCATGAAAAACTCAAGGGCAAAATGGCCATACCATGACGCAATAAACTCTTTCCTTGAACTTCAACGTCCGCGATTAGGCCTATACATCGCTAGCCGCTAATGTTGTCCGAACCTAGCAAGCAAGACGTGCGCGTAGTGGTTGCCGGTTATATCTGATGCTGAGTAAAATAACAGTTTTATAGGCAGCAAGAATATTTTTCTGGTGAACGTCGTATTGTAGAGACGCATGGAATAGGTATTGTTGGCAAATTTCCAACGGATTCTCGTCGGTATTACGATGCCAATTTTAAGTTAATGGTAATTAAACCCGCATAAATAAAGAATAATTGTGCAGCCACAAAAAAATACGGCATAACGGAAGCAAGTGTTCGGCATCTAAAATGCGTACTGTACAACAAAGGCATTCATATCATTTTACAAAGAACTTTTTGAGCCTGATTTACATTTTTGAACGAAAAAGTGGGGTTTGTCTTGGATTCGGAGAAATACGGTACTATAATTTTTTCAGTATGAAATTAAAATAATACTTTCACGAAAAATAACAAACAAGTAAGCCATAGTGTGGATACCATCCACGGAAATGCAAGTTTTGAACAAACTGAATGGCTTTTCATACCGATTTTAATGTGCATGGGGGTTCTTCTGACTTTTATTACAAAAATAGAATATAACAACAATCCGCTATAACGGGTAAATCTTTCGCTATTATGAATTCTTGCTATAACGGACTTCTACTATAGTTTATACAGCAGCTCTACAAAGAAAAATTAGATTGCCCTTTATATAATAAAAATAAAATAATTTAATTCATGCCATTTATGTAAAAACAATGTGTGTTAATAGTTTTACAGTGGAACCTTGATTCTCAGTTTTTTGAGGGACCATGAATATAAAACGTACAACACGGGAAAACAGAAAATCCCGGAATGAATGAAAATCATCAACAATTTGGCTAAACACCACAAAAATGAATGTATAATTATAATCTTACAAAAACTCCTAAACCAAACCGAACTACAGCCCCAATGGGCCTTTGCCCGCCAAGCGACCGCTGCTCAGCCCGAAGGCCTGCAGATTACGAGGTGACGCAGGGTCAGTGTGATGAATCCTCTCGGCCGATATTCCTGGCTCTCTAGATCGGGGTCACCATCTCACCATTAGATAGCTCCTCAATTAAAGGTAACTACGTAGGCTGAGTGGACCTGGAACCAGACCTTATATCCCGGTAAAATTGCCTGACCTGGTCGGAATCGAACCCGGGCCCTCTGGATGAGAGGCAGACATGTTAGACCGCGAAACCGCATTAATGACCAGTACGCGAGTTTAAAATCTATATAATTTATGATCTATATAATCTATAATATAATCTATCTATAATCTATCTATAACATAATCTATCTATATAATTTTTGATGGTATATAATTTATATACAATTTTACAGGGGAATCTTCGTCAGTTTCCCGTGAAAACATCTTTTAGTTCAGCAACTTTGATTAGCCAAACTCCGAAAAATCTAATAACGCCAAGCCAAACGACAATCGACCACAAGTAGTTTTTAATTCTCTCATATAATAAAATAAAGCACATTAAATACAAAAGCTCTGAACATCATGGTGAAATCCCTTCTTTTTTTAATCTTCCATTGTAATTTGGTCTCCGGTATACTGTTTGTAGTCAGTTTCTGGAAATCTTGTACCTCATAAATTAGGCCTACATCGACTTTAAATGTTCTGTTGAACTCGAAAACATCATTTTGAATGTAAGTATCGATTCTCAAAAGTTCTCGAATGCACTAATATTCAATTCTCCCGTCACTAATACAATCAAATTGGAAAGAGAAAAAAAATATAATCAAAACTCAGAAATTACGGTTATTCGTGACCTTGAGGTCATCTGGAAAGCGCGCTCGCTGCACATGTCAGTACAAGTTGGAAATTACACAAACCATTTAAATGTAACGTGCGCTAATAAAACGACTGCGGTATTTGGCATTTTAACACAAAAACATAAAATTCCCAGTCCTATATTAGGACCAAAACAGTAATAGGCAATCCCAAGACCTCCCATGGCTTTTTTTAAAATGTAAGGTGCAACGTCTGTTCTGGTCTCGACAACATAATCATGTACGATAATATTAAAATACCGTACTAAATTTTTGTTAAGAAGGAGCAGTTTCGATTCCCGCCTGAAAGCCCAGTTACTCTACAGTGCCCTGAGGAAAGTGCCAAAAACTTGTTCGGCAGTACGATCGAAAAAAAGTTAAAATATAAACATCTAACCCTGGACACGATGGGGACGTTTCATAAGTGCGAACATTTGACGAAACTCATTCCGTCTTCAAGCAGAGCTGTCGAAATGCGCCGTGTCTCCTTACAATTGTTGTGGCCACTCTCTGCTTTATGATTTTGGCGATTCTCTAAACAATACCACCCGAATGCCATGCTAAGATGGTCCCTTATGCAAAGTTCACCACCGATTTCCAGTACAGAACTTGCTCTAATTATCGCAATGACGTGGGCATTAACGGCAAGATCCGTAAGTATGCCATAGCTGTCCTTTCGTGAAATACAGTTTATTAAAAAAAACGATTGACCGAGGATTTAGGATTGATGGGACTGAAATTTCTGGATGGCTGATCTGGGAAATAGTTTCTTCGAGGAACGAATAATGCAGGATTTTTACAATGTGATTTAATTACGGTGCTCGCGGGATCACGTAATTTGAACGCATATTCCGGGAAAACGTAGTTTCCGGGAACGGATAATCAAGGTTCCACAGTATTTACCTTCTATTTTGCTTTAAAATAAATGGTTTAAAAACATCTAACGGATGAATTAATAAACACGGGTGAAGCTGCGGGTATGTGCTAGTGAAAACTGAAAATGAAATTGGAATTCACGAGGCTTTTTTTCTTTTTTTTTTTTTTTTTTTAGTGGCTTTACATCGCACTGGACACAGATAGGTCTTATGGTCACGATGGGATAGGAAAGGCCTTGGAGTTGGAAGGAAGTGGCTGTAGCCTTAATTAAGGTACAGCCCAAGCATTTGCCTGGTGCGAAAATGGGAAACCATGGAAAACCATTTTCAGGGCTGCCGACAGTGGGATTCGAACCCACTATCTCCCGGATGCAAGCTCACAGCCGCGCGCCCCTAACCGCATGGCCAACTCGCCCGGTAGAGGTAAATATTCGTTTATAGGAAGATGAATTAGGGACTGGAATTATTTACCAAGGGGGATATTTGATAAATTTCCAACTTCTTTGAAATCATTTAAGGAAGTACTTTAGTATACAACTGATAGGGAATCGACCAACTGGGAGATCACCCTAAATGCAGATCAGTGGTGATACTGATTGACTGACTGATTGATTGATACTGCAATTCAAACTAATCCATTTCATGACACTTTGGATAGTTTGGAGCAATGAGTTTCTCTTTTTATCTTTTCTGTAAAATTTCCAGGACAATAGGTTTCATAACAATACTGCTCAAATGTAAACTCTCAATCAACATTATCTCTTCTGTTATGTAAAATCTAACTGTTGTGCTACTGAACTGCAAAATTGCTAGCGAACTCATTATCAACCCTGTATTTGCCAAAGCTTTATTTAACTAATCATTTTAATCATTGATATTACTCAACATTATCTTTTTTTTTTTTTTTCTTCAACCAATTGTAAAAGTTCTTCTTTACAGTTCTCTTGGCTATATGCATGGTCTGTTCATGTAGGTAGGACACATAATTGTAATATACAGTTATTTCTTTAAAATTTCCTGCAGTTTCATAATATTACCTCATTTTGTCCAGCCTGTTCATCGCATATAATTTACAATCAATCATCTTTGCATTTTTGGTGTTTATTAGGTCATTTAGCTTCAATTAATTTGGAAGTGAAATGGTGGAAGATACACGATTGGATATGAGATCAGGAAAAGGATACAAGGGAAAGCATTTTACCAGTGTGTGGGAAACATGACCTGGAAGAAGGAATTATCAAGGAAGTGTAAAAAGATGAATAAGTTGTATTATTATCCTCTACTGACACATACAGCAGAGACCTGGAAAATGATGGAAAGAGAGGAGAATAATCCAGGCAAGAGAGATTAAATTTTGTGGATGGAGCTGGAAAGGAGAAAGCAATGATGGTGATGGCCAGATCACATTACTGATTTCTCTAGACTACAAACCAATAATATGATCTGACAGAGGAATAATTTATTGTAAAGGAATTCAGGTTATCATCATACCTGACAAAGGGACTCTTTCTCTCCATCAATGGGAGCCTGGAGTCTGAAACGTATACTTTCACACCGAACCAACAAGCGATGGCCAAACTGTTCCCGATATGGATCTATGTTCTGCTCAGATGAACTGCTTCCACCAGTCTTCACATGCTGGAACAATAAAATATTCACTATATAGTAAGTCAGTAACATAGTAAGACACTGAGATAAATGTATGCTAACACAATCTCTATTAAACATACAAAATGGCATTCTATTTATTTGCAAGTCAATGTAGTCAACTCCTTCCTGATCATTAGCCTTTGGATATTTATGCACTTAAGACAATTCTTTTTTGTTAAGAAGGAAGCCATACTTTTCAATGTCGACTTAATGTAACTCAAAAGCTACTCAGCCTGTTGAAAACACTAGTTAAAACATACATAACATTACAATATATTTGTAAAGAAATACACACTATTTAAGAAACAATATGTTTCATTCTACAAGAACATCCTCAGATTCTATAAAATATATATGATAATATTAATGATTTTACAACCCACTAACTATTCTTATGGTTTTCAGGGATGCCGAGGTGCCGGAACTTCATCCTGCAGGAGTTCTTTAATGTGCCAGTAAATCCAGGCTGACGTATATGAGCACCTTCAAGAACTACCAGACTGAGAGAAGATCGAACCCGCCAAGTTGGGCTCACAAGAGTAGCGCGCTACCGTCTGAGCTACTTAGCCTAGCTCTATCAAATCACTTTAATGTGCATGTATATCAAAATATTAATATTAAGTAAACTAGTCAATGATTATGAATTGGTGATGTTGTGTTTGTACATACTCTAGCTGATGTACCCGTGCTTCGCTACGGAATTCTACATTGCATACAGAATTCTAGGTTACGTAGTGTACATGTTGTGAGCAAGATTGTATAAAATTGGATAGCTCTAATGTTACCATAGAAACGCAACGGGGAAGTCACCAAAAGTCTTTTCTCATATGAAGATTGAGTTAGGGAATTTCCATTGTAATGGTAGGCCCACTTGCCTACAATCAGTCACAATCAGCCTGGGAAGTTTTCATTATAATGGCAAACACCCACTCTCCACCTGCCTTTTTACATCCTCAGAAAGACTGTCTTAGTGGTTTTCCCAACTGAAATGAACATAGGTCATTACAATAACGTCAGTTGGAATGGCACAATTAACCCTTTAACACCGAAATTATTTTTTCGTCCGTTTTCTTTGAAATTCGTCTAAATCACTTCATGTCCATAGTATAACATAACTACAAATTATTAAGCTCATACTTTTCACGGTTTCGTCGTTAGGTGGCGCATTCATATGATCACGCTAGGCGGATGTGTTAGCATTTCAATCTTTATAGCATTTCTTTGGTATTTATGGATTTTATGTATTGATACTGATAAATTACGAACAAAATACTCTAAAATAAACTAAAGATGATAATTTACGAAGAATATACATTAATTACAATATGTACATACATAAATAAAGCAATAAAGGCCCCAAAATATTTGTAATATATTTGTAATATATTACATTCAAGTTGATAGGGTGGATCATGGGAGACTACTGGCAAAAATGAGTGCAATTGGACTAGACAAAAGAGTGACTGAATGGGTTGCTATATTTCTAGAAAATAGATCTCAGAGAGTTAGAGTAGGTGAAGCTTTGTCTGACCCTGTAATAGTTGAGAGGGGAGTTCCTCAGGGCAGTGTTATCGGACCTTTATGTTTTCTTATATATATAAATGATATGAGTAAAGGAGTGGAATCGGAGGTAAGGCTTTTTGCGGATGATGTTATTCTCGATAGAGTGATAAATAAGTTACAAGATTGTGAGCAACAGCAACGTGACCTCGAAAATATTGTGAGATGGACAGCAGGCAATGGTATGTTGATAAACGGGGTAAAAGTCAGGTTGTGAGTTTCACAAATAGGAAAAGTCCTCTCAGTTTTAATTACTGCGTTGATGGGGTGAAAGTTCCTTTTGGGGATCATTGTAAGTATCTAGGTGTTAATATAAGGAAAGATCTTCACTGGGGTAATCACATAAATGGGATTGTAAATAAAGGGTACCGATCTCTGCACATGGTTATGAGGGTGTTTAGGGGTTGTAGTAAGGATGTAAAGGAGAGGGCATATAAGTCTCTGGTAAGACCCCAACTAGAGTATGTTTCCAGTGTATGGGACCCTCACCAGGATTACCTGATTCAAGAACTGGAAAAAATCCAAAGAAAAGCAGCTCGATTTGTTCTGGGTGATTTCCGACAAAAGAGTAGCGTTACAAAAATGTTGCAATGTTTGGGTTGGGAAGAATTGAGAGAAAGAAGAAGAGCTGCTCAACTAAGTGGTATGTTCCGAGCTGTCAGCGGAGAGATGGCGTGGAATGACATTAGTACACGAATAGGTTTGAATGGCGTCTATAAAAGTAGGAAAGATCACAATATGAAGATAAAGTTGGAATTCAAGAGGACAAACTGGGGCAAATATTCATTTATAGGAAGGGGAGTTAGGGATTGGAATAACTTACCAAGGGAGATGTTCAATAAATTTCCAATTTCTTTGAAATCATTTCGGAAAAGGCTAGGAAAGCAACAGATAGGGAATCTGCCACCTGGGCGACTGCCCTAAATGCAGATCAGTATTGATTGATTGATTGATTGATTGATTGATCTAATTCACAGAAATTACCGAATAGGAACAAATATAAGAACTGTATGTTTCACACTGTATGAAATAGGACAAAGCATGGAACACAGAGTCCAACATTACATTTTGTGCACTCGGTGCGAACATTACTGGAGCATTCCTTTCCAGCACAGCGTCGTCGATTGCAGGGCGCTACGAGGTGCCCAATCCCGTCAAGTCGTACATCGTCAGTGACACTACTCTGCTGAATACTGTATCTCGAGGTGATAGGGCGCCCTCTTTCTACTGGCGTTATTTTGAACTTATGTAGATATGTTTGCACAATGTGGCGACGGAATTCTAGATGTGACAAATCACATCCAGACCTCCTTAGCGGTAACCATGAATATTGTGAATGGATACGTCCAGGAGCCATGTGAATAGCGACCACCACCATTTCTTTCCACGTATGCCTACTCTGTAGTACGACACATTCTGGTCCATCCTATCTGTTCCTGCTGAAACAGGATCATCGTCTGCTCCTCCTATACGATCGTTGCCAGTGAGTACAATTTCTGCCTTACTTGAAAGCTGGCGACCTGTGAGGTTATCAACCAAACTACCAACATCTTCATCTCCTGAATCTTCGTCGGAGTGAATATTAGCTTCCGGAGGTTCAATAAAAATGCTGTTAACCTCTCCAATTGGTTCATCCGATTCAAGAATATCTAATACTTCTTGGAGCGTAATGTCCCTGTAAAAAGGGAAACAAGGTTTTGTAGCTGCATATATGTTAACAAGTCGCAATTTATTTAAATGCAGAATAGATGACCGTAAATTGAATAAAGTTGTTCAATGAAAATTGATGTATAACAGTAATAGTAACGGGTAGCATAACGTCCACCATCAAATACACGCACAGGGTGAACAGCTAACACAAGCGCCTAGCGTGATCATACGATCACGCAATGTTTTAAGTGTCTACGGGAGTAATATTTACTGTTAAATGTAAATTAACTGCATCATAATGTGAACATAAATCACTCCCAAACTTGTTAAGCATATGAGTTGTGTAATCTAAACATAAATATATGTGAAATATCAAACTTACTTGAAGAGCGCCATCATGATTCAGCTGCTGTGACAATGACACGAAACGAAAGTGCGCCGAAATAATGAGTCGATATGTATCACGTAACAATATGCTCGCACACAGTTGCCACATGCTTCTTGAATTGATCTACACATTCAGCAATCAATTCCAGCGCTATACAAAGCACTGAGAACAATCTAAACGAAGGAATGCAGGCCGTGATCATATGGACACGCACGGCGTTAACGGGTTAAAAGCAATTCTTACATATGAAATACTCGATGAAATGAAAAACCACACATTTTCTCACTTTTAACGAACAGTACTATGCTGCAGATCTAACAGTCCAAAGTTCCAGAGCTGGAATGACAAGTTGCAGACAGCCGTGATCCGTGAACACTCTTCGTCTTTTTTCGGTGTGTGTGTGTGTGTGTGTGTGTGTGTGTGTGTGTGTGTGTGTGTGTGTGTGTGTGTGTGTGTGTGTGTGTGTGTGTGTGTGTGTGTGTGTGTGTGTGTGTGTGTGTGTGTGTGTGTGTGTGTGTGTGTGTGTGTGTGTGTGTGTGTGTGTGTGTGTGTGTGTGTGTGTGTGTGTGTGTGTGTGTGTGTGTGTGTGTGTGTGTGTGTGTGTGTGTGTGTGTGTGTGTGTGTGTGTGTGTGTGTGTGTGTGTGTGTGTGTGTGTGTGTGTGTGTGTGTGTGTGTGTGTGTGTGTGTGTGTGTGTGTGTGTGTGTGTGTGTGTGTGTGTGTGTGTGTGTGTGTGTGTGTGTGTGTGTGTGTGTGTGTGTGTGTGTGTGTGTGTGTGTGTGTGTGTGTGTGTGTGTGTCAAATAGTGCAGAGTCCCAGGGCAAAAACTATGCCCTTTTACTAATCTGTACCAGATGAGTCAGAAAATCTCAACTGACTACAGTATACTGGCAGCGGAAAATTCTATCCGACTTGGAGGCAAATTTTTCCTCCAACCCAGAGGATAAACCCCCTCTTCACTGCTAATTTGGAATAAAATTAATGTAGAATTTAATAAAAGTGAAGAGGAAGAAGCTTTTCTTAAGAAATGGCTCTTTTCAGGGTTGAATTATGAGTTATTTAGTGAATTGTGGTGCTACAATTTGGAATAGGCCTAAATTGTAATTCTAGAACAGGTCATACTACTACTACCAAGTGAGCCTCTGCCTAAAGTGTGTGCACTGCCCATTCAAAACAGTGCGTCAGAATAGGGATCGAATAGCTGGAATTCTATGATGAACCAGTGTGTTATGTACCAGCATTATCAGAAAATGTATGAACCAGAGGAATGACATGCTAAAGAAGAAAGTTTTCTAACTCTTTTTCTAACTCTCCAGCTATTTCCCACCAATATTCAGTCAGGCTGTTATACTCTGTGCGCAGCAGTAATCTCATCTATCAGAGTTGAGTGGCAGCATAAGAGACAAAGAAACCACAACAAACAATGGTCAATATAATGTTATTGTTGACCAATGTTATGCGCTTTCGATATTGTAGGCCTTCACAATTAGTTTTCTTCCGACTCTGAAATACCACTCTTATCATAGCTGGTACGGTAAAACTGAATAAAACATACATGAACGGAAATTGTATTCTCTATAACTTTTGTTACGTAGTACTTTTCGATAGAACCAATAACATAAGTATTTAAAAATTAAATTTTAGGCGGCTTCCACTAAACTACAATTTCATCCAGGGTGAATAAAACCATTATAGCCTAGACTGTACTTTGTTATTCCCCGATTCTATATACTGATTTTCATTAAATTCTGTTAACCCATTTTCTCGTAGCTCGGCACTGATATGGACTTGGCAACAGAATACAAATTCATGAATACCTCTGTTATCATAGCCGGTACGATAAAAATGTATAAGATATAAATGATCGGACATTTAATTCTATATAACTTTAACTAAGCCTCCGTGGCTCAGACGGCAGCTCGTCGGCCTCTCACCACTGACTACACTTCCCTCAAAAACCAACTGCACAAGTCCTGTGTGTCTTAAGATGTGTCCTATCATTCCGTCTTCTGGTCAAATTTAGCCAAATCAATCCCCTCTCACCAATTCCATTCAGTATCTCTTCATTTGTGATTCGATCTATCCATCTCACCTTCAGTAATTTTCTTTAACACCACATTTCAAAAGCTTCTATTCTCTTCCTTTCTGAGCTAGTTATCGTCCATGTTTCACTTCCACACAATGCCCCAGCCCAGACGAAAGTCTTCAAAAATATTTTTCTAATACCTATATCAATGTTCGAAGTGAGCAAATTTCTTTTCTTAAAAAAGGCCTTCTTTGCTTGTGCTAGTCTGCATTTTATGTCCTCCTTACTTCTGCCATCGTTTGTTATTTTACTACCCAAGTAACAATATCAATTTACTTCCTTTAAGACTTCATTTCCTTATCTAATATTACCTGCATCACCTGATTTCATTCGACTGCACTCCATTACTTTTGTTTTGGACTTATTTAACTTCATCTTGTACTCCTTGCCCAAGACTCTGTCCATACCATTCAGCAGTTTCTCCAGATCTTCTGGAGTCTCAGATAAAATAACAATATCATCAGCAAATCTCAAGTGTTTTGATTTCCTCACCATGGGTTGTGATTCCCTGTGCAAATTCATCTTTGATTTCCTTTACTGCCGGTTCAATATAAACACTGAAAAGGAGTGGAAGGACAAACTGCAACCTTGTGTCACTCCTTTCTGGATTGCTGCTGCTTTCTCAATGCCCTTGATTCTTATCAGTGCAAAGTTATTTTTATACAGATTGTAGATAATTCTTCGTTCTCGGTATCTGATCCCGATGACTTTCAGAATCTCAAATAGCTTGGTCCAACCAAATGCCTTTTCAAGATCTACGAATGCCATGTATGTGGACTTGTCCGTCTTGTAACCGTACGTATGTACGATCCCCGAGTTTTTAGGTTAGGAAATTTTCGTATATAGTTTGTAAGGTTAAAATCATGTAATTTTGTTTATTTATAATGTATAAACGTAATATTATAAGAAGAATGTATAGTTAGGGTATATTGCATATGTTCATCATTATATTTTGTATAAATTTCCGTTTGGGTAAGAGTCTGTAAATATGGCCTAGCCGTAAGGATTGTGCAACTGGGAAAACTGCGACTATATCGGGAAGGACGGTTGAAGTCAGTTGGATGTGTTGCAACAAGTGGCTTGAAAACACGGGGTACGGCAGGTTGTATCGGTTGAAGAATTGGAGTGAATCAATGTGGACATACATGAGTGGACTGTCTATGTCACATCATATACTCGATAGCCAATGCGAGGGCTTTGTTTTGAGCGAGGTTTGTGTTGACAGAGTGACGCGGGAAGAAGTGCCGGTGTGAGCGTTGCTACCAGTGAACTTTTCACGCGATAACCACGTGTAGCAAGGATATATAAGTGGGTACGCGTGTGCGGCGAGGCATTCTGATTCTGATTCTGATTCTGACTCTGATGCTGATACTGTGTGTTTCTCATTTGTACTGGTCTGCGGGAGCGACATATTTGCGCAGTTTGCGCAGTTACGGAGTGAACATGGTATAATCTCAACGACTTACCGGCTTTGCAGTGGACTTTCTGTAAAAAAAAAAAAAAAAGTGTTTGTTTGGAACTTGTCACCCGAGTATGCAGCTTCAGTTGATGAAGAATTTTGCTATTTGCTTGCCTCTGGAGATGTAACACTTTCTGTCCAGCCAGCAATTGGAAAGACTTCAAGACGTCGACAAAGAAGTGTAAATAAGGTTAGGGATGCTCGTCTTAAGAAGGTTGCATCCCTATGTAGAGAAATAGTCGTCGTACTTTTCTCTACCAGATTAGAATTCACGGTAACAGTGGAGTGCGAAGGGGCTCTTACCTGGAGGTATGTTAAAAGTATAATGATGTTCTATGTTTATTGAAGATTTTAATGATGTGTAATTTGCCTTTGTAAGACGGCAAACGAGTAAATCTCGTGAAGAGATGATTTTGTTGGGTGGTAGGCCTATTGTGTATATTAGTTCTATGTAAACGGCCAGCACTAAGTGGGTTGCATTAGTGTTGATTTTGTTGGTGTTTGTCACATATTAGTTATTATTCGATGTTCTATGTTTATTGAAGATTTTAATGATGTGTAATTTGCCTTTGTAAGACGGCAAACGAGTAAATCTCGTGAAGAGATGATTTTGTTGGGTGGTAGGCCTATTGTGTATATTAGTTCTATGTAAACGGCCAGCACTAAGTGGGTTGCATTAGTGTTGATTTTGTTGGTGTTTGTCACATATTAGTTATTATTCGATGTTCTATGTTTATTGAAGATTTTAATGATGTGTAATTTGCCTTTGTAAGACGGCAAACGAGTAAATCTCGGGAAGAGATGATTTTGTTGGATAGTATTGTGTATATTAGCTCTATGTAAACAGCAAGCACTAAGTGGGTTGCATAAGTGTTTATTTTTGTTGGTGTTTGTCACATATTCGTTCTTATTCTGGGAGTAAAGTCACAGAATCAAACTTTAAGTGAGTCTTTTGTCAGTGGAGTAAGGCTGAACCTGGTATGTTACCCAAATTTAATTTCAGGGGTTATATAGCAAACAGGTAAGGTTACAAAGCAAGTCTGGAGCCTCGTCAGCCTGATGACCGTCGCCTTGAGAGAGAGAGTGGCTCGTTGCTCTACACAATTAAATATTCCTGCAATTGTTTTGCAGGTGGCGCCCATTATCCTTGTTATTTTCACTTAGTTGAGTCAACGTTTATCTGTTCAGTATTTCAATAGCTTGCGGTAGTTACAATTGGCGCCGCCAACGTGAGGCAGAATGATATCCAGACTTGCTATATGACCTTGGTAGGCACATTTGGTCCAGTGTTTTAGTGGGCTTGTGTCAGGAGTTATGTATCGGTGTTGTCATGTTTGGAGTGCTATGTTTATCAGTGGAGCATGAACATTAGTGAGAATAATAGTAATGCTATAAATTTGAGAAGTGTAGTTCATAAAGGAAGCATGTCTGTTAATGATCAGGAGAGCAGCTCTGACACAAGCATACAAAGTTTTGATGAAAGTAGTTGTCTGAGTGA
The DNA here is from genome assembly GCF_040414725.1 of Anabrus simplex. NCBI lineage: Eukaryota > Metazoa > Arthropoda > Insecta > Orthoptera > Tettigoniidae > Anabrus > Anabrus simplex. The sequence goes on along the minus strand of NC_090271.1, from coordinate 307,228,675 downwards.
AAATATGTCTATGGAAATAGTGTATGGAATTGTAATGGGGGGTGAAGGGGAAGCTAGTGAGCAAAATCAAAGTAACATGGGGGGTAATAATGAGTTTATGAAGTTAGTATTAGAGCAGTTGGCTAAATTAAGTGATCAAGGGGATAATTTGAGTAGTAAAATTAGTAATCAGGGGAAGGAATTAAGTGATAAAATTGAGAGTCAACAGAAGGAGTTGCATAGTTTTGGCAAGATGCTTACAGAGAAAATGGAAGAGAAATTTTCAAGCATTAACAGAGAACTGCAGAGTGTTAAGGTTAATACAGAAAGGAGGTTTGAACTGGTGGAAGAGAAATTTATGAAGGTGGATGAGATTAAAATGAGGCAGGATGTTATAGAGAGTAAAGTTGAAGGCCAAATCACTCAATTTCAAAACCAACATGTTCAGATGGAAAAGGACAAAAGTGAACTTAGATCTATTCTTGAGGAGAAAGTGGAGAGCGTGAAGTCTAGTGTGACAGAAGAAATTCGAGGAATGAGAATTAATGTGGACACTAGAATTAAGGAAACAAAAGAGAAAACTGAAAAGTTAGAGTGGGAATTTACTAATTTAAAGTCGAAGGGGTTAAACATGACTGACGTAGCACAGCAGATTGAGGTGGTTAAGGAAGTAGAGTTACCACGGTTCAATAATAGGCAATTAGGTCCTATGGAATTTCTCAAGGTAGTTAAACAAAGATTTGGGAAAGGGCTGTCAGATGGTATCACCCAGTGGGATACCGTAGAGATTAAGATTTCTGAGGCTCTTATGGGGGAGGCTAAACTCTGGTATGATGTATACAGGGAAACGATTACTTGCTTGAGTGAATTTGAAGTAGCCTTTAAGGCCAAATTTTGGAACAATAGTATTCAAGGGAAAGCTAAAGACAAAATTAATTTTGGCAGATATAGGACTCAGGGAGGGGGTAGCATGACTCAGTACTTCTTGGAGCATGTGTTACTAAATCAGAGCCTGAACTTAAATTCATCAGAACAGGATATAGTGAGAAGGATGTTGGGACATTTTTCTGAAGAGGTTCAGTTGGCAGCATGCATGCAGAGAATTGAAACTATTAAGGATATGGAACAGCTGTTAGAGAGGTTCGATTCCTTAAGTTCTGCTAGGAATAGTGACAGTCATTCCAATATCCGCCAGAATGGTGGACAGAGACAGAATGGTCCAGGAGAGTACCATCGGTACCCTGACCAAAACAATCGAGGTGGCAACCACAGAGGGCAAGACCCAGGGAGGAATAACCGTGGTTATGGCAGAGGTTCTGAGTCCCGTAGATATGTGGAAAATCGGGACAGGGATGAACAAGGATCGAATGGGAATCATAATCCAAATCAAGATGATCAGCCACCAAGAAGAAATTTAAACGCTTAAGGGGCGGGCGAGATAGGTCAGGCGACTTGTCCCTAAATGAAGATGCTGTTGTAACATGTGCTATGAAGGAAATTAACTATCAAATAGATGTTCAAGAGGATCTGATTAATGACCACATTGCTGACAAGGGTAATTTAAGTAACATGCCCATTAATCCCATTATTGAATTCTTTATTGTAGGGGAGAAGGTAAAAGTGCTTTTGGATACAGGTAGCCAGAAGTCCTGTATTAATAGTAGATTCTACGAGGAGTTGAAGTGTAAAGGAGTTGAGTTTGAGGAGATTCCTGTGTCGAATGTATATGTGATTTCTGCTGTTGGTAACAAGTCGCAAAGAATCAGGAGCCAAGTCCTTGTTAAAATGGGTATTGGGGATGTCATGATTGAACAGATATGCTTGGTGGTTCCAAATTTAATTTATTCAGTTATCTTGGGTTCAGATTTTCTGAGTAGGAGTAAGTGTAAATTAGATTATCTGCATGCTGAAGTAAGTTTGCAGACAGGGGAAGATCTGAAATCTGTTAGGCTGGCCTACTGTGTGACAGAGAACCAATTTGCATATGGGATGTGTCATATTCAGGTGGTGAAAGAGAAAAACTTGTCCTTGTCGAGAGAGCGAGACTTTGGAGAATATTATGATGATTCCGAGAGAGAAGATGGTAGTATCCCTGATGGGAAGGGGAACTTTAAGAGTAAAGAGGAGGAGATTAGAGCAGTTGCAGAGGAGGTGGATCTAGATAAAGATCAGAAGGAAAGATTATTAGAGTTATTAATAGAATGTAAGGAAGTGTTCTCTGAGAAACCTGGAATGACAACTTCATATGTACATTCGTTCAATGTTACTGACAGGTCGAGTTTTGATAGCTATCGGTATCCCATACCCCACGCATATGCTAAGGCTGTAGATGATTTAATTAAGGAAATGTTACTAGATGGGATTATCGAGAAGTCAGTGAGTCAGTATGTGAACCCGTTGATTGTTGTGGGTAAGAAAGACGGCACAGTACGCGTTTGCTTAGATGCTAGGCAGATAAACAAGTGCATCACGGCTGATCATGAGAGACCTGAGACCACAGAGGAGCTCATTCAGAGATTCGAGGGTAGACCTTGGTTGACCTCTGTTGACTTGAGTTCAAGTTTTTGGCAGGTCCCTCTCAGAAAAGAAGACAGGCCATTGACAGCCTTTTTACATCGTGGGAAGCTGTACCAGTTCTGCCGCGTACCATTTGGCACTAAGACGTCGTCTTCTGGCTTGATACGAGCATTAGATATTGCACTTGGTCCAGAAACTAATGAGTTCACGACGACGTACATTGATGACTTAGTAATTGCTTCTAGAACATTTGAGGAACATTTAGAAAACTTGTTCACTGTTTTTAATAAATTATTGAGATCTGGCTTCACCTTGAAATTGAGCAAATCTAAATTTTGTACCCATAGTGTCATTTTTCTGGGGCATGAGATCACACCTGAAGGTGTGACACCTGAGATAACTAGGCTTGATAAGATCTTTTCGGCTAAGACACCTAGGAACGCTAAACAGTTGAGATCATTGCTGGGTGTATGTAACTATTTCAGGCGATTCGTGATTAAGTACTCCTATCTCACAGAACCGTTTCGAGAGCTACTAAAGCAGAATGCTCAATGGAAATGGACAAAGAGGCACGATGAAGCGTTAGAGGCTTTGAAAAAAAGGGTTTCACGAGGCAGTCATATTGTGATACCCTAAGCCAACGCTGGGCTTTTATGTGATGACCGATGCATCTGATTTAGGCATAGCAGCGGCGTTATGTCAACCTGATGAGGGAGGTAATTTTGGTGTAGTTTCTCTGGCCAGTAGAGGGCTTAACCCTGCCGAGAAAAGACACACTGTAAGTGAGAAGGAATTGCTTGCGATTGTATATGCACTTAGAAAATTTAGAGTTTATTTGTTAGGCAGGAAATTTACGATCTACACAGATCATCATGCTCTAGCTTTCATTAGGACCTGTAAATTGATCTCGGGTCGCTTGTCGCGGTGGATACTGGCAATCCAAGAGTACGACTTCGAAGTGGTTCATATAGCAGGGAGTGAGAATGCCTTCGCAGACTATATGAGTAGGCACCCCGCTGACATGCAAGGGGAGGTAAGGAACGAAGAGAAGGAGGGAATACTCATATGTAGCTTGAGGACGGAAGATAGTAAGCAAGAGAAATTAAGACTCTTAAAGATGAGAGAAGAACAGCTCAAGGACAAAGAATTGAGAGAGATTAAACTAGAATTGGAAGTGGAAGGAGATGGAAAAGATATACTTAGGGGGAGTAAGAAATATAAGTTGATAGGTGACTTGGTGTCAAGGGAGGATTTTAAGGGGTGTTGGAAGGTGGTAGTACCACAGTCCCTCAGGCCAGATATAATTTGGTTTTACCACATAGAGCTGGGTCACTTTGGAGCAGACAAGGTACTGGATGCCATACAGGAGAATTTCATCTGGAAGAATATGGGGAGAGACATTAGGAAGACTTTGGCAAAGTGTGATTCCTGTCAAAGAAGTAAACATCCTAATCGTTATCTGGAGGGCCCGAGGCAAGCGGTGGTGACAGATGGACCTGGAGAGTTGGTTTGTGTAGATCTGTATGGTCCTCTTGTCAAAACTAAGTATGCATATCAGTATATATTTGTTGTCATTGACTCATTCACCAAGTATGTCAAATTGTATCCTTTGCGTAAGGCCACTGCAAGGGCCTGTGTGGGGAAAATTCTGGAGAGGTACATACCGGAGTTCGGTAAACCAAAAAGAATCTTGTCGGATCATGGATCCCAATTTACTTCACGTATATGGAGGGACGGACTGAGTGATATTGGTGTTAGCGTACATTACTCTTCCATACGATATCCTCAGGGAAATATGTCTGAGAGGGTAATGCGTGAGCTAGGCCGCATGTTTCGCACATACATTAGTGAAAACCACAATTCTTGGTTTAACTACTTGGAAGATGTGGAACATTGGTGCAATGTGACGAGACATGACAGCACTGGATTAACACCAATTGAGCTGCAGTTGGGTCGTAAGCCTGAACGGGAATTGGCTAGGATTCTAGGTCTTTCCACAGGCGAAGATGTACCAAAGGACTTGGTGATTGATTTAGCGAGGCAGAATTTAAGGAAGGCAGCTGATAGGAGAATGATGCAGCAGGGGAGGCATCATGGAGATAGTTTTGAAGTAGGGGAGGAGGTGTTACTAAAGGTTCCAAACATTTCATCAGCAGACAACAAAGAAATTCATAAGTTTTTTAAATTGTATCAGGGACCTTATACAGTAGGTAAGAAAGTTGGCAAGTGTGCTTATCACCTGTTGAATAACAAAGGTGACATGATTGGTACACACAATATTCACAATCTTAAGACGTATGTAAGGTGAAGTATTGTAAGTTCAGATGTTTTGTGTATGTTAAGAAGAATATGTGAATTTTCTTGAAATCCTCGGTGACTTTGACAGGCTGTGTAGGCTGCTGTACTGAAAAGACTGTGATTTGCTCAGATGTATTGTATATAATCTTTACAAATCAAGGGGAGGTATTGTAACCGTACGTATGTACGATCCCCGAGTTTTTAGGTTAGGAAATTTTCGTATATAGTTTGTAAGGTTAAAATCATGTAATTTTGTTTATTTATAATGTATAAACGTAATATTATAAGAAGAATGTATAGTTAGGGTATATTGCATATGTTCATCATTATATTTTGTATAAATTTCCGTTTGGGTAAGAGTCTGTAAATATGGCCTAGCCGTAAGGATTGTGCAACTGGGAAAACTGCGACTATATCGGGAAGGACGGTTGAAGTCAGTTGGATGTGTTGCAACAAGTGGCTTGAAAACACGGGGTACGGCAGGTTGTATCGGTTGAAGAATTGGAGTGAATCAATGTGGACATACATGAGTGGACTGTCTATGTCACATCATATACTCGATAGCCAATGCGAGGGCTTTGTTTTGAGCGAGGTTTGTGTTGACAGAGTGACGCGGGAAGAAGTGCCGGTGTGAGCGTTGCTACCAGTGAACTTTTCAGGACGCGATAACCACGTGTAGCAAGGATATATAAGTGGGTACGCGTGTGCGGCGAGGCATTCTGATTCTGATTCTGACTCTGATGCTGATACTGTGTGTTTCTCATTTGTACTGGTCTGCGGGAGCGACATATTTGCGCAGTTTGCGCAGTTACGGAGTGAACATGGTATAATCTCAACGACTTACCGGCTTTGCAGTGGACTTTCTGTAAAAAAAAAAGAAAGTGTTTGTTTGGAACTTGTCACCCGAGTATGCAGCTTCAGTTGATGAAGAATTTTGCTATTTGCTTGCCTCTGGAGATGTAACACTTTCTGTCCAGCCAGCAATTGGAAAGACTTCAAGACGTCGACAAAGAAGTGTAAATAAGGTTAGGGATGCTCGTCTTAAGAAGGTTGCATCCCTATGTAGAGAAATAGTCGTCGTACTTTTCTCTACCAGATTAGAATTCACGGTAACAGTGGAGTGCGAAGGGGCTCTTACCTGGAGGTATGTTAAAAGTATAATGATGTTCTATGTTTATTGAAGATTTTAATGATGTGTAATTTGCCTTTGTAAGACGGCAAACGAGTAAATCTCGTGAAGAGATGATTTTGTTGGGTGGTAGGCCTATTGTGTATATTAGTTCTATGTAAACGGCCAGCACTAAGTGGGTTGCATTAGTGTTGATTTTGTTGGTGTTTGTCACATATTAGTTATTATTCGATGTTCTATGTTTATTGAAGATTTTAATGATGTGTAATTTGCCTTTGTAAGACGGCAAACGAGTAAATCTCGTGAAGAGATGATTTTGTTGGGTGGTAGGCCTATTGTGTATATTAGTTCTATGTAAACGGCCAGCACTAAGTGGGTTGCATTAGTGTTGATTTTGTTGGTGTTTGTCACATATTAGTTATTATTCGATGTTCTATGTTTATTGAAGATTTTAATGATGTGTAATTTGCCTTTGTAAGACGGCAAACGAGTAAATCTCGGGAAGAGATGATTTTGTTGGATAGTATTGTGTATATTAGCTCTATGTAAACAGCAAGCACTAAGTGGGTTGCATAAGTGTTTATTTTTGTTGGTGTTTGTCACATATTCGTTCTTATTCTGGGAGTAAAGTCACAGAATCAAACTTTAAGTGAGTCTTTTGTCAGTGGAGTAAGGCTGAACCTGGTATGTTACCCAAATTTAATTTCAGGGGTTATATAGCAAACAGGTAAGGTTACAAAGCAAGTCTGGAGCCTCGTCAGCCTGATGACCGTCGCCTTGAGAGAGAGAGTGGCTCGTTGCTCTACACAATTAAATATTCCTGCAATTGTTTTGCAGGTGGCGCCCATTATCCTTGTTATTTTCACTTAGTTGAGTCAACGTTTATCTGTTCAGTATTTCAATAGCTTGCGGTAGTTGCAGTCTTAATTCGATCTTCTAAGGTCAGACGTGAAGTCAGGATTGCTTCACGTGTACCTAATTTCTTCTGAAGCCAAACTGATCTCCCAACTCAGATTCAACTTGTCAATGGCAATGTATCGTAAGTTAATTAAACCATTTGAGAAGATTCAGACAAGAAGACAATCACAACAGCCAACCAAGATGAATTTGGAAATGTCAAAAGATGGAGCTCTGCACCGTTTCAATGCAGTCCATTCGTCCACATGTTTTCAACATATTTTCATTGCCTTGGTAGCGGGTTTTACCACACTGAGGCACAGTTACAGCTGTGATTCAATCAAACATGCTCAGGATTCAATCTCGAATGTTCTCCTGAGCTCCCATTCTGCCTTGAGCACAGCCCAAAGTTGAGCCAATGTGTTAGGGGAATGACTCCAAGCACATATCGCAAGCATATGCCACACATGCTCTATCGGGTTTAGGTCGGGACTACAAGCAGGCCACACCATACGTTCAATTCAGATTATATCCAGGTATAATTATAATTATAAAATTGAAGGATGTTCCTCCTAATCAATACACGTTCAAATTAGTACAGTTATATTATTGTATACCCATGTACATGGTACTAGTTTTGGCCCTACATTTTTGGGCCATCTGCAGCCATACAAGTATAAGACAACTGAAAAACTAATTTCTTTAGAAGTATGTTAGAGTGTTATATACAGTCACTGGCAAAAAAAAAGTTAAACACAATATATTTCAGACACAATTTGAAATCTGGTAAAAATCAAATATTATGACATTACAACAACAACAACAACAACAACAACAACAAAATCATCTAAGTGCTCACGTACATAAACGACATGTGGGCAAGCCTTGTCATGCATCAGGATAAAGTTCTTGCCGATGACAGGTACAAAAGGCACAACGTGATCCACTAAAATTTCCTCGATGAGCTCACTCCTTGGACCTTCTCCATACTCTCTTCCTTCAATACAATGCCCTCAAACAGAATCTGGATTCATCTGTAAACAGCACTGAGCTCCACTGCTCCACAGTCCAGTTTCGATGGATTTTGGTGAACTGCATCAGAGAGGCATGGTGCTCACGTGTAAGCAGAGGTCCAGGGCGGGCCTCTTGGACTTTAAATCTGCTTCATACAACCTCCTCCTTACTGTCCTTTCACCGATGTTCATGCCCCACATACTTGCTGCATATTATTTCCGGCTTCCACAGCTGTTGGGTGTCAATCACAAACAATTTTCATTACGAGAAAGCACTCAACACGCTCAGTAGTGCTTCTCCTACGACCAGAACCGGGCCTCCTGGTGTAGATATTTTTCTCTCTGTAACTTTTAACAGTTCTGTACACATTAGAACAAGACATGCCTATTTCGTCTGCTACGTAGCATACACTGCACCCATCCTCCGCTAACGCCAAGACCGTTATTGCATTTTCAGGTGAAAGAGCCATTACGGCCTACCTTAGAAGTGAGCTGTTGTACACAAGCCGTAATGTCCACAAATATATACAGCATGAGAATTCACAGCAATAAATCTTAAGACGGATATTTGTGGTTATTCTTGTCCAAAGGCAAGAAATGGCAATACTGGTGTTGTGATTGCCAAGATCAAGAATATTACTGAGCTGAAACTTCTCAAATGGGCTAATTAACATATGATACATTGCCATATTGTTCTAATGTCATAACATTTAATCTGTACAAGGTTTCAAATGGAATAACATTAAATTTTGTCTGAAATATGTGGTGTTTCGCATTTTTTGCTGGCGAATGTATGTTTTAACTTGTGTTTTTGACAGACTGAAAAGGTGTTAGGTTTCATTACTTTAAAAATTCTGATACAATGCGTGTAAATTGTCAAACTATACACACAAAACTAGAAAGTGTCAAAACCTATACGTATAAAATTGTTTTTCTGTCTGTATTATTTTTTTACATGAACCTAATACAGTACTCAGTTTCTCAGTTTAGCTTATGTCAGGTTCAGTTCAATTTTTGTCTGTTTGTTACACTATCATGGGACAACAGATAGGTGAATTTTCATGGAATTTGGTATTTAAGTTGAAGATAAGGGAGAGTAGGCTCTCAGCTATACAATGTTCAAAACAATTCATCATGAGGGGACTTCAGAGGTAGCCTGAAACATATAACTCAACGTATCTATCTTAAGGTTGGTTTTACAGGAAAACTGGTTATGACAAAATTTATTCAGAATCATCATCATGTACTCAGTCTTATAACTGGTTTGTCCCTACAATGAGTCTTCCCCCAACTGAATCTACCCTGGAATGTACCTTAACTTCTTCATAATTTGTTTAGACCAGTATAAATGAAGAACATCTTCATAGATGTGTTTCTTGCTGCCCACAAGGGCATTTTCGAGATAATTTGCCCTCAAGTATTTCAATGATTAAGCCACCATGTCACAATTTCTGCCCCAGCCAAGTTGATCTTTTGTTAATTCCATTACCTGTTGCTTCTCATTAACTTGTTCAAGTACATCCATGTTGGTAATTTTTCCAACCAACTTATTTTTCTAAATATTGCCAGCACCACATCTCAAAGGCTTCTAGTCTTGTTTTGTCACCTTTATTCAATAGCCAGGTTTTGCCACAATTTATCAGAACTAGCCACACAAAGCCCTTTACAAGATTTTTCCTTAAACTGAGGGACATGTTGCTCTGACTGTTCATCACAAAAGGTCCGTTTTGCCATGGATATGCGACTTTTAATTTCAGATTATACAGATTTTGAGGTTGATTTTCATACCTAAGTAGGTAATTTTGTCATTCAAGCACTTTAAAAAATTTGTTAGAGTCTTTGGGTTCCCTCTTATTAATGCCAGATCATCAACAAATTCAATATTCTGATATTCTGAATAAGTCTTCCAACCTTTACTCCCATATTTGAATTCTTTAAGGACCTTCATATAAGCTCAGCAAAAGCAATGAACAGTCCTGGAGAAAGCAAGCATCACTGTTTCACACATTTACAGATCTTTGCACAATTATACTAATTACTGTATTTGTTAAGGACAGCCAATAATTTTGAGAAAAGGAAGCAACTTTGCTAGTTTACCTTATCAAATGCTTTCTCATAATCAACAAAACATACAGAGGATTCTACTATGCTTGGCATTCTTTCTCCTAGGCAATGCAAGGAACCAATCACATTATGAGTTGCAAAGGTTCTTAAGAAAGCCGAACTGAGTATAATACAAACGCTGCTCGATACAGAACTCCATTTTTTTCGATATGTGCAGCAGGATTTTAGACGCAAGAGGGATAAGGCTAACGGTCCAGTAATCGCTGCAATTAACTGATACAGTTTTCTTTCGAATTGGAATTGTAACTGATGTGTAATACTCCTAAGGTCATTTTCCTTCTTCAAAATATGGTGAAACCTCATTAGTGCATTGTCATTAACACTTTTTCCCCCTTAGCATGCCGTATATTCAAAGTCCCGATTCTCATTGTATTAAAACTATATAAAAATACCTTGCTTATTGCGCCACGAATTTTTGCTATTACCGCTTAGTACGATCACATTTTTCCTAGCCCCAAAAATTTATTTGTCATCCCTTGTGAAAGAAATGTGATTTCGAACTCTGGTAAGAGCCGCCCCCACAGTTGCGTAATTACGGAAAAAAGCCTTAAATTCCTGAACTTCACAGGATAAGTTACAACTTCGGTAAGCAAGCCATTAGCCTCAGGAATGTTCAGATTTGCTTGCCAGTTAGCAGTGAGATTGCTGAATAACACAGTGTGCCTATTTGTACTTGTATTTCGCATTCCATTCAGCCTTCAGGAATATTCTCTTGACGGCAGATATCACGCTATTCACTTCAAGAAAGGAAAATCAAACTATTCCTGCAACACAATGTTCATGTACCATTTTAAGCTATAATATATCAAGACCTCCCATTGCTTTACACATGTAATAGGCAGCATCTGAGCAAGCTACAAGACCACGAATGTATCCTAAGCCTAATGGCCACAAAAGACTATGGGTATCATTGAAAAATGCATCAAATCATCGCAGCGCCTGCGGAATATTTCAGCTTAGAACTTTGGCCGGTAAGTTTATATCATCTCGGGTTCAGGAAAAGTCGAAGTACTGTGAATCTTATCTTTGCAGTAAAAATGCTGACAGAAAAGTACTGGGAATATGGAAGAAATTTTGTGATTGCATTTGTGGACATTAAAAAAGCATATGATAGTGTTCCTCGAAACAAGATATGGGAATGCCTGGAAGACCTACAGGTGCCAAAGTAGTTAATTGACAAAGTCAAGATGCTATACCAGAAGTGCTACAGCTGTGTTCAGATAAGCAATGGACGATCAAAATGGTTTAAAACAAAGAGAGGTGTCCAAAAAGGAGGTGCCCTGTCACCCCTCCTGTTCGTAATAGTAACGGACAAGGTCATAAAATCTATCAAGAAAATGGACAGTGAACCAAACACCCTGGAAGATTGAAGTTCAGAAGAAACTTAACAAATGGAACAATACATTTAAAAAATTTGGACTGAAGATGAGCAAAACAAAGACAGTGGAAATGGCCATCAACAGGGAAGGAACAAGCTCAAATATATTTCTGGAAGGAGCAAAAATCGAATCAGCTGCCCACTTCCAGTACCTCAGAAGCACAATCACGAAAGACAACACTGGTAGGCAGGAAATACTCAGCAGGACACAGAAAGCTTCAAACTTCTACAGTCAGTTAGAAATCTTTTCTGAGACTGCAAAATACCACAAAAAGCTAAAACAATCACATACCACACTTACTTTGTACCAATCCTCACATACGGTTTAGAGACATGTACCCTACTAAACAAAGACCTCAGTAGAATCCAAGCAACTGAAATGAGATTCATTAGAACCATGAACCAAACTACCAGAAAGGACAAGATCAGAAATGAAGTGAATAGGAAAGTAGCTGGTATCGACGTTCCTATTACCAGTGTCATAAAGAAACTGAGACTTCAGTGGTATGGGCAAATAATGAGAATGAACAGAGAAAGACCTGCCAGAAAATATTTTGATCTTATAGGAAGAAGACCACAGGGAAGACCAAGAAAACACTGAATGGAGACAGTAAGATCAGATGTGGAGGAGAGAGGACACAAATGGGAGATGAACTGGAACATAAGATGATGATGATGATAATGATGATGTTGTTTGTCCAACCCTTGTCCCGTTACTCTACAGGATTGGGTATGAGGTGAGCTGAATCTGTCATAGCGGCTTTTTATGACCGGATGTCCTTCCTGATGTCAACTGTTAATGAGATTAAATTGATGACGTGATATATGACAGTAGGAGGGAGAGGGTGAAACCTGGTGCCGGGACATAGCCTACTGCTGTCAAATAGCACTAAGTGGTCTGCTCAAGCTTAACATCCCCATCCGACGGATGAATCACCATCACCAGTGGCATATGCCCGGCAAGATTATACCCTCTAAGATTCAATATTATGCAAGAATTTCAAAGATACTGTTATTTGCTTATGGTTTTTTGAGGTATTTTAAAGAATTCAACATCATGAAAGTGGAGGAAAGGCAGAAGTGGTGGATTTTATGAAGAAAGTGGGTATAGAAATGATGGGGTCGACCTAAGTTAAATGGAAAGGGAAAGGAAAGAAGAAAATAAGGAAGGGATATACAGTATACTAGAGTGGCGGCAGAAAGGCAAAAAATGGAGAAAGACGAGGAAAGGAAGAAGTAATCAGACCATATGAACATGGAATGAAGAAGAAGAGAAACTAGTTGAATTTTGTGAGCAGAATGGAATGATTGTTGGCAACACATGTGTAACTGTACGAGTGTATGTCTCGCAATTTTTAGGTTCGGAAGTTTTCATAAAATAATTTTTAATATAAAGTAAGATATCTTGTGAGTTTTGAATTGAGATATAAGAACATTATATTCTAAGAAGAATATTTGGTTGTAGGGAATTATGTATCTAGCCTATGTTTATATTGGTGTAACCTAAATTTGTGTATGAATCTGCACATGGCATAGCAGTAAAGTTTATGCAACCAAGAAACAGCTACTATATCGATAAAGACAGTTGAAGGTGGTTTAAAGTGTTGCAACATGTGGATTTTGGCGGACGCTGTGCTGCATGGAGCGAGTCTGTATATGTGTGTGCGTGCTACGAGTTTATTGCTATTATCGGGTATTATTGTGCATGACTGTTACAGTTGCTGATTATTGCTATTGAGATTACTGTTGACGACAATTAATACCGCGAAGTGGGTGCTGCATGAGCATTTTATGGGAACTTTTATTACTGCACAATTACGGAGTCAAGAGTGCATTGCTCGTTAATGGTCATTCGCAGTGAGCGTTTGGTGAGAGATGGTGTACGGTGATGTTTTATAAGACAATCGATTTTCCCTCGCCGAGGAAATGCTCATTGTGGGCAGCCTTTAAATGTGCAGTGTAGAGGTAATATGTATGTGGTTCACAGAACTATTCTCCGGACCACCTTTTGAGCAGACTAAGGCGGAAGTGAGTGTATAGACCAGGGGATGGCGCGGGCGACAGGGGTAGCGCCTACGGTGTAGTCACACGGTAGGTGAGGGGCCAAGGGGGGTGCGCTACTCAGAGCGAGTTTTGGCAATGGTGCAGTCAATGCGGAGCTGCCATACTTAATCACTCGGTGGATGTCCCGAACACGTGGGTGCAGTTCCAATCACAGTCTGTTTAAAACAGTAATGAGAGAATTTTATCAGTGTGCTTCGCTTTTACAAAAACAGTGCATGTGCGTATTGTGTGCTAATTCATAATTATTGTTATGCCTTGTACGTTTGTAGGTTTCTTCTTACTCGTTATTGGATATTATTGTGCAATGGATCCGAACAAATTCACCAGACTGTTATCAGCTGAAGAAGAAACGCAAGATTTTTACGTCCGGCCAGAGAAATATGATTCTGTCTGTTTATAAGCATTTCCGAGCGAATAGTATTGACGGCGGGATTAGTTTACCTCGTGTGCTGAACCCGGCTCTGATTCCGACTTGGGTGTGCAGCCACTCGATAGTGACACAAATTAATTACTGCGGCACAAGGTAAGCTGATGCTGAAACCTCCTGCATGATAATAATAATAATAATAATAATAATAATAATAATAATAATAATAATAATAATAATAATAATAAGTAATAATATGTTTTTACAAAAATATATTTGTAATAATTAATTTATTGAAATTGTGCTGGACAAAGCGGAGGTGGGACAAGTTTTCGCCTGGATGCCCAACTTCATCTGTGAGTTTCAAGTTAATTTCAGTACTAATACACAATCCTCACTTCTCTCGCTTATTCATAAATCGCCCGTGAGTAGCAGCTCATTTCAATCAGGAATCAGGCCATATATTTAGACAATAATAGTGAATAATAAATAATAAAATATTATATATATTGATAATAATAGTAATAATTTAATGAACGTAATGCTTACTGTTTATGTCAAAAGAATTCGTTTGCGGTGCTTTAAGCGTGAAATTGTAGTTAGTACATTAAAATTATGAAAACCTCCGTGGCTCAGGTGGCAGCGCGTCGGCCTCTAAAAACTGGGTTCCGTGGTTCAAATCCCGGTCACTCCATGTGAGACTTGTGCTGGATAAAGCGGAGGCGGGACAGGTTTTTCTCCGGGTACTCCGGTTTTCCCTGTCATCTTTCATTCCAGCATCACTCTTCAGTATCATTTAATTTCATCTGTCAGTCATTAATCATTGCCCCGGAGGAGTGAGACAGGCTTCGGCAGCCGGCTCAATTCCTATCCTCGCCGCAAGATGTGGCTTCATTTATTCCATCCCTGACCCAGTCATTGATTGGAAAACAGATTGTAGGTTTTCACATTTAAAATGTAATTCAGTAAATTAATTGTTTAAAGATGTAAGCCGTTAAAAAACTGTATGGGATTCTAAGATGCATACGTTAATGTATTAATTATTTTTAATTCATTCGAGGTTCAATCTGTGAGCTGTGCTGTATTATAGTGGTGGAGTACCACTTTGAATCGCGCGCCGGCTCATTTGGCAACCACGGCGTGTGTGACAAGGCAATGACGTCACTTCCGCTTTAGTCTGCTCAAAAGGTGGTCCGGAGAATAACTGCAACTTGATGGAATAAGTTGTAGCCCAATTGTTCATTACTTGCATATTCTTGGAAGAATAACACATGCTTGTTAACTACTTATCGTGGAGAGAACTTTTAAAAACTTATGCGAGAATGGAACTGGGGTCATTATTCTTTCACATTGTCTGATGAGCATTCAAATTCAGTAACCAGTATGGACTCAGTGTGTTAACAGTTTTCATTCGTACTTGTTTGGCTGCAGTTCTCTTTGTTTCACGTAATTTGATATTTTCTTCGCAGACACTTGACTTGATATTGTACGTAGCTAAGATTTGATTTGATATCATCTAGCGTGTTGAGGTGTCTTATGTTAATACCTCATACAGTGACATTACTTGGTATTCTCAAATGGTGATGGTGCTTCTTGTTCAGTGTATAAACGAGGTCAAAATGGAACGAAGATCTCGTAGCTTACTTCTAAACTGTCAGCAATAGGCTAAGCAGTCTGCAATCTGGATAAAGATGAGGAGAATTGGTGCAGTATTTCTTGTGTGATGATGTTTTGGATTAACCAACAAACCTATAGATGGTGGCAAATGGAAAGGCTCAGCAGTCAAGATTTAAAAGTGAGCGTTGTGTTAGGTTAGGGATGCACTTAGAAAATAACTGGTTTTAAATCATAACGCTAGTTGGGGGCATCTTATCCTTACTAATTAATATGTTGAGTGAAAATTATGTGTTTGAATCTGTTATAAGGGATACCACATGAGGTATGTATGTACAGTGTAAATATTAAGTTGTTTGTGAAGTGGGCAAGATGGAAATGTACCGGTAATTGTATATTGTAATATTAGACTTTTGGTAAACTTTAATTCTCAGTACATTTAATAGTTAAGCACATGATAACTTTTATTCATGGAGTGAAAACCGGGCATTACCTAAATTCAATTTCAGGGGTAGACAGGTAAGGTTATATAGCAAGTTTGGAGCATCGTCAGCCTGATGACCGTCGCCTTGGGAGAGGGAGTTATGTCATGCTCTTTGAGTCAATTATTCTTGTAAATTGTTTGCAGGTGGCGTCTAGTTTCATTATTTATACCTTATCCTAGTGACTATTCATTCATGTAGTATTTTCTGTTTCACCAATAAGTTACACATGGTTTTGGAAGAAAATATGGCTGGGGTGACAGAGGATAAAAATCAGATTTTGATTACTTTCTGGTGGAAAGGACAAATCGCAGACAGTTGATGGATGTAACAGCTTTACATTAAATCAATAAAAGTAAACTTCCACCTGTTTGATACTATATATTTGGCTTTAAGCACATATGGGTTAGAGGCATGTTCTCTACTAAACAGTGACTACAGCAGAATTCAGGCAACAGAAATGAGGTTCATTAGAACTATGAATCAAACTACTCAAAAGGACAAAATCAGGAAAGAAGTAAACAGGATGGTAGCATTGAGGTCCCTATTACCAGTGTAATAAAGAAACTTAGTTTTCAGTGGTATGGGTGGGCACATTAAGAGAATGAAGAACAAGAAACCTACCAGAAAATACTTCGACCTTACTGTCCAAGAAAAAAAGACAAAGAGGAAGGCAAAGGAAACACTGGATACACACAGTGAAATCAGATGTGGAGAGGAGAGGTCTCAAATGGGAAGTTGTCCTGGAACAGGGGATGTATGCAAACATGAAGAGATGGCGAACGCTTGTACACACCCAGGAAACTGGAGTTGGAAAATAATTATGATGATGATCTTTAAGATTACAAGAAGATGAAACAGATTCAGATTGTAATGATGAAGACTTTGCAGATCCTTACAGAGGAATTCTTCCCTAGTTTTAAATTTGAGCAGAGTTGATATGATGATCTATGAACTGTTGAACGATAGCTTAACCCTAGAAGATCCTCCCAAATTCAAATGTGAACTCCAGTGCTGGTATGTGGTCTAGTTATGTGTTCTGCAAACGAAATATTATACTTATGAAAGGGAACAATAACCACTATTGATGTAAAACTGCTCAATCTACAGTTGTGAACAAAGTATGTTTATAAAAATAATATGCCTGGTAAAAAATTTCAGTTCTAATAACCGCATTTCCAAGTAAGTGCTTAGCAGGTCATGCGTTTAATACAGGACCTAAATAAATGAAACATTTTTAGCTCATATTTACGTGAATAACAATCCCACCTGGTGACCATGATCAGTAATACATTGATCACAAGTATAAAGATTGGACTTTCTAACTGACCAAGTTGTGTTGCTGAAGAACCTTGATCTCTTTTTTTTAAAAAACATATAATATTAAAACACTACTTATTCTAGTTTTAGATGACTAATTCTAAGTTACATTGATACGTTGTGGTGTTAAAATGTGCTTGGATGAGTAATGTAAAAGTCTAAAAATTTTCAACAGTTCATTACGGCGATCTTGATGTGAAAGTGTCCCCTTCTTCATAATTGCGACCTGTTGGGGAATTGTGCTGTCTCGGATTATTTTCTTGCTGTTTCTAGCCCGTAACCTGTGTACTTGTCCAGAGCGCGCCGTGCAACAAGTCCACTTCAGATAATGAGGCATTAAAATTAGACAACTTAACCTTGTCCAATTACATGAGGATTTTAAATTTATTTGCCCTTTCAAAACACACAACTCACACCTGTTTTATTGTAGAAGTCAAAGTATGCTAAAAACATCCAGACATGTGATACTTTATTATTAAACTTTTAGAAAACTTAGACCTCCTACTGATGCAAGTTTTATAAAAACATAGTACCATTTCAATTAGAAATAAGACGTTTTAAAAACATAAAATAAGAGTACTTAACATGTGATACAGAAATCAAAAGAATGTGTGTGTGACTGAATATCAAGATCAGTGACATCATAATGAACTGTTGAACAATTTTGGATTTTTTCACCAAGCAGATTTTAACACCACAACGTATCAATGTAACTTAGAATTAGTCATCTAAAACTAGAACAAGTAGTGTTTTAATATTATATGTTACTTTAAAAAAAAAGAACAAGGTTCTTCAGCAACTGAAGATGACCCACGCATAGGGTTGAAACAAGTACTGTAATGTAAAATGTTTTAAGTACCATATAATAAATTCCTTCAGCTTGTTCCACTTGTTTCTGGGGTCGCTGGAGCCACCCAGGCTCATTTTGGTTTTGGCCGGGGGTTTAAGGTTGGATGCTCTTCCTGACGTCACGTGATTCTCGCGATGAATATCTCAACCCAGGACTGACCGGGATAGGAACCTCAGCCTTCCAGGTGGAAAGACGGTAGCTAAGCCACTAAGCAAATCATGCCCCCTTTAAGTACCTTATAATAAATAATAGTATTGATTAGGTGGAAAGTCCAATGTTCACACTTGTGATCATTGGAATTATCAATACGGGACATGAAGCTAATAGATTATGATGCCATTAACACATTGACGACCCGTCCCAAAGATCTCCGTAGTACTGCAGCCAGCGGTTGGTGATGGGCCCCAGAGATCTCCGCTTTTACGCACGGTCATCGTTTGTAGCTTGTTGTACTATCTGTTGATTTAACATACATACATACATACATACATACATACATACATACATACATACATACATACATACATTATCGTTATAGACTGTTATGCCTTTCAGCGTTCAGTCTGCAAGCCTCTGTGAATTTACTAAACGCCGCGACAATCCTTGATTTGCAACTAGTGTTGTGGCCTCATTTAGTTCTACACCCCTTATCTTTACATCGTTAGAAACAGAGTCTAACAATTGTCGTCTTGGTCTCCCTCCACTTCTCTTACCTTCCATAGCAGAGTCCATTATTCTCCTAGGTAACCTATACTCCTCCATTCGCCTCACATGACCCCACCACCGAAGCCGGTTTATGCGTACAGCATCATCCATCGAGTTCATTCCTAAATTAGCCTTTATCTCCTCATTCCGAGTACCCTCCTGCCATTGTTCCCACCTGTTTGTACCAGCAATCATTCTTGCTACTTTCATGTCTGTTACTTCTAACTTACGAATAAGATATCCTGAGTCCAGACAGCTTTCACTCCTGTAAAGCAAAGTTGGTCCGAAAACAAACTGATGTAGAGATAGTTTCGTCTGGGAGCTGACTTCCCTCTTACAGAATACTGCTGATCGCAACTGCGAGCTCACTGCATTAGCTTTACGACACCTTGATTCAATCTCACTTACTATATTACCATCCTGGGAGAACACACAACCTAAATACTTGAAATTATCGACCTGTTCTAGCTTTGTATCACCAATATGACATTCAATTCTGTTGAATTTCTTACCTACTGACGTCAATTTAGTCTTCGAGAGGCTAATTTTCATACCATACTCATCGCACCCATTTTCAAGTTCCAAGATATTAGACTGCAGGCTTTCGGCACAGTCTGTCATTAAGACAAAGTCGTCAGCATAGGCCAAACTGCTTACTACATTTCCACCTAACTGAATCCCTCCCTGGCGTTTTATCCCTTTCAGCAGATGATCCATGTAGACTACGAACAGCAAAGGTGAAAGATTACAGCCTTGTCTAACCCCTGTAAGTACCCTGAACCAAGAACTCATTCTACCTTCAATTCTCACTGAAGCCCAATTGTCAACATAAATGCCTTTGATTGATTTTAATAATCTACCTTTAATTCCATAGTCCCCCAGTATAGTGAACATCTTTTCCCTCGGTACCCTGTCATATGCTTTCTCTAAATCTACAAAACATAAACACAACTGCCTATTCCTCTCGTAGCATGTTTCAATTACCTGGCACATACTGAAAATCTGATCCTGACATCCTCCCTATGGTCTGAAACCACACTGGTTTTCATATAACTTCCTCTCAATGACTGATCGCACCCTCCCTTCCAAAATGCCAGCGAATACTTCGCCTGGTATACTAATCAATGAGATACCTCGATAGTTGTTGCAATCCTTCCTGTTCCCTTGCTTATAGATAGGTTCAATTACTGCTTTTGTCCTATCTGAAGGTACCTTACCAACACTCCACGCTAATTATACTACTCTATGAAGCCATTTCATCCCTGCCTTCCCTATATACTTCACCATTTCAGGTCTAATCTCATCTATTCCTGCTGCTTTATGACAATGGAGTTTATTTACCATCCTTTCCACCTCCTCAAGCATAATTTCACCAACATCATTTTCTTCCTCCCCATGAGCTTGGCTGTTTGCAACACCACCGGGGTGATTTCCTTTTACATTGAGAAGATGTTAAAAATATTCCCGCCACCTCTCCAGTGATTCCCTGGGATCTATTATGAGTTCACCTGAATTACTCAAAACACTGTTCATTTCCTTTTTCCCTCCCTTCCTAAGATTCTTTATTAGTGTCCAGAAAGGTTTCCCTGCTGCTTGACCTAGCCTTTCCAGGTTATTACCAAAATCTTCCCATGACTTCTTTTTGGATTCAACAACTATTTGTTTCGCTCTGTTTCTTTCATCTACGTACAAATCCCTGTCTGACTCGGCCCTTGTTTGGAGCTATTTCTGATAAGCCTTCTTTTTACGTTTACAAGCTGCTCTCACTTCATCATTCCACCAAGATGTTTGCCTTTTCCCATCTTTACACACAGTTGTTCCTAGGCATTCCCTTGCTGTTTCTACTACAGCATCCCTGTATGCCACCCATTCGTTTTCTATATCCTGAACCTGCTTACTGTCTACTGTTCGAAATTTCTCACTAATCGTATCCATGTACTTCTGTCTAATTTCCTCGTCCTGGAGATTTTCTACCCTTATTAGTTTGCAGACAGATTTCACTTTCTCTACCCTAGGCCTAGAGATAGTTCACTACAGATCAGATAGTGGTCTGTATCATCGAAAAATCCACGAAAAACTTGTACATTCCTAACAGATTTCCTGAATTCAAAGTCTGTTAAGATATAGTCTATTATGGATCTGGTACCCCTAGCCTCCCATGTGTAACAGTGAATAGCCTTATGCTTGAAAAATGTATTCGTAGCAGCTAAACCCATACTAGCACAGAAGTCCAGCAAACGCTTCCCATTCCCATTAGCTTCCATATCTTCCCCACATTTACCAATCACCCTTTCGTATCCTTCAGTTCTATTCCCAACTCTCGCATTGAAATTGCCCATTAGCACTATTCTATCCTTGCTGTTGACCCTGACCACGATGTCACTCAATGCTTCATAAAACTTGTCAACTTCATCTCATCATCACATGGTGAATACACGGACACAATTCTTGTCCTAATTCCTCCAAATGACAAATCTACCCACATCATTCGCTCATTTACGTGCCTAACAGAAACTATGTTGCGTGCAATGGTATTCCTGATAAAGAGCCCTACCCCAGACTCTGCCCTTCCCTTTCTAACACCCGTCAAGTACACTTTATAATCTCCTATCTCTTCCTCGTTATCTCCCCTTACCCGAATATCACTTACTCCTAGCACATCCAGATGCATCCTCTTTGCTGACTCAGCCAGTTCTACCTTCTGTCTTCCATAAGCCCCATTAATATCGATAGCTCCCCATCGAATTTCATTTTGTTCGCCAAGTTGTTTCCAAGGAGTCCCTCGCCTGTCAAATGGGAGTGGGACTCCATTACTCCCATAGGTTCAAGGCTTGCTTAAATTGTTCTGAGCTCGGTAAATTCATGAAGCAGGATGCTACCCTACTTGCACATAGTCCAAGTGAGGACCTCTCCTCTAACGGGTTATGGACCACCGGTGAATTGTATAGTCCTAGCCGCCTGAGCACAAGGAGGGCGATGACTCAGAATATGTCCGAGATGCCCACTCCCATTCCATAGCAACTGGTATACCGACTATCAGGACCCCTTACTAGGCCACACGGCCGTTCCCATGGTTCACGAACTAGGACATGACTACAGTAGCCCACAAACATGAACCATGAACCATGTGGATTTAAAAATTTTATAATGTTCCATATTGAACTGTATCACAATTAAATTGAAACAAGAAATAAAGTGGTTCAACCTATTCAATACAAGGAAAATAAGAAATGCAAACTTTGCATTCTTATTGATTAAAAGCAGTACCGGTTTTGACCACTATTCTGGCTCATCATCAGCCGATAAAAATATAAAACTATGCATAGGAAAACAATAAGTACAGTATAAGTCTTTCACTAAAAGCAGTTCAAGAAGCACTATAACAATATAGGGATTAGCACTGTTTGATGTAAGATCCTAAAATCCAGAAGAAGTCTAAAATCAGTCATTTAAATGAAGCAAGGTGCAAGTTCTTGAAGAGCAGCATAACATACGTAATTGTTTTTTTATGTCAACTGTTCAGCATCTCTAAAGAATCTATCATACAAGATCCTATAATCATTAATATATACTTCAATTATATTAAATTTTATTATATATTTTTGCATCTAGATGCATTTGCAGGCTTGATCATTGATCTATTCACAGAGTTTTAATAGCCTTTAGAAGCACAGTGCCAGACATTACCTATGTTGTGCTGCTTTTCACGAACTTGCATCTTACTTCATTGTGACTTATCCTCGACTTCTATATAATTTTAGAACTTCAAATTCATTAAATTGTATTATAACTTCGCGCCTAGCAGTATTTGCAGGCATTTTCACCGAACTATTCACCAATTCTCATAAACATTTCGAAGCACAGTGTCGGACATTACGTATGTTATGCTGCTCTTCAAGAACTTGCACCTTGCTTCATTTAAATGACAAATCTTTAACTTCTTCTGGATTTTAAGATCTTACATCATGCAGTACTAATCCCTATAGTGTTATAGTGCCTCTTGAACTGCTTTCAGTGAAAGACTTATCCTTTACTTATTGTTTTCCTATGCATTGTTTTATATTTTATCAGCTGATGAGGACCCAAAATAGTGGTTGAAACCGGTACCGCTTTTAATCAAATAAGAATGTAAAATTTACATTTCTTATTTTCCTTGTATTGAATAGGTTGAACCACTTTATTTCTTGTTTCAATTTAATTGTTCTATCTGTTGGCTATAAATTTAACTACTTTCAATCATATCAAGGAGTAGAGGGATCGTAGTTTTTAGTGACTATGTATCTTTTGAATTGTACGGTCTTTGTAGCCATGGAAACTTTGTATATAACCAGGTGTTTTTACACACCGAGAATCATTGTACAAGATGGCACACCCATGCCAAGGCGCCCTAGGTGACAACAAAGTATTTCAATATTTATATGCAGATTCATTGTCTGTTGTGCCACAAGGGTGATGAACCCTGAATTTTCTTGTAGTTTCTCAGCTGACGATGGGTGACAGGCGACATTAGGTGGCGAGCTACGAGAATTCTCGCTTTCATGCACCTCATATTTCCTTGATTATTAATGAAATTGTGGGCGAAATTATGAGTTCCAAAAGGTGTAGTCATGGAATATAATTATCACTGCATCTTTCTTTCTTTAAACCTTCATGTATTTAACAAAATAATGTTGGATATGTAGAGCTATTCCCTGGAGCTCTGGTGCAGATGTCAACATGGTGCGGTGTATTGAGTTACCGATGGCTACCGATAATTCTGATTAATTGTGTACAGGCCGGTTATAATACGCACCGAGTGACAGTGGATTAGATATTTCTAATGATTAACGCCTAACACTAAATGGGGAGCAACTGTAAAGAGAAATCCTTGTATACTTGAATACAATAAGTACATGAAAGGCACAAACACGGTATTCATACCACACAGTGCTTAGACGGACTATTAAATGGAGCCACAAATGGTATTGCTTTGAAATGTATCACACCGTACAGCTACTAAACAACGTAGTGAATACATGTTCCAAGTTTGAGGTCGATATCTTGAATAATTTTTGAGTTACAGTAGTTTGAGTGCAGCAGTGTAATTTCTTTCTTGGGGGCTTGAACCATCTGGCCCGTCGTCAATGTATTAAGGCATCAAGTCTATAAGGTCTGACACCTTCGTTGACCAGTTTGAGTCCCATTGGTCGAAAAAATTCCACCATCATAATGTTTGCCTGCAAGGTAGGAGAAGTGGTGGTATACAACTTCTAATCACTAAATTGTGTGCCAAAAGCCTGGATTAAAATCCAAACATCTCCGCAGTGCTCACATGAAGTGAGGGCATATGACACTGTTGATGGACATTAATCCGTCGGACAGGGATGTAAAGCCTTGAGCAGACACCTTGGTGCTATTTGACAGGAGTAGCATATGTGCCAGCACCAAGTTTCACCCCCTCCCTTCCTATTATCATACATTCATTTCATCCCATTAACTCCCCTGATGAAGTACTGTAGATGTCAGGAAGGACACCCGGTACTAAAAACTCGCTATGAAGATTCATCTCGCTTCATACCCAACCCGAAGTGAAATGGAACAGACATACATACAATTTATATGAGTAACAGTCTACATTGAACATCTTCAACTGCAAAACATGAGTCTTTGAACTAAAAAATAATTTGGGCATAAATATATAAAAATGCTAAGGGAAGTAAGGATATGACAGACATACATATTGTAGAAAAGGATGACAAAAAACCTCTTCCTATGCTAAGGTCCCCATTAATGCGAGTGGAAGCTCAGTGCAAAGTGACACTTGAAGTCCTTTCAATTTATTTTTATATCCTTCTGAATTATAAGCATATCTATCACATGTTTGACTAGGTAAATCACGATTCCTATCTTTTCTCTTTTCCTCCTGGAAACTGCTGTGAGAAGAAGATGAAGTATTACCATATTAATACTGGAAAATCACACCAGAAACTGTTCATTTTTTGCTAATTTTTCTATTACATGAATAGTCCCAAGTAGCTTACCACATATACATTCACAAGGGATGAAAAATAATGTCTCTTACAGGCATGTGAGGATACATGCTGAACAGCCTGCGACGATGTTCTCTTCGCGCCAGCGCTATAGAAACATCTGTTTCACGAGCATACTTCATTAACTGAGGATTCATGCTTTGTTCCAGCCCTTTCAGTGTCCCGTACATTTGTACTGGTTGTGGAGAAGGAGGTGGAGTATTGTTTGCTGTAAAAAATAAATTCCCTTGTTATTATTATTATTATTATTATTATTATTATAAAGGTATGAAAAATTATAGGCATACAGATATTTTTAAAAGGCATGCAGGGAGGATTAACAGAGAGAGAAGAGAGTGTGACATATACTAATGATGTGTGTCTGATGGTTCAAAGATTCTCAGGTATAAATGCAAAATTACAGGAATTAGATAAAACTGCAGCCACAGCTGATCTGCACATATTAGGTTGGTGCATAAGTCTGTAGCGTTTTTGTTTTGCAAATTGGAACTCCGGATGCTATGGGCTTATTTATCGATTGCCATTTTTTATTTGTAGTTCAATGTTTGTATCTGAAGTTACACATCAAAGTTTTGTCATTTGCAGATAGTTAATGGAGCTGTGAACGCTAAAAATGGAGTGCCAAGTGGAGAAATTGGAACATTTCCAACATATTCTTCTCTTAGAGTTCAATAGAGGGGCGAAAGCAGTGGAGGCAGCCAGAAACATTTCCTCCATGTATGGGCATAATGCCACTGGAGAAAGTACAGCAAGAAAGTAGTTTTCTCATTTTAAGGAGACCTATTTTGACATTAGTGGCTCTCCACATTCAGGAAGACCTTTAGGGTTTGATGAAGATCATTTAAACGCATTAATCCAAAATGATCCACGTCAGTGTACTCAAGAACTGGTAAATGTGATGAACTGTGATCATTCCAACATCGTGTGACATTTGCATTCAATAGGCAACATTCAAAAAGCGGGTGTATGGACACTGCATGCTCTAAGCCACAACCACAAAAATCAGTGGGTGGCCATACGTGCATCTCTGCTTGCTCATCATTGATTGGCTCGTTATCAACACCGATCATTCCTATCCCGCTACTGGTGACGAGAAATGGTGTCTTTATGCCAACATAAGAAAAAGAAAGGAATGTTTGAGCCCAAACAAAACAGCAACTCCCCGTACAAAGACCTGCACGCATCCACAGAACATAATGTTATGTATCTGGTGGAACAGCGACAGTGTGCTGTACTAATTATTTAAAAAGTGATGGTTGAAATTTGGTACCAGCAGAAACTGAAGAACTTGACGGTTATAGATGACTCGCATGGTCGGAAAGATTAAGAGGGGACATTCCGGTTTATACGAACGGTCTTAGAAGTTTAGCAGTGTAAATAAGGATTTAAGGAAAGATGTTTTCAAGAACAGAGCAGACAACCTTTCAAATTTTAGTATATAGTGACTTAATAAGGTTTTATTCATTTTGTGATTTGGAAAGGTTTCCTTTTTAAGTTTTTACTATATAACATAGTAAGGGTAAGTGAACATTTTAGACGCAAAAGGGATGTTTTAACAATTTCAAGATTTTATGTATAATTCATTTTAATGATGACTGTATTGTACAAATGTGTCAAGCCCAACGATTTTGTTTGATGTTTTGCATTACTGAAGAAGGGAGCAGTTGAGCTCTCGAAACATGTACGGGAGGTAATATAATAAAATGTGAAGTACTGACAAGGCAGAAAAGTGTTTTCAAAAATTGGTGTGCTGTACTACGAATTGCTTCCCTGAGGTGTAACCATCACTGCTGACATTTATTGTCAACAACTGACATGTCTTGCAGTCACAATCCAAGGAAAACAACCACCAACATTGGGTGAAGTGATGCTGGTTCATGATAACGCCCAACCAAACTCTGCTAACTTGACAAAAAACACTATACAGGAGTTCGTTTGTGAAGTCATTTTGCACCCTCCTTATTCACCCGATGTTTTACCCTCAGATTTTCAACTTTAACGCTCTCTACTGGACAACTTTCAAGGAACTTCTTTTCTGGATGAAAATGCACTCCAAACATGGCTCGACGTGTTCTTAAACTCAAAACTACCCGAATTCTACAGGCGTGGATCGAGAAAATTACCCCAGCATTGGCAGACTGTTGTAACTAGTGAAGGAGAAGATATTACTGATGATTAACTTTGACACAAGTATGATAAACGGATATAACTTGAAAACAATATTCTCTCACCAATAGGTAAATAATGCAAGTATCAAGCTCGAATTATTATTATTATTATTATTATTATTATTATTATTATTATTATTATTATTATTTTACGATTATTATTATTATTATTATTATTATTATTATTATTACTACTTATAATGTATGGCCAGGAAGTGTTTACATCCATTTAGTATTAGTATTGCCGGCCCCACGGTGTAGGGGTAGCATGCCTGCCTCTTATCCGGAAGCCCCGGGTTCGATTCCCCGCCAGGCCAGGGATTTTTACCTGCATCTGAGGGCTGTTTCAAGGTCCACTCAGCCTATGTGATTACAATTGAGGAGCTATCTGACGGTGAGATGGCGGCCCCGGTCCAGAAAGCCAACAATAACGGCCGAGAGGACCCATCATGCTGACCAACGGCACCGCGTAATCTGCATGCCTTCGGGATGAGCAGCAGTCGCTTGGTAGACCAAGGCCCTTCGGGGGCTGTTGTGCCATGGGATTTGGTTTTTATTATTATTATTATTATTATTATTATTATTATTATTATTATTATTATTATTATTATTATTATTATTATTATTATTATTATTATTATTTATGTAGTCGAAAGATTGCATTGTGTGTGAGGTTATGTCATGAAACATGTACTGTATATAGATATTTATATGTAAGAACCTGTAATTAATTTATTCATACCTGTATATATAATTTGTAATCCACTACGGTGTTTTGAAACACACTGTAACATCCAGAAAGGCACTGGGTAGACGAGAATTATGGAGAATATTCTGTACACTATATGTATGTATTAAGCTCTCTAGAATTTACGAGTAGGTATTCTGCTGATACAGATGTTGATTCCCATAGGGAACCTGAAATATTTGTCCCAAATGAGTATGCGGTACGCACTGGCCATGCGTCTTGGTGGGTGTGCTAAGTACCAACTGATGAGCCCAATTTAGCACACGGGGGCAAAATGCTGGCAACCAGGAATGAGTTCACTGAAAAATTGATAATGTCCAATAATGGACAATTTATATTGGTATTGAGGTATTATGTGACGTATCTTTCTGGAAGCCTGGCCAGGCAGCTATAGAAGGAGGCGATCTTTATGGTAGAGACGAGTTATTGTTTAGTAAGAGTCATGGGTTAACCGGAGTTGTTCTGACCAGACATGCGTCGTGCTAACAAGTGTTTGAAGTATGTGAATTGGCTTAGTAAAGTTGGTAGTTGACATGCAGTGGTTGCAGTCTCCATGTTGAAGTGACAGGCAGTTGTTAGAATGGCGGCTTTGTTGATATTCTCGGAGTGAAGTGTTTTGTTTGTGATACAGTGATTAACGTTATGTGCATTTAATTTGTAAATAATTGTAAATAAATCCATGTACACAAGTTGACAGCATTTTGTATGCGTCATTGTGGATACATCAACTTCCCTCTTATGTGTATCTGATATGTTTAATAAACTTATGGAAAAACACTATGAACTTATGCACCAACCCAATATACCGGTATGTATCTACCCCTTAGCCCCTTCCTATTTCCTGATATGAGGTCAGTGATGAGCTAACCTGAAATTACATGGCATGTTTTTATGACCAGATGCCCTTCCTGATGCCAACTTTCCTTGAGGATTCTACAAAGAAGAAATGAATGATGAATTAAATTGGGTACAGAACAAGAACTGCCCTGGCATTTGCCTGGAAGTGAAAATGAGAAACCTTAGAAAACCATTCAAAGGATATGCGACGGTGGGGTTGGAACCCACTCATCTCCCAAATGCAGAGCTAGGCTCTCTGCCACTCCACTCAGTCTGATCTGCATATACACTGTATAAACATAAAATAATCTTGTCCAAGAGACTTAAAGAGAAGTAAAAGAACTCCCATAACTAGGTAGCATTATATCTAAAGGAGGAGGATAATCAGGTGAAGATGTTTAAATCAGAATTAGAAAGGCAAAGTTTCTCTTTCACAGTTAACATCTATATGGAAGTCTTGACAAATATCTTCAAAATTAAAAATTAGAATATTTAATACAAATCTTGAATCTGCTTTCACTGTATGGATGTGAAACTTGAAAAGGAACAAGGACATCAGCAAATAAACTACAGGCACTTATAAAGAGATATTTGACATTTATTATGGAATTTGGTGGCCACAGACAATATCAAATGTATGGAATAAAAATCTATGTACTGGCTGACACCAAACTATTCTACTGTAACAGTCTTGAAAGTATGCCATGAAACAGCCCGACGGACCATTCTGAATAGCAACAGGCCCTCAGACATATTAAAACGATTGGCACAACCAATTTATGGAAGTAGAAGGAACATTACTACAGATAATCGGTTCAGTGCCTATAATTTAGTGAAAAGAGAGATTGGCCTTTGTTAGAATCCTGAAAGAAAAAAAAGAAAAAAACAGACCCCAGCTTCCAGTCAAATCTGTCATTACAAAAGGAAGACCAAACCATTCCAGAATGTTTGCGTTTAGAAAAGAGGCCAGTCTACTCTTCTTTTTGATGTCCTGAAAAAAAAAGGCAAGAATGTTCTTGTGAGATCCAGTCAGCAATTTGATGATGTCATTGTTCAAAACTTTAGTGAAAAGCCGAATAAAGTTAATAAGATATGGATTGAAAACGAAATTAAATTGTATTATAAGAAGAAATATTTTCTGAATAACCAACTATACACGGCACAACTTGAAGCAGCATGCCTCCTTTCTAAAGCTCAATGGAACATTTTCATTGATGAGATCGATGGTAAAATGTTTGAAGAGTTAGCTCAGAAACAACTCATTAGACAGGAAGCTCAACACACTTAAGGCCAATGCGACGAAAAACCGGAGTACAAAAAGAGAAACAAAAAATCATAACCATTTAAACAACTTGATTGTAGAATTTCATCTTTCCGTTATAAATTTATCGAAAACAGTACTAACAGAACAAGACAACAAGATTCTAGAAAAAGGTCCGAAACATAATTGGCCAAACACTAACATAATCAATGCCACTACCAAATTAATTATCGAATCAGAAGCAGCTGTTAATAAAATGCCCCTGGAAATACAGGATGAGATCAGACTTGATATTAGGAGAAAACTGGATAAAATCCATGCGTCAAAAAGAAAACCACCACTTAACATTAGAAACCAAGATTATTCTGTAGAAATGGAACAGATAATTAACCTCAAAAAGAAAATTAAAAATATGAATCTTATTGTCACAAGAGCTGATAAAGGGAACACGACAGTAATGATGGATAAAACTGATTACATTGAAAAAACGGAAGAATTTTTTGAGAATAGCTCTTTTTCAGTGATAAAAAAAGATCCAACAGAAAAATTGCACCATTTCCTGAAAGCAACCCTAAAAAATACGTCATTTTTATTCACAGAACAGAAGAAGACAAAGTTAATAACCATGAACCCAGGACTTCCAATAGCGAAGCTTTACCCAAAATCCATAAAACAGGCATCCCCATATGCCCCATCATAAATTATAGGCCAAGTCCATTTTATAAGCTAACACAATTCATCCAGAAATTTCTGAAAAAGAACTATTATTTTCTATCAAATAAATCAGTGAAAAATACAATAAGTTAGTTAAAAAACTTAATGACTTTGAAATGCAACCTTTCTACTCCATGCATTCTTTCGACATAACAAATATGTATCCAAGCATCAATACTAAGAAACTCTTTCCTATAATCCAAAACAATCTAAATAAATATAGCAACCTCAGTAAACATTGTCAATATCATGTGTACGCAGACGACATACAGATATATACACATGCACACCCTCGTGACTTACCGACTGCAATAAATAATATGAACGACGACCTAGGAAGAATATGTAGGTGGACCGATGACCATGCACTAAAAATCAATGCCCAAAAATCACAGTGTATTCTTTTAGCTACCCAAAAAACCCACGCACGACTTACAGACATCCATACCCACTCAGTAACATTAAGAGGCACTCAGTTACAATTCAAAGACACAGTTAAAAACTTAGGGATGATAATGGATAAAAACCTTAGTTGGAACGATCATGTAACAGGTATATGTCAGCGAGTGTTTTATTCCTTACATTCCCTTAAGAAACTCAGAGATCTACTCCCCCAAAATGTAAGAAAACTGCTTATCCAAAGTATGGTAATGCCAATATTCGACTACTGTGACGTAGTATACAGTAACCTGAATGCCTCACTTTCCATCAAGCTCCAAAAGGCACATAACGCATGCGTTCGATTTATTTCAGATATACCAAAGTTTAGCCATATTTCTCCCGCATTTGGTAGGCTTTCATGGCTACGCTTAAGAGAGCGACGAAATTTACACACTCTTTCCCTGTTACATCGTATACTGAACCTTAACACACCTGAATACCTTGCCACACAATTCCATTACCTAGCATCACCTTCTAGTATTCCTACCAGATCATCATCCACCGCAGTACTAAGCATTCCCATTCACCGCTCAACTGGCTACAGTAGATCATTTATAGTCGCCGCCAGCCGAATTTGGAATTCCCTACCTGCTGAAATTAGGAGCGTGTCAAACCACCTCCGCTTTAAGAAACTCTGTCAAACCTGGTTAATAAATAATAATGATTTCTTATAACATAGTAGGATTAGATCATAGTTAAGTTTTAGATTAATTAAAACATTTAATTGCTACCTTAAGATATTAAACTGTAGATAATTTAGTGTATATTTAACTCTTCATGTAGGTGTATGTATGGTCGGACAGAATAGCAGGCTTCATAGCCTGAGTCCCGCCATATAAAACAAGACAATAAATAAATAAATAAATAAATAAACTTGAGGTCCAGGATTTCATGGAAATCTTGAAATTAGTGGTTAAAGAATAATTTCTTCAGTTTCAATAATTGCATATACCAACAAGATGGCTTAGCTATGGGATCACCGGCTTCAGGAATTTTAGCTGAAATATATATTGACCATTTAGAGCATACAGGAATTAACAACAGCAGTGACTTTGCAAACATAAAATTTTGGGCCAGATTTGTGGATGATACACTCGTTATCCTTGACGAAGGAATTACTGATGCAGCCACCACTCTTAGCAATTCAAACAATACTGATACACAACCATTAACTTGGCTCAAGGGAGAGAGGGTCACCTTCCCTGTTCTCCACGTGAGTAATTCTTGCCTGGCGCAACCACGCTGCGGGGGTGGGCATCCTCCACATCAGTAGGCCGGTGTGAAAGGATGCCAGTTCAGACAGGGACCCAGCACCACGGGGTATAACGTGGAACCCAAGCCCAAGGTTACGGGTGAAGACCTTAACGGCACCTTTGGCAGAGAAGACCTTCAGAATGGCAGAGATGGCGGATGAGGCAACCCATCCTCCATGGGGAAAATTAGAAGAGGACACCACTACCTTGTGGAAAAGAGGGATCTTCAAAGGCTAAGGGAGTAAACCCCGAAAGAAAATCCTCACCTGTGTTAGGCCTAGCAAGTCAACAGTTGAGTATGAATATACTGCTTTCAAACCTAAAACAAGCATCGGATGGAAGAACAAATTAAATACTGGACATGACAGTTCTTTTCGTACCGTCCGAATTTATGATGGCCAAAAGCCTGATGCTCATTGGGGATACCAGAAGACACAAAACCCTCCCAAGAAAGAGTGACTGAAAATTGGTACACTCAATATCCTCACTCTCACCAACAAATATGAAGAACTTGTGGACCTTGTGAAGAGGCGTAAGCTCAAGGTATTGGGGTTGAGTGAGACAAAATGGAAAGGATATGGGAAGAAGCCCTTGAGAAATGGATATGTGCTGTACTGGAGTGGGAACAATGATGAATCCAAAACTGCAGTTGGCTTCCTCCTTCATAAAGATATAGACACACAGACAGATGTCAAATATGTGAGTGATAGGATCATCCAGATGAGACAAAGTGTTGGTAATGCACATCAAACTCTCCTGCAAGTATATGCACCCCAGACAGGATGTACCACAGAAGAGAAAGAGCAATTCCTTATCGAACTTGAGGAACAAATAACAGAGGAGAACACAATCATTATGAGTGATCTGAATGCCCCAGTTGGTAAAGAAAGACTAGACTGTGAAAACATCGTTGACCCCCATGGCTATGGTAACAGAAACTCTGAAGGAGAGAACCTGATTGATTTCTGTGTGCAAAACAACTTAATCATCCAGAACACATGGTATCAGAAGAGGGACAGCCATAAAATAACGAGATAGAGCTGGGATGGAAAGCTCACAACTATGATAGACTTCATCATCACTGATAGAAAAGCTGGTCGGTATGTTACAGATGTTAAAGTCATACCCAGCAAGTGCCTAGATAGCAACCATCAGCTATTAATCGCTTACCTAAAAGATGTTCATGTGCC
The DNA here is from genome assembly GCF_040414725.1 of Anabrus simplex. Taxonomy (NCBI): domain Eukaryota; kingdom Metazoa; phylum Arthropoda; class Insecta; order Orthoptera; family Tettigoniidae; genus Anabrus; species Anabrus simplex. The sequence goes on along the minus strand of NC_090271.1, from coordinate 307,195,297 downwards.
CAAAATTAAACAAAAGAAAATACCAAAGATTAAGATATAGCTGTTGAAAGATATGGAGAAGAAAGGAAACTATGAAGCAAGGATAACAGCTAAATTACCCAAAACTGAGAAAGGGGAACTAGAAGAAGAATGGTCCTTATTCAAAGAAACCCTTGTAAAAGAATCCACGGAAATTTGTGGAAAAACAAGTGCCATACCAAAAGAGAAGGAAACACCTTGGTGGAATGACAGAGTGAAGACAGCAGTAAAAGATAGAAATATACTGAAAAGAAAATTAGACAACGAAAAACAGAAAACAGATGATAGACGAAATAAATTAGAAATTGAACATCTAGCACAGGAATACCGGAAAAAGAAACTGGCTGTAAAAAGACTGATCCAGGAAGAAAAGGAAAAGTGCTGGGGTGACTTTACTACAAGGATAGAGGAAGACTGTCAAGGAAGTAGGAAACTACTATACAAAATAGTAAATAGTAAAAGAAATGAAAATATAAACATCCTTGCACTGGAAACAGATGATGGTAGCTTAATACAGAGGAAGGGATCAGGGATGAAATGAAGTACTTCAACATGCTGTTAAATGTAGATGCAGGCAACACCACCACCAATGATTGTAGTGCAGATGAAGCCAAAAGCAAAAAAATACCCATTAACATGGCTTGAGGTAGAAACAGCACTAAAGAGCATGCGAAATAGGAAGTCCCCAGGCTTTGATGATCTCAGCTCAGTCAGCTGGAATACCAGGCTTGAACTGGCTATATAGAGTGTTATCAGTGATTTGGGAAGGTAACAAAATTCCAGAAGATTGGAGTAAAGGAGTCATCAACCCGCTGTTCAAAAAGGGCAACCGACGGAAATGTGGAAATTACAGAGGCATCACGCAGTTATCACACTCACTGAAGCTGCTGGAAAAGATCATAGAAACAAGATTTAGGAATATAGTGGAACCTTTGCTTGAGGAAGAACAACACGGGTTCAGGAAACGTCGAAGTACTGTGGATCTTATCTTTGCAGTAAAGATGCTGACAGAAAATTACTGGGAATATGGAAGAAATCTTGTGATTGCATTTGTGGACATTGAAAAACCATATGATAGTGTTCCTCGAAACAAGATATGGGAATGTCTGGAAGACCTAAAGGTGCCAAAGTACTTAACTGACAAAGTCAAGATGCTATACCAGAAGTGCTACAGCTGTGTCCAGATAGGCAACAGATGATCAGAATGGTTTGAAACAAAGAGAGGTGTCCAACAAGGAAGTGCTCTGTCACCACTCCTGTTCATAATAGTAATGGACAAGGTCATCGAATCTATCAAGAAAATGGACAAGTGAACCAAACGCCCTGTTATTTGCTGATGATGTGCTTTTATGGGGAGAGACAGAAGCTGAAGGTCAGAAGAAACTTAATGAATGGAACAACACATTCAAAAATTTTGGACTGAAGATGAGCAAAACAAAGACAGTGGAAATCAACAGGGAAGGAACAAGCTCAAATATATTTCAGGAAGGAGCAAAAATCGAATCAGCTTCCCACTTCAAGTACCACGGAAGCACAATATCGAAAGACAACACCGTTAGGCAGGAAATACTCAGCAGGACACAGAAAGCATCGAACTTCTACAGTCAAGTCAGGAATCTCCTCTGGGACTGCAAAATACCACTGAAAGCAAAAACAAACGTGTACCACACTTACTTCGTACCAATCCTCATGTACGGTTTAGAGACATGTACCCTACTAAACAAAGACAAGAGTAGAATCCAAGCAACTGAAATGCGATTCATTAGAACCATGAACCAAACAACCAGAAAGGACAAGATCAGAAATGAAGTGAATAGGAAAGTAGCTGGTATTGAGGTTCCTATTATCGGTGTCATAAAGAAACGCAGACTTCAGTGGTATGGGCACGTAATGAGAATGAACGGGGAAAGACCTGCCAGAAAATATTTCGACCTTAATCTCGTAGGAAGAAGACCACAGGGAAGACCAAGAAAACGTTGGATAGAGACTGTAAGATCAGATGTGGAGGAGAGAGGATACAAATGGGAGGATGTACTGGATCAGAAGATGTATGAAGACAGAAGGAGATGGCGAGCGCTTGTACACCACACCCAGGAAACTGGAGTTGGGAAATGATGATGATGAGATAAAGTTCACTCTGGAATCTAAAACAAACAGAAGCATAAATTTTCTGGATCTCACATTAAACAGACTTCCTTCATCAATAGGATACGAAATTTACAGAAAACCAACACAGACAGCCACTACTATCAAGAAAAATTCTTTTCATCCCAAAGCACACAAGTATGCTACCTACAACAGTATGGTAGACAGGGCATTCAGTATACCACTTAATACAGTAAATCTAAATAAAGAATTGAATACAATCCGCTTCATAGCCAAATATAATGGTTACGACAATTATCAACAAACGAAAATTTTGCCTAAATTCAACTCAAACTAGAGAGAAAATTAAACCTGATTATTATTATTCAACCTTCGCATTCAACGAAGATATTTACGTAGTTACAAATATTCTGAAGAAACACAACACCAAAATCACATATCGAACTAACAATAGAAATATGGATATCTTGTATAATACCAGCTCAACTAACTCAATTAAGACTAACATTTTTCAGAAATCAGGTGTCTACAGATTCCAATGTCAAAACTGTTAATCCTCGTACATTGGTCAAACAGGGAGGAACTTCAAAATCAGATACATGGAACATGTTAATGCTACGAAATATAATAAGATACTCGGCAGTTGGCCAGCACATTCAAGATTCAAAGCATAGCTTCAGTAACATACAACAAGATATAGAGGTGCTCATGAATATGGACAAATGCCCTATTCTTGACGTCACAGAAAATTGCTTCATTCACTTAGACCAGTTCTTCAACTCCAATTCGAATCTGAACGAAATCTCAGAAAAAAACTAACATTCTAATTGATTTTTTTTAATTAAAGTATTGAAGTATTTTAATCTTCTGAATAGGAGGTCAATATTTACCGCGATACACAGTACCCTATCACGTTACAAACCCCCACCACATTGTTCACAATATCCACCTACTAATCCCCTAACAAGATCTTTTTCTTCCCCCCATCTTCCTCCCCTCCAGACCTACCAAATTTTATATCTCCTTCTCACAAGACTAACGTCTTTTACCACTGACTGATTTCATGTTCATCAGTATTAAAATTTTATCAGGTATAAATTACAAGCGACTCAAATAAGTTCTCGATGCTCTGGTTGATGCATAGCACGTGTGAGTGTTTTAATTGATCCTTAACTTTGGAAGCCTATCGGAGCCTTCTATTGAACGGATGCACAAAGACTACATATTGAAGAACCTTCTTTTATTCTTTGAATAGTTAGAGACTTTACGTTTACCTCAATGTGTCACTGCGCCAGATTTAATTATTAAGTCGTTACTCTTCTGTTATAACACATGGTGTGAACGGTCAGTTAAAGATTATGTCTTTGCTTATATATTTGTAATTCATTTTATGGCTGATGGTGACATTATATAATGTCAAAACCGGTCCCCAAGTTGAATATAAGGTATTTGTAACATAAACAGGTACCTAATTAGTATTGAAAAGGTTGAACCTAATAGATATCTTATCGTTGTACCGCATAGCCAACATGCTCAGTAAAACTACTACACTTCACAGCAACTCATAGATAATACATTCATCCTCTACACCAGAGGTGCTCACGCCAGGCGTTTCGTCCCGCGGGCAGGCAATGAGCGTATGCTATTCACATCACAAGCCATGAAGGTTAGACGAAGTTCTCCCAGTCACTCTCGATCACTGCAGCGATACATGAGTTTGAAATGGAGGCAGAAAATAATAAAACAAAGAAGGCAGATATCCAAGTCATTTTCAATTTACGTTGTTAGAAATAAGATATTTATGCTCATTGCAGTTTACGTATTTTGACCGGATATAACACAGAGTTAGGATTAGAACCTCAAATATTTGATAATGTACATAATGAATTACAATTTTCACTATAACATTTTAAGAGGTACTTTAGAAACATTTCTAATATAAGAGAGAGTTAAGGTGGATAAGCTGTGGCTTGTGGTTGCATGGGTAAATTATCTGATAAACTCACCAACAATCCATAATGCTTACCGGGAATAACATCAGTTAAGTTACGGTATTTATTTGAAGACATACTGTACATCTATTTGGTGGATACATAATCTTGGATATTAAATATCTATGCCCCAACTCGATATGAAACTCCCTCACCATTTAGAGGCTAGCTATTATCATCGGACGCCTGATAAGTTTTAAATACTATTTTCAAATCAAGTGAACAGGGAAATTCCTTTGTTTAAATCAATCAATCAATCAATCAATCAATCAATCAATCAATCAATCAATCAATCAATCAATCAATCACAACTGATCTGAATATATGAGAGTCATCCAGGTGGCAGATTCCCTATCTGTTGTTTTCCTAGCCTTTTCTTAAATGATTTCAAAGAAATTGGAAATTTATTGAAGTTATTGGAAAGTTATTCCAATCCCTAACTCCCCTTCCTATAAACAAATATTTGCCCCACTTCAAACAACACAACACTGCAAAATCAAGCAGTAAACTTGTTGATATGTATTAGTTTTTGCTGAATGAATAACAGGAATTTTACTTTTTAAGAAATGGAATTACTGTCACTCCTACCCAAGGAACTGTAATCGTAGCTTGTACTCTTAAACCATGTACATTTGTAAACTGTAAAACAAAAATTATAACATATTAGTTTTCTTTGAATCTACAAATACAGGAAAACAAAACTGACTTTTTACATTGAGTGCAGTATAAAGCAAACAGGAATATTTTGAAAAGGTCGCTTTTCTTGGAATTGTACTGTTTTTTTCCTTCTTAAATACTGTACCCCATTCAGCATTTCACAGAGCTTCATAATGACAATCGAACGTCACTGTTTCCTTCCTGCAAAGTGTGTTTGCTCTCTCGCTTCACTGTGATGTATGCTTGCTATGTAAACTAGCCGCATTCACGTCATGCCAGCCCGGCTGCACTGGGCTAGCCTCAACGGGCGCCCAGCTGAGCACCTCTGTTCTACACCTACTTGCAGTACCCCACAAGACAGTTGCCACCCACCATTCACAGAGGGGTCAACCAGAGAACCACTGCATGCTAAGCACATGATATTGATGATGGCTTTTTTCTTTTAAGTTTGAGTCGAGTTGTGGATCACTGCAAATGAATGACCAGCCACTGGAGACAGTAACGAAGTTTAAATACTTAGCACATGAGAAGACAGGAAGATAAGCCATGAGATCAGCAGTAGAATGCAGTTGGGAGAAGGATTACTGTAATTCAGAGCGTGAAAGAACTGGTGTGGAATAATGATGTGTCATTGGAATGCAAAGAAACTCTTTATAAAAACTACTTTACATTAATCCTAACATACATATCAGAAACATGAGTGAGCAATAAGAATCAGGAAAGCAAAAATGTATATAGGCAAGTGAAATCAACTTCCTAGAAAGTATGCTGGGAAAAACAAGAAGGGATCATGTGAGGAATGTAGATATAAGAGAAAGGCTCAGAATAAACTGACTTGATGAAAGAACAGAACACTCACATTTGAGATAGTTTGCGTACCTTCAGAGAATGGAGGAAAGGATAGGTAAATGGCACAGGAACCAGTAGAAGATGGCTGGAGCAGATTAAGACAGATCTGTGAAGAAGAGTGAGATGTTGGAACAGGGGTGGTGGAAGGAGAGAAGCAGATGGAAGTATTTATTATTTATTAGCAACTGAAAATTAAGACAATGCTGCTTATATAATAACCATGACTTTAGAACTGCAGTAGTTCCTAATTAACTGTGATTCCTATATTTGTTGGTGGTGAAGTACAAAAAAAGAATGAATATCCTCAAATTATTTTCTCTCTTTTGATTTGGGAAACCATAATGGTTAGTGACCAGTTACAAAGTTAGCTTTTCATTATGAGGTAGTTAGGAGACTGATTCATATCAAAGAACTGCTTCAGCTGAAGTATGTACTGTATATTTCTAGGATCAGGCAATCAAAATGCTACATATTTATATGGAAGAGAGAAGTTGTTGCTGTTTGGAACCAGGTATTCTTGTCTTATATATTGTTATTGCACCATATTTCAATGCCAACAGACAGACAAATCAGCAACATTCATATGTTCCTTTCACGTCTGGAGGCGTTGCTGCCTTACCTCTTTCTAAAGAAGCAGCTCTCTTTTCTTCCTGAAGTTTATTATGCTGGAGAACTGCATTCAGCTTACTAATCCAGTCATTCATTTCAGATTCATTTTCAGCAGCAAGACTGAATGACTTATGGCCCGCAGTCATCCGTAACTCGAAGCAGAACCTCCCTCGTTTCAGATTCTAGACATATAAAAGTTTCAGAATTGACAACAAGAGCTTTTGAGTCTTAAAAATTGTAGTACAACTAAAACAAAAACTTACCCGAACAACATCTGTACAAAAATCCATAACTATTGTTGCTTTAGCTTCACCTTTCTTTTCATCTTTGTGCAGTTCTAAAATGTAGGTTCCATCAACTTCTTGCCTAAAATGAAAACAATCCAGTATCAGTACTGTCAGTATAAGGTCCTTCGAACATTACGGGAGAAAATGTAATAAGAAGAAAGCAAACTGATTAAGATCTATCATTTGAAAGTTTTACTCTCCTTTCTAATACATGTATCTACAAGAGAAAGCTTCAAATATCTTCTCTTCAACTCAAGATCACCTGACATTTTCTCCATCAGCTCAGATGCACTTGTTTGTTCTTTTCCATTACTTCTGTACATAATTTGATAAGATGTTTTCCGGTAATGGAAACTGAAAAAATGGCTGAACAGATTTCAATGAACGATTCCTCATTTTAAACCTCAGTTTAAAGGTTATCCAATACATATAGTGTGGTATTTAGCATCATCACTACTAGTGCTACAGAGGGAGAATCACTAGTTTCAAGCAGTAGTGTTCTGTAGCAGCATTAAGTTACTACGAGCTGTGGCTTTAAGCCTTACAGAGTTACATTTTATAACTTTTAATTAATACAGAAATCAATATGCAATGTACTTCCATCTCTGATAGGGGACAGAACAGAAGAGACAGAGATTCAATGAGAAAAACAAAACCCAGAGTTTTTAACAAAGACCGACTGCAGTTGAATCCAGGTACTTTAGAACCAGCATCAGCTGCACAAGTCATCAGTTTAATGAGTATGTGGTTGTACTTGCCTTCTTTTATTTATTGTTCTCTCCACCTACAGTGACCTGTTAAGGTTTTATCTTATTTTTTACCTTTCTATTTTCAGAATATTAACACAACCGTACTTAAAATATGAAAAGAATGAGAAACTCTTGCTTTAAACACCAATGGGATATCCAATTTATTGTTTGAAATTGATAAGCCTGCTTTGTTCAAGAAATTTCCAGCATACATAATATTTTTTACAAGTTTTTTATGTTGCACCGACATATATAGGTCTATGGTGACGATGGGAAGGAAAGGACTAGGAGTCTGAAGGAATCAGCCGTGGGGTTCGAACCCACTACCTCCCAAATACTGGATATTGGGTGCAAATACATAATACAATCTCATCTGGGGAGGAGCATGATAGAGCGCAGTGGCTTAGCTGTTAGCTTATCACCCAGATGGTCTGGATTTGAATCCTGGCAACTGCTAGGTGGGATCTGCACCTGAAAAATCACATGGCATCAGGAAGGTCATGCGACCTTAAACTCCTGATTACATAAAATCAGCTTCATGGTCCGTATCGCACTTCAATAGATTCACAATTAAGTATTTATTTATTTTCCACCTAGTCGATACAATGATTGCTTAAGGCAATTTTTAATGGTCAAAAGTGGTACATGTACTAGGTGGAAAATAAATAAATACTTAATTGTGAATCTTAAACTCCTGGACAAACCCCAAATTACCGGGCGAGTTGGCCGTGCGGTTAGGGGTGCGCAGCTGTGAGCTTGCATCCGGGAGATAGTGGGTTCGAATCCCACAGTCGGCAGCCCTGAATATGGTTTTCTGTGGTTTCCCATTTTTGCACCAGGCAAATGCTGGAACTGTACCTTAATTAAGACTACGGACGCTTCCCTCCCACTCCGAGGCCTTTCCTATCCCATTGTCACCATAAGATCTATCTGTGTTAGTGCGACGTATAGCAAATAGCAAAAAAAAAAAATAGAGCCAGGATAGCTTCCATGACCAGATATAACTGATATATGCAGTAGAAAAACATAATATTCACTTATTTGCAAAAATAAAAATAATAAATAATAATGCACACCATGAAGGAGCCATTGTAGGGGCACATAAGGTGTTACAGGCACAGGATATGATTCCAGAAAGAAAACAGGTATTGCACCTCACCAAGCATTTCCTGCAGGGTAACAAAAACTCGCAGGATGCACTTAGTATAGTGTTGCACCATCTGTAACATGGAGATAAGTGGTGATACTGTCGGGCATGGAGGCATACAAACGCTGGATGTTCTTTTGAGGAAGATCCTGTCACAGCGGCGCAAATGACCCTCCAAATCTGCCATAGCAGCTGCTGACCGAAGTTGCCATCCAATCTGGTCCAAACATTCTCAATGGGCGAGAGGTCTGGAGACCTTGGTGGCCAAGGGAGCATGTTGACATCATGAAGACAGGCCACAGATACCTGTGCTGTGTGAGGCCCGATATTAGCCAGCTGGAAAGTGGGGGTTGTCAAGCTGCACCAGGAGGGGAAGCACACACGATTGCAGAATTTTCTTTCCTATAGTGCCTCCTTGCATTCGTTATTCCACCAGAGTTGCTTTTTCTTCTTTATCTGAAATATGATCTGTTCAGCTGCATGTTGTATTTTCTTAGCTATTTCATCTCACGTGTACGAGTCCAGGGATTCAAGCTCTTTAACAATAATACTGTTATTGGCTTTACGTCCCGCTAACTATTTGTACAGTTTTAGGAGAAATTGATTCAAAAATTTCATCCCACAGGAGTTCTTTAATGCGCCAGAAAATCTACCGACTGTGGCTATCATATTTGAGCACCTTCAAATAAAACTGGACTGAGCTGTGATCAAACCTGCCACGTTGGTGTCAGAAGGCCAGCACCTCATCTGCCTGAGCCACTCAACCCAGCTACCCTTCTCCCTGTAGTTCTCTACAATCTATTGATTCATTTTAAGGTCCCCAATTCAAAATCATTTCTGCTTGAGAGGTGTTTCCTTAGCAGGTTTTGGAATAAATATGATCTTTATTCTAGTGAGGTAGTGATCAAAATCCACGTTAGCTCCTCTCTGAACCTTGACATTCAATTATTTCCTTGGAGCTGGAAGTTGCAACGTGGTCAATTTGAAATTCTCCTAAATCAGGATTTGAGGATCACCATGCCATCATCTTCTTGGTTTCCTTCTTAAACCAGGTAGGCATTAACTTTAGGTTGAAGGAATCACAGACTTCAATCAATCTTGGTCCATTCTTGTTTGTCCTTCTGTGTCCTAGGTATCTCCCAACTATTTTCTTACATTTCTTTACCATTCCAATCCATGCATTGAAGTCTCCTAGAAGGATTTTCTCTTGATGGTCAGGTACTTGTATCACCTCTCTTTCCAGTGGGGACCAAAATTCCTCTACTTTATCAGGATTTTTTACTACTGTCTTTGTTGATCGGCATGTGGGAAATGAAGATCATATAAAATTTGTTTCCACTATTTAGAATTAGAATGGAAAGCCTCGGTGACAGTGACCTGAATTCTATGATGGCATCCACTAATGAAGTCATGGAGGCATACAAACGCTCGATGTTCTTTTGATGGTTGGGGACTTCCTTTTGTTAGCTAACTTGCATTCCCTAATAGCTGGTATTCCTTTTAATACTCTATAGCTGCCCATGTTGGATACTTCATCTGATGGAAACGTAAGTTTTTTGCATTGCCATGATCTTAATTTGGTATTTTTCCAGTATTTTCACCAGTCCCATTTGTTTCCTAATTTTAAGGAGTGTGTTCACTTTAACGGTACCACAGAAATACTTCCTTCTCGTTCACATTTTGCAGAAAGAAGGATCCTCCAACTGATTCAAATATGATGGGTAAGGGCCCCCAGAATCCTGTGGCCTAGACCAAAGTGATGTTAGACCAACACCTTGATCCCAGATTTTATCAGCTGGGGTAGTAATTTGCCAACGTTTTGCATCCATCATGGTAGTTGTGTGCAGTAGCAGTTGGGGGGACAGAGCAAAGCCCTGTCCAAGAATAAAACCAAGTTGATTCTTCCACTGAGACAACTCTGTGTCTGTATATTTTGATACCTTGACCTTACTCTTTGTTTCATAACACAACCGAGTCTGTATATACTCACCTCATTTGCATTCTTGTATCCTATACTAGTTGCAAAGGAAGGAAAGAGGATAACAATCGTGTTCCTCACATCTTAGACGGAATTGATTTTTGCGAGCCATTTCTTTCAGTGTTTTTTTTTTTTCGTTTGGTTCATGTTACCATTTCTATGATACTTTGACTTGTTTGTCATATATATTGCCTGGAACATCTTCATCTGAGATGGATTGTGAAAGTCTAATAAAATATTTTGCATATGAAGTTACTGTTATGAAACCTGCAAGCATTCGTGTTGGCACGTTTTGTTGACTTTCGTCCCAACCAAGGATAGAGAAATGTATGTACATGAGTATCTCAACCTACGTAAGTATTTAACTGTTTAACCTTCTTACATTCCTTTCTTCCTTATATGTTTTAAAATAAATGTATTTTTCCTTACATCCCATTTTTCCTTTACCACCTTATTCTATGTTTAGAATGTTGTTTGCTATGCTAGGTGACTTTGATTCGACTCAAAACTGTCTTGCATTTGCCATTACCAAGTCCACTATGAGAAACCCCAATAGCCTAGCTGTTTTTCCACTGTGTGTATTCTTTGTACTGGTTGAATAAGCGTTTACTTATGTCTATGGGAACCTCTAGTAGTAATCTTTAGGATTAAGAGGGAAGGTAGGTGATCTGTTGACACCACCCGCCAAACAACTAGGGATCCCTCTTCCACCTCAGAAGTCGTTCACCGGTTTCCTTTTTACCTAAGTTTATACCGGGTGCTTAATTATCCAGGCCTTAATTGCACCTGTCCTGCAGCCATTGGGTTGAGGTTCCCCATCCCAGTGTTTTATGCAGAGCTATGTCCAGCTCTTTTACTCAATTCAGAGTCCAACCCCTGCATGAACTAACCAGGCATGGGTTTGTTGGTTTATTTTTACTGAGCGTATTTCCATAAGATGTTTAGTACCCTGTCATTACTCTTAAAATCTGGACTGGCAAAGTATTCCTATTTATTTTAGTCAAAATTAAATTTAAATCATACAAGCAGAGGATAAGAATCTTTGACAAACCTACCAAGTAAGATTAAATACTAGATTGAAATATAGAATCACTAGTTCAAATAAATAATGTTGTCATCTATGAAGTGATCATATGTTTTATAAGAGCTCTTTCTCATAGAACACCATTTCTTCCTATTACCTTTTATACTAGATCTGAAAGTCTTGATCTTTAATCTATAGTGTGTGCAATACACTGCAAGTGCACTGATTACCATATCCATAAATTATAACAATTTCAAGCACAGCAAAACACTCCATATTTGCTAAAATGTTAATATCATACACAGCCTTGCACAAACAGATACGACAACAGTCTAAGATTGGAGAAATTTTGAAGTATGTCTGATAACTGAAGAAATATCAACTGAAATAGGCCAGATGGAAGAGGAAACTGAAATAAACACCCTAGTGGAACAACAGAAAACAGCTATCCCTAAGATTAAATTAAAGGTTCAACAATGGACAACTCACATGGATAAAAAAATGTATTATGTTGTGTTTATGATCAGTGAAAGTGTGAACGGATGGTTCTCATTTTTTATTAGGTCGATAGGACTTGTTTCTCTTCTTCTTCTTCTTCTTCTTCTTCTTCTTCTTCTTCTACTGCTTTTCAACACTTGTGGGGTCGCAGGTGCGAACTGTGTCGTACATGTGGATTTGGCCCTACTTTACAGCCGGATGCCCTTCCTGGCGTCCACCCCATATGGAGGGATGTAATCAGTATTGTGTGTTACTGTGGTGGTTGGTAGTGTAGTATGTTGTCTGAATATGAAGAGGAAAGTGTTGGGACAAACACAAACACCCAGTCCCCGAGTCAGAAGAATTAATCAGACATGATTAAAATCCCCGACCCGGCCGGAAATTGAACCCGGGACCCTCTGAACCAAAGGCCTCAACGCTGACCATTCAGCCAAGGAGGGACAATCTATTAACACTAATCAGAAGGGAAAACTGGAAGAGGCCCAACACTTCCAAAAACAAATGATATCAGCACAAGAATGGGAAGGGCCATGAAAGGTGTGAAAATGAAAGACTCCCTAGGCCTTGAACACCTAAAACCATTGGCGTCGGAAAAGAACTTGAGTTGACCAAGGGAGACTAGATAGAATAGATGAAAGTGAGGAGCCTAGCACAAGTAAGTAGTAGTTACCAACCTACACTCCCAAGTTAAGAGCCCCAGGAGCCCCTTTAAGTCACCTCTTATGACAGGCAGAGAATACTGTGGATGTTCTTCTACCACCCTCACCCACTGGGTGATTCACATTCATAACCAATAAACACTCATGTGATACTTTCTATTTTACGCTCAGCAAAAGAATCTAGCATAAACCAGATTCTGTTGTGTTGAGGTAGAACCACCATCATATAATTTAATGTGAAAACTCAGAATAGTAAATACAATGAAAACGTAACATTACTCAGTAACTTTGAACCCAGTATGAAATGAAAAACACTTGGTATGGGACTAAATCAAACAAATTAAGGAACCTCCTCAGTTAAAATATCACAAATTAAAAACAATTTTCAACAGAGTCACAAGAGTCAATAAATTGTTGCTGCTCTATGAACCCTGAGTTACTCATAAATGCGACGGGGCATGCTCAAGACCAAATCATTGAGCATTTATTGAGGTAAAGTGTCCCACTCCTTGATGGCAGTCTCCTTTATAACCTGAATCATAAGTGGTGGATGTTCATACTGTTCAATCACTATTTTTTTTTTAAAGTTATGCATGCTCTATACAGTTCATGTACGAGGAAGATGCTGACCAGTCTAGTCTGTGGATCCCTCATCCCTCCACGTATTCATTCACAGCCATTGCATTAAGTGGACGAGTGTTATCATCCCACAGAGTAAACCCATCTCCTACAGTCACTGCAAAATAATTTACTATGGGTCTGAGAATGTTATGTTCGTACACTGCAGTCATCATGTTTCCTTGAATGTGAACCAGTGGTGTACGGCGCCCAAACATGATGCCAGCCCATAATAGTTCTGTTGGTGAAGTTGTACTGAGAATGATTCATTGGAATGTTCCCCTCTTACCCTCCATGTGCACAGAGAGTTGTCTACAGAGTGTATCCGGCTCCATGGCTAAATGGTTAACATGCTGGCCTTTGGTCACAGGGGTCCCGAGTTCGATTCCCGGCAGGGTCGAACATTTTAACCATAATTGGTTAATTCCCATGGTAAGGGGACTGGGTGTATGTGTCGTCTTCATCATCATTTCACCCTCATCATGACGCGCAGGTCACCTACGGGTGTCAAATCAAAAGACCGGCACCTGGCAAGCCGAAGTCCTCGGACACATTCCGGCACTAAAAGCCATACGCCATTTCATCAGGGTGTAAATCAATTCTAGACCAATAATCTCGTGTTCACGTCTGATATGCTATGGCGCATTGAACACAAGCCACCTTGTAATGTCGTCAAAGTGGAGGAGTCCTGAAAGGTCTTCTTGAATACAGTCCCCCCATCATGGATTTTTTTTTTTTTTTTTTTTTGCTACTTGTTTTACGTCGCACCGACACAGATAGGTCTTATGGCGACGATGGGACAGGAAAGGGCTAGGAGTGGGAAGGAAGCGGCCGTGGCCTTAATGAAAGTACAGCCCCAGCATTTGCCTGGTGTGAAAATGGGAAACCACGGAAAACCATTTTCAGGGCTGCCGATAGTGGGGTTCGAACCTACTATCTCCCGAATACAGGATACTGGGCGCACTTAAGCGACTGCAGCTATCAAGCTCGGTCCATCATGGATTCTACTGAGCACAGTTTGGATACTTAAAGCAATTCCTGTGACATTTCGAAGCTCGTGGCGCAGAGTATTAGCTTTGCATACAAGGTGTCAACATGCAGATATCGTCGTCGTCAGCAGCTACTCGTTTCCAAGAATACATTTTTCTCCTGCAATTCATCTTAAACTCAGTTGGCTCTGTGGAGATGTTGCTGATGACTGATCAAGCCAATCTTCGCATGAAACATGCGGTCACACAGGTCGCATCTAAAGGTGGGTAGACCGGGCACGAGTTTGCCATGGGGTTAGGGGAGCGCAGCTGTGAGCTCGTATCCAGGAGATAGTGGGTTCGAACCGCAATGTCGGCAGCCCTGAGATGGATTTCCATGGTTTCCCATTTTCACACCAGGCAAATGCTGGGGCTGTACCTTCATTAAGACCACGACCGCTTCCTTCCCATTCCCAGGTCGTTCCTGTCGCATCGTCGCCATGAGACCTATCTGTGTCGGTGCGACGTAAAGAAAAAACAAGGTGGGTAGACGATGAGTTTGGATCTGATAGTTTCTTCTTTTTATGGTTTTCAATTTCTTGTCTGCGACGTGCTGTAACGGTTCAAATCCCGTTACAAGATGATATCTGTATTATTATTATTATTATTATTATTATTATTATTATTATTATTATTATTATTATTATTATGTCCGTACTATTATTATTTTATCTGTGAGATTACTATTATTGTGTTATAATTATTATTCAATTCAATTTTGCAATGCTGGTCGCTTGCGTGATTATAGTTAAATGTATGCATATGTACTGTGTGTAGTTTAACACTAAAAACATGTACAGTAAAGAGTTGCTGTATATCAGATGTGGATATGACATTGCTACATTGTGCAATACTGCTGGAGTAAATGCAGAGTCATCGCTATGTCATGGCTACGTCATCGTGCTTATTTAGCAATGAGCTCACTTTCTTTGAGTTACCTAGAGAGCCCCGGGCGATTTCACCATAGTGTGTAATATTTGTCGCGCGGTGGGAGTAGATCATAGTTATTTCTGGAGGTTATGTAGGTGCGTCAACCTAATGTCTATATAAGGTGGCTGTATCTTGTAGTGTCAGTCATTATTCTACTGGCAGGAGAGGCCACAGTTGGTCATTAAGTGAACGAGATGGAGAAAACTCAGTGGGCCATTAGTCATTGGTCATTGAGAGAGTGAGGCTACAGTTGGTCGGTCTCTTAGTTGAAGATACGGAAGGGAAGGCTTACCACAAAGTCATAGAAGGATACACTTGCAATGAAGTCATACCATACAGATTTACCAAGAAGTCATATGATATGAAGAAGAAGCAGTCACATGGATACATCACCAAATTAGGCGTGACACATCTACAGTAAACACCAGATCTAAGGAATATGTCGTAATTACACACAAAGTGTTGGAGGTACAGTCAAGTGAACCCACCCATTTCGTATAAATTGTTAAATGTCCAGTCAAGAAGAATTCAAATTCACAAATTCATGCCTAGTTTCTTTCAGTTGCAATGTCATAATTTCATATTCTCATCTGTTTTATCGCAACAAGACTTACTATTTTTTACATACAATTTCAAGAATATATTTTCTTTCGTTTCATTTATACAGTAAAATTTCTTAACCTCAAATTTAATGGGGAAACCGAACACCAATCTCCTTTTCCCAGAACTTATATGGTATGTTGTCAAAAGTAAGCTTATTACCCCACACCCTAGAGATTGTCAAGATTCTCATTCTATTATTGCTGCACTGAGTGGTAGCTGGTGCCCATCAAATAACGTATGTGTAAGTAAGCAGGTCCTCCTCTACAAACCATGTGACCTTGCCGCGGTGGGGAGTCTTGCGTGTCCCAATGATGCAGATAGCCGAGCCGTAGGTACAACCATATCGGATGGGTATCTGTTGAGAGACCAGACTAACGAATGGTTCATCAAAAGGGGGGTAGCAGACTTTCGGTAGTTGCAAGGGCGGCAGTCTACATGATTGACTGATACGGCCTTGTAATAATACTCAACATGGCTTAGCTGTGTTGATACTGCTACACGGCTGAAAGCAACGGGAAACTACAGCCGTAACTAACTCCCGAGGACATGCAGCTCTCTCTGTATGAATGATGTACTGATGATGGCTTCCTCCCGGGTAAAATATTCCGGAGGTAAACTAGTCCCCAATTCGGATCTCCGGGTGGGGACTACATGAGAGGGGGCGATCATCAGGAAGATGGATACTGACATTCTGCGAGTCGGAGCGTGGAATGTTAGAAGTATGAATCGTTGTGGTAGGTTAAAGAATCTGAAAAGGGAGATGGATAGACTAAAGTTAGATGTAGTTGGTATAAGTGAAGTACGTTGGCAGGAAGAAAAGGATTTTTGGTCAGGCGACTACCGAATTATCAACATGAAATCAAACAGGGGAAATGCAGGAGTTGGTTTAATAATGAATAAGAAAATAGGGCAGAGGGTAAGCTACTACGACCACCATAGTGAAAGAATTATTGTCGTCAAGATAGACACCAAACCAATGCCCACCACAATAGTGCAAGTCTATATGCCTACTAGTTCAGCGGATGATGAAAAAATCGAAAGAATATACGAGGAGATAGAAGATTTATTACAATATGTAAAAGGTGACGAGAATCTAATTGTGATGGGAGACTGGAATGCAGTGGTAGGCCAAGGAAGAGAAGGTAGTACAATAGGAGAATTTGGATTGGGACAAAGGAATGAAAGAGGAAGTCGGCTGGTTGAATTCTGCACTGATCATAATTTAGTCCTTGCCAATACTTGGTTCAAACACCACAAACGACGGCTGTATACGTGGACAACACCTGGAGACACTGGAAGGTATCAAATAGACTTCATTATGATTAGGCAGAGATTCAGAAACCAGGTGTTGGATTGCAAAACTTTCCCAGAAGCAGACACGGACTCTGACCACAACTTGTTGGTCATGAAATGCCATCTGAAGTTGAAGAAATTGAAGAAAGGAAAGAATGCAAGAAGATGGGATCTAGACAAGTTGAAAGAAAAGAGTGTGAGGGATTGTTTCAAGGAACATGTTGCACAAGGACTAAGTGAAAAGGCTGAAGGAAACACTATAGAGGAAGAGTGGATAGTCATGAAAAATGAAGTCAGTAGGGCTGCTGAAGAAATGTTAGGAAGGAAGAAAAGATCAACTAAGAATCAGTGGATAACTCAGGAGATACTAGACCTGATTGATGAACGACGAAAATACAAGAATGCTAGAAATTAAGAGGGCAGAAAAGAATACAGGCGATTAAAGAATCAAGTGGATAGAAAGTGCAAGGTAGCTAAGGAAGAATGGCTGAAGGAGAAGTGCAAGGATGTCGAAGGCTGTATGGTCCTGGGGAAGGTAGATGCTGCATACAGGAAAATCAAGGAAACCTTTGGAGAAAGGAAATCTAGGTGTATGAATATTAAGAGCTCAGATGGAAAGCCACTTCTAGGGAAAGAAGACAAAGCAGAAAGATGGCAGGAGCATATCCAACAGTTGTATCAAGGTAAAGAGGTAGATAATTTGGTTCTGGAACATGAAGAGGCTGTTGATGCTGATGAAATGGGAGACCCAATTTTGAGGTCAGAGTTTGGCAGAGCTGTGAGTGACCTCAATAGGAACAAGGCACCTGAAATTGATGACATTCCCTCTGAATTACTGACTGTCTTAGGAGAAACCAGCATGGCAAGGTTATTTCATTTAGTGTGCAAGATGTATGATACAGCAGAAGTCCCATCCGATTTTCGGCAGAATGTTGTTATACCTATTCCCAAGAAAGCCGGTGCTAACAGGTGTGAAAACTACCGCACCATTAGTTTAGCATCTCAAGCCTGCAAAATTTTAACACGTATTATTTACAGAAGAATGGAAAAACAAGTTGTAGCTGAGTTGGGAGAAGATCAATTTGGCTTCAGAAGAAATGTAGGAACACGTGAAGCAATCCTGACTTTACATCTGATCTCAGAGGATCGAATCAAGAAGGACAAGCCCACGTACATGGCATTCGTAGATCTAGAAAAGGCATTTGATAATGTTGATTGGGCCAAGCTATTTATGATTCTGAAGATGATAGGGATCAGATACCGAGAACGAAGAATTATCTACAATCTGTATAAAAATCAGTCTGCAGTGATAAGAATCGAGAGCTTTGAAAAAGAAGCAGCAATCCAGAAAGGAGTGAGGCAAGGCTGCAGTTTGTCCCCTCTCCTTTTCAATGTTTACAAAGAACAGGCATTAAAGGAAATCAAAGAGAAATTTGGAAAGGGAATCACAGTCCAAGGAGAGGAAATCAAAACCTTGAGATTTGCTGATGATATTGTTATTTTATCTGTGACTGCATTAGATCTCGAGAAGTTGCTGAATGGTATGGATGAAGTCTTGGGTAAGGAGTACAAGATGAAAATAAATAAGTCCAAAACAAAAGTAATGGAGTGCAGTCGAACGAAGGCAGGTAATGTAGGAAATATTAGATTAGGAAATGAAGTCTTAAAGGAAGTAGATGAATATTGTTACTTGGGTAGTAAAATAACTAACGATGGCAGAAGTAAGGAGGACATAAAATGCAGACTAGCACAAGCAAGGAAGAGCTTTCTTAAGAAAAGAAATTTGCTCGCTTCAAACATTGATTCATAATTAAGTATTTATTTTCCACCTAGTCGATACAATGATTGCTTAAGGCAATTTTTAATGGTCAAAAGTGGTACATGTTTCGTATATTATCAACATCTTCAGCCACATAACACTGTTTAGATGAAAAATGTATAAAATTGACAAAGTAATGCTTTAGAGGAAGTGTCCTTAAAATTAACATAAGATTGACAAGATTAAAACAAACAAATAACTCAAGAGAAAATATATAAATTATTTCTACAATAGAAAGCAGTCGTCAAGGAAACACTTGTACAATATTCCATAGAGAAATTGTCCTAATAAATATTCTTTTCTTAATAATTCATGAAAAAAGATCAATTTATAAATTAAAAATTATACAATTTATAAGTAATTATCGAAATGAAGAAATCCTGATATCACAGTGCGGCTCTTATTATTAATGTAGATGAAGATATAACTAATTCCTAGTTGTCAAATCTTATTAAGCCTGCTTTCCTTTGGAATAGTAACTCCTGTCATTCTTTCACAGTTTTGCGCCGGGTGTGAAAGAATGACAGGAGTTACTATTCCAAAGGAAAGCAGGCTTAATAAGATTTGACAACTAGGAATTAGTTATATCTTCATCTACATTAATAATAAGAGCCGCACTGTGATATCAGGATTTCTTCATTTCGATAATTACTTATAAATTGTATAATTTTTAATTTATAAATTGATCTTTTTTCATGAATTATTAAGAAAAGAATACTTATTAGGACAATTTCTCTATGGAATATTGTACAAGTGTTTCCTTGACAACTGCTTTCTATTGTAGAAATAATTTATATATTTTCTCTTGAGTTATTTGTTTGTTTTAATCTTGTCAATCTTATGTTAATTTTAAGGACACTTCCTCTAAAGCATTACTTTGTCAATTTTATACATTTTTCATCTAAACAGTGTTATGTGGCTGAAGATGTTGATAATATACGAAACATGTACCACTTTTGACCATTAAAAATTGCCTTAAGCAATCATTGTATTGACTAGGTGGAAAATAAATACTTAATTGTGAATCTATTGAACTGCGATACGGACCATGAAGCTGATTTTATGTAATCAAACATTGATATCGGAATTAGAAAGATGTTTTTGAAGATGTCCGTGCGGAGCGTGGCATTGTATGGAAGTGAAACATGGACGATAACTAGCTCAGAAAGAAAGAGAATAGAAGCTTTTGAAATGTGGTGTTACAGAAGAATGCTGAAGGTGAGATGGATAGATCGAAACACGAATGAAGAGATCCTGAATCTAATTGGTGAGAGGAGATCAATTTGGCTAAATTTGACGAGAAGAGATAGAATGATAGGACACATCTTAAGACACCCAGGACTTGTTTAGTTGTTTTTGAAGGAAGTGTAGGTGGTAAGAACAGTAGGGGTAGACCAAGGTATGAATATGACAAGCAGATTAGAGCAGATGTAGGATGCAATAGTTACGTAGAAATGAAAAAGGTAGCACAGGATAGGTTGGCATGGAGAGCTGCATCAAACCAGTCTATGGACTGATGACTCAAACAACACAAGTAAGCAGGTAAGAAGTAAGTGTGAGTACAAGGTCCGACGATTGTGTATTTTATTTAATGAATATTAATTTTCACATTTTTCATTTTAAATGCAGTTTTATATGTTGCAAAAGATAGTCAGCGAGTTAGGAACATCTCAGTGCCTGCTCAAACAGTGAGACATCTTCTGCAGTACCTTTGCTCCAAACAACACGGTTCTGTGCAGTTGTTGCCCAGGTGTTAGCATTTATGATGGTGCTATTCAAAGTCTTCTTAAGCTGATCTTTGTAACGTTTCAAAGGAGCACCTTGAGGCCTTTTGCCATGACCAATCTCATCGTAGAAAAGTTGTTTAGGCAGTCTGCTATCATTCATACGCTGGACATGACCAACCCATCTAAGCTGATAAGTAATGATGATGGCTTCTATGCTGTTCATATGCGCCTTGTCAAAAACTGCCACATTGCTTATGTAGTCATCCCATTTGATGTTCAAGATGGATATAAGTTTCTACTGATGAAAGCATTCCAGTTTCTTTATATCATGATTCATGACTATAAAGTGTCCAGGTTTCACATCCACAGAGTAATGTTGTAAGGACTACAGCTCGGTACACCATTAGTTTGGTATATATTTTGAGAACATTATACACACATACCAGTCTTGAGCTGCTGCTGTTTTGCATGGATGGTCCGTACGATGTTAATCTGCTACTGAATGGGTAACCTGAAATTTTTTCCACAACCTGCAGACAACACTTCGATTCAAGTGAACAATATTGGTACCATCAACTTGTCTCATGTTCTGTTGGTTCAAAGTGATGATTTTGATGTGATGTGCCACACAGTGACTGACGAGGCGTTTTAGTGCACAGTGCATAGAAGTGAGGCATACTGACAAGCTTTCTTGTATATCACCTCAGCTCTAGTGTACGGGATTTGTTTACCAGTCGTGAGTTGAATGCCCCTAGTCGTGAAGACGGCTGGGTTGCCATGATTTAAACAAACTAACCATAAATGAAACATAAATATGAGACATTGGTGGGTAAACGGCAAATACGCTAACTTTTTTTGATGAGAGTGCATGATTCTTGGCCATCTTGTTGACATGTTGGAAATTAATTCAGATAAAAAATTAGCAATTCACGAAAACCATCTCAGCCTTGTTCCACAGCATGTGATTCAGACAAAACCCAGGTACATCAAACTCGTTCAATTATATTTCAAATGGCCTTCCTTTATGTGAAAATGAGACTGATATGAATGACGATATAAACAGGTATCAGATAAAGATGTTCTATCATCATCCCGTGCAATGAAATATATTTTCTAAGAATCCACCAGATGTATTTTTTATTTACTTACTTTATAATGATGAGACGGTATTTTGTGTAACATCTTTATACAATTTGTACCCAGATTTCAAATAGTTTTGAATAAAATGCATGCAGTATTTGATTTCATAAATTTTGTTTTGCAACAATCCATAAGAACTGAACATTTACATCAACTGTAGAATGTGAATCAATATACTGGTTAGAATCAGATCAAATTTCAGTATTCTGTCAACAACAGCTCAACTCCTTATGAATATTTTAGCGTAAGGAAGCAAATGATATTAAATTAACTTGCCACTATCCACATAGGTGTGCATTTTCATGGTTGGCACCACAGCCTTGATGGCCTTTTGATTATTACTGTTTGATTATTAACACAGGTTGTAGTTTAACTAGGAGTTACAATGAGTAGCTTTACAGGTTATAAATAGATTTGTAACCAGATGGTGATTTTTATTATACTATTATATAAAATAGGACTACGATTTTCGTACAATTTGTATAACCACTGAAGATGAGAGAACTGATGCTCTCGAACATGTCTCGGATGTAATGTGGTAATAAATATTTAATTTTAATTATTGACTAGGCTGACTATATATTGAACCCATGACCTTTGTGCCCTACGATAATTATGCATAAATTGGCAATTTAATAAGAAGTTTGATTCTTGATAGCATGGATTTGACACGTGACGAGGCGGTGATTACCTTCGGTCCCACGCTCTGGGATACGTGACGTCAGTCGCACGTGTCAACGGCGGAAGAATCTTAAGTCATTTTTGTGAACTATTTCAAAGCGCATGTATATGGCGTGCCCCAAGCCAAGTCAAAAATATAGTGCCTATCAAAGGAGGTCATTTATCCCACAAATCGAACACGTTTACATTTTAAATGTCCATAAACACTACTGCTGGATATGTAGCGAATATGTAGTCACCTTCAAAACTCTTGTAATTACAGTTTAGTTAAGTCAGAAAATTTATAGAAATTTTCTTGGCGGCAAAGGGAGATGCCCAAAGAGAGGGGGTAGCAGCTATATATAAGAATTGACGCCATGACGAAGTCTTCTCCTGCATTTTGTGTTACGAAGCGGACGATAAAGTGTTGAGCTGCTCTGTGAAATCAAACAACAAAAGTAGACTAAGTTCAACCACAAATTTTAGCCATTGTGGCTGGGGTCTTGACTCCATGTGGAGATAGTTTTCTTGAGTGGAAATAAATGTACCAGATAGGACGGTCAAAGTACTGAATAAATTTTTAGGTGATAAATGAAGAAAGTAAGTCATGTGCGGAAATAATTACAGTCTACCGTGTGCGCTCAAAAAAATAAAACAAGTGAAGGGCATTTTCTTTTTTTTTAATGCTTTATTTCCAGGAAACCTGAAGAAATATAATGAGCTGTAAAGCCAGAAATGTAAAAATGGCTAAATAAAAATGCCAGGGTCGCTGGTGAGCCCAATGATGACCAATGGCGTGACATAAGGTATGTGACTTACCATCTTACTACCTATTATATCTTGTTTCATGATCTCTAAAAATGTGTATTTAAATGGGGTATCTACGACGCAGTGGTCACCCCTATGTGGTTTTTTGTAAATGTTAGAATATGACTAAAAAAGGAGTCATTTGTTTTATTTTTCACTTGGATAAAATTTTTGAAGTATTGCGAGTGCCGTATGATGTAAAAAGTTATTGAATAGGGTTTCGAAGTGATATCACATCCAATGTACATCGTCATTTTTGTGTGTTTACTGCCTATATTTTGTGATGTCAAATTAAGATGTTCATTCAACGTAAAAATTTTCTATCTGAAATTTTGACGTAAATAATATAAGAAATCCAGGGTTACTCATTTTCAATCGAGTGGAAGCGCGCTGTCGGGTGAGAGTATAGTGTGATGAATTTGGTCACGGAGTGAAACGTTTTTCTAGGCCCATTTTAAACTGTGTCTGACTGACAATAAAAAGATAAAAGATTAAAAAAAAAAATAAAAAAATTTATATATATTCTTCTCCTACCTTCATTTTTCTTCCCTCACCTCCTCAAAATTTCCTTTGATCCTTTCCTACCTCCGTTTCTCTCTTCAGCTCATCACATCACGCTTAAATTTTCCTTTTGACATATTTAAAAAAAAACTTACTGTCTTTTATTCAGAATCAAATTTATGGTCCGCATTGAACTGCGAATTTATATCCACCTTTATTTAACTCCATATATGTTATTCCACCTCGTGAAACATCCATCGTCCTTCAAGATTCCAGAAGCAGAAGAGCTTTCTCCTAGTATCATACTTCGCATCGTCTATTAATTCTAGATTATAAACATCTTGAGAAGACAATGTTATGATTCTTTATTTTCAATTGATCTCTGAATGAACAACATTATCGCTTAAAAACCAAGTTTTTTCGATTTCCATTTCCACAATTTATACGACGCACGGGACTTTTTTAAGGATCTCTATTTTTTAACATAATATAGCGCTTCTCTGGTTTCCTAAGCCTCCACGCGCAACAATTGCCTTGTTCCAAAAAACTGAAGAGCCTTTCCAACATCCATGTATTTTGACGTCTATCAATACCTTATAAAATACGACGTAATCTTCTTCGAATATACAACAGCTAAGAAGAAGCCAGCATTCAACCTACTATTCTTCTTTATTACATCATTTAGTGCACAGTGGTCTTTTATAATATACGGCGCACCGAACTTTACATAACTTCCGCTCAGTGCTTCGTCAATTGGAAGAGTTATTATTTTTAATATATCTCTACTCAACTTCCCACATGGTATGTACCTTTAAAAAGACTGTACTTGTGTTTACATTGTTTATGTTTTCTTCGATATTTACGCTTTAATTTACTTCAGGCTGATGATGACCTATTACTATGTCGAAACTAGTCCCTATGTAATTTTCATTTTGTATTGAAAAAGTGGACCAATAATAATATATTATTTTACTCTATTGTAATCACAGTTCAATAAGGATCTATCATTATGAAACTTATTTCTTTTAATTAGTGTATAATAATTGTGGGCATTTTGAAGTATAATCTACGTGCATTTTGTGGGTTAGAATATCGTATTTGTTTAATTATGTCGGCAGAGTTTAAAGATTTAAAGAGAGAGGCCAGTTAGGTAGAACGACAGATGTCTCGTGTAACTGCCAAGCGGACTAGGGTGAAAGGCCTCAGCTGATAGGGGAACACACAGCGGAGATAACAGGACGCCCTCTGCGTACAAGGATGTTTCCGTTCGACCACTCCCAGGTAGCGCTATCAGCAGCATAAATCGTCGTTACCCGGCGCATAATTTATCGGCCACTTGGAGGACCCGATAAGACTTTACCTGCCGGGCAAGTTTTGAGAGCTGAACATTATTAGCTGTATTTCTGGTGATATACAACTCAAATTAGCTTAGTATACTGAAAAAAGCATTATACTGTAGCAGTGATCGATATTGTATTGCAGGATTTTGAACATTAATGCTTCCTTAGTGTTGCAACGGTCACACCAGCTTCTCGCATTGATAGCGTAGGGAACACATTTTATACGTCAAGCTTTCGCAAAGAAACTCTAAAAGGATATAAAATCAAAATCTATTTGGAAATAATTTCAAATGAGATTTAATATTCTACTTTTTCAGTTTTCAAACACCAAGTATAACATATTTCTATCTATCCCTATTAACTCAAGGTACCTCGTAGCGTAATGGCTAACGCGCACAGTTCACAATACAAGCTTTGCAGGTTCGAGTCTTCATTATGACGATTTTTTTTCTTTCATTTTTTTTAAAAAAAATTATTTTTTATTTTTTTTGCTAGGGGCTTTACGTCGCACCGACACAGATAGGTCTCATGGCAACAATGGGATAGGAAAAGCCTAGGAGTTGGAAGGAAGCGGCCGTGGCCTTAATTAAGGTACAGCCCCAGCATTTGCCTGGTGTGAAAATGGGAAACCACGGAAAACCATCTTCAGGGCTGCCGATAGTGGGATTCGAACCTACTATCTCCCGGATGCAAGCTCACAGCCGCACGCCTCTACGCGTACGGCCAACTCGCCCGGTCTTTCATATTTAGCGTTGTATTAATCTGTATGCCTTTTTTCATATGTTCTTTTGTTAATAACATATTTCATTGAAATGTTTAATCACAATCCTATGTCTACTAGGAAAATGCTTTATATGTGTGCTACTTATAGAAAGTGATGTTACGATTAATATAGCATACTGTATAGGACTGTCGCCCAGGTAGCAGATTCCCTATCAGTTGTTTACATAGTCTTCTTGTAGATTATTTCGAAGAAGTTGGAAACTCTTCCATTCCCGAATTCCTCTTCCTATGATGGATATTTACCCCGATTAGTTCTTTAACAGTACGGGACCTTCCAACTTTATCTTCATAAACATTAGAATGAAATGCATTAGAAATAAATGGAAGCATGTGGAACTAAACGAGGTCACAGAGGTAGTTGCAAATAGAGCATCGTGGAGATACTTAATCAATTCACAGAAGCCTGCAGATAGAATGCTCAAAGGCAGTAAGTCCGTAAGGAAGATGTTAGGTGTATATACGTATATGGAAGCGCGTGAAAAAGAGTTAAGAACAACTGCAGGGAACGAAAATATTTTTTTTAATGTAAATTAGAAAGACAATGAAAACCTGCGTACATTCTATTACGGAGCGAGCGACTTGACTAGTCTACTACGAGAATACTTTCCAAAAATGCTGCCTTACATGACAGGTTATAACTGGCATAAGAAAATTTAATCTTGAGATTTTAATCCCGATTAAGTATTGATTTTGAAGCTCATAGATTAAAATCACGAAAGCTTGACATAAATCGTTGTCCATAACTCTTAAGACTCCCCTTATTAGGCTTTTTGAAGATAATCAACAGATGCAAGCACAGGAAAATAAGACAATCGAAACGAGCTTCATACAACTGACGATAGATTGCACCCCATTCGAAAGTGAGAAGTCGCTGAAAATCAGTCTAGCCAACTCCGTATATCGGTGTCTAGCTCCTGGTAGCTACCCAGCGCTTGCGCGGAGGTGGTTGCACGCAACGCAAAGTACCAGCTGCTTTACACCCCCAGGTAGTTTACCTCGCGGGCAGCTGCCAGCCACTTTACCAGCAGATGGTAGAACCGGCCCTTAGTTGAAATTTTCATCTGGTAATAACCTGAGTGTTATTAGATACTGTAAAATTTGTTTAAATGGGGACGTAATGTGCATTTCATACGACGGACTTAAAGTATAATGAACAAGACAAGCCAATTCAGGGTTGTCCAAAATATAGAGCGATGGTGGTGATGATTGCTTGTCTGTGAGGGTGCGCAAACTTTACAAAACGTTATGACGAGATATGACATCGTAATTATAGGGCGAGTTGCTTTTGGTTTGTACGTAGATTATTAGGGTATCCAAGTGTTAATAATGGCTAGGGTTAGATTAGATTTAAAGTGTGAGGTTATGAAACAAGACATATAAACTGGACATGAATGATGTAATCGTTCCTTTCCAGCAATAGGAAGAAACAGATAAACATCAAAGAATTTAAAAATTGTGAGAACACAATTGCGTAGGAATTTGTGAAGAAACCAGAGTCCGCGGAGATAGAATTTGTTGTCTTTTAAGATTTCATTAAATCATTTAAATTTATTTAATTATTAAATTCAGTGAAACCGCATTTTGAAATAACTTTAAATCAAGCGAAAAACTTGGAGATGCTTTAAGGAAATCTTAGTTTGTTTTCTGGGGGATGTGTAAATATTAACGTAACGATTAAGGAGGCATATCCGAAGGTAATGGATTTTACTGCCACAAAGTTTGTGAGCATTGCTATTGTTGTATTATTTAACTTTGATTGATTGAGCAGTGAATGTGCTGGGGATAGTAAAGTGGAAACTTTGGTCATCAACCGATGTAACTTAATTGTGTTTAGCCTTCAGCTTAGAAACATGGACGGTCTTGGGGTCATCAACCTCAGTGACTTAGATTAGGGCCATATGCCACTGTAGCATCATTTTCCTTGCAGTCATCATCCACAATGACTTTAAAGTAACTTAGAAGTTTAGATGTCGGTCCATGACATAGACGCAGGTCACATCGATTCAATTAAGGGTCCATGCCGTAGAACCACTGTGTGGCACACACCGATTGGACTGCCTCAATTATACCCAGAGTCCAGAGTTCGTGTTACAAGGGCTGGACCATAACGAATCACTATGATGGTACATGTGGTCTCACATGGAAGCCGAATTTAAGGATTTCCAGACTTTCCTTTCTTTAATAAAAAAAAATGAGACAATGGTTTCTAGTAAGAATGCCCATCAGGCAGTTACGTCAAAGGCTCACACCAGTGTTCTGACCTTCTATGTAATAAAAAGGATTGTGATGTCCAGTGGACACGATTGATTTCAATGATACCGTTGACATATCAGAATGCTTCAGAATTTCCTGAATAAATAGGAATCTTTTAAACAGACCTTTCATTTAGTAGATAGATTAGAATTACCTCAGCAAGTGACGAAGAACCCGATACGACCGAAGAGACAGATCTCATGAACTCTGCTGATAGGTAAGAAAGGTAGGTATCCCTCAATATGGACCAAAAGGGATCAATATGCAGGTGTGTTTTTAATGATAA
Organism: Anabrus simplex; assembly: GCF_040414725.1. NCBI lineage: Eukaryota > Metazoa > Arthropoda > Insecta > Orthoptera > Tettigoniidae > Anabrus > Anabrus simplex. The sequence continues at coordinate 307,166,937 of NC_090271.1, read as the reverse complement.
TAAAACTCTGAAAACATAACACAATTTCCTCTCCCCTAAATTCCTTGCCTGAAAATTGTGAAAAAAGAAAGTGAGGAAAATACACAAGTACAAATACCAAAAGGTAATACAAACTGATTAACACAAAACACACATTAATCAAGTGATTGAAAAACTTCTGAAACAAATGTGAAAACTCCATGTCTTTCTTTAGGCTGCAGAAATATTCTCATAGCCTGATCATGGTCTACAATATCTTGATCCCTCATACTTAGAAAGACAAATTATACCACACAGGAACCCAAAATCAAAAGTTTCATCCTCTACCTCTGTTACCTGTCCAAGACATTTTTTGTTCTTTTCTTCAAGACTGCTGTAGCCATTTTGAACAATTCTTTCAAATAAATACTGCTTATCTCCTGAAGCACCATACAGACTGGTTGGCTGTCTGATTTCTTTGGATGAACTTTGTTGCATTTATTTTCTAAAGAAGAAGAATGGACTCGGCCATGGAGAGTACGAGAAATAGAGGGAGACCAAGGTGGTGATGGTTAGACTTGGTTCTTATTAATTTTTAATCATAAGAGGTGTGGAACTAAACTAGGCCACAGAGCTAGTTACAAATTACGGATTCTCGAACTGCTAATTTAATTCACAGAGTCTTGCAGACTGAACACTGTAAGCCATAACGGTCTATAATGAAGATATATGTAATGTTATGTATGATTAAAGAATTCCATATTCCTGATAAGATTTTCTAAACGATAGTTTATGACCTTTCATAGAAGCAAGCGCTTCCTTAGTCTGCTGTGAATAATCGGCATATATGTGATCCACAGGCTTTCCTTAATATGTTTGCAGCAAGTCCGAACTCAGAACACATTCCCCTTCCCAAGGAAATACCTTATTTATTTACATATATCTCACCATCAAGAATATCATGCACCGTAATTGTTTATATGGAATTGAGGCTTTAATCTCGCATCAGTTTTTCTTCATGTGTCAGTACAGACATAGCGTATCAAAGAGGAAGTGCGACAGCTCCTCCGTTCGCCCGTAAGAGAGCTCAAGAGGTTGGTGGGACACCTGCTTGGCGGCAGCACAGGCGATTGCGATGTCAACAGAGATCCTTGGCCATTAGCCCGCGTTATATTTGCCTTCAGATGTAGTAATTTTTATTGCTCATTATTGTCGCTGTCAGAGATGTTTCGACAGTTTGCATTATTAGTGTATTCACGATTGAGTTGTGTGAGAAGTGTTATGTTTTAAATACCTCGGTCTTTGTCGCTATTGTGCTATAAGGCAACGTATATCAGCGCGGGAGGAAACTATCACATCATGCCCTCGTGTTTTGTACCTGGCTGCAGATCTGGATATGACCGATCGTCTTCAGGTAGGCATTTCTTTAGGCCCCCTAAAGAGAGTGGTGTTTTACTGAAATGGGAGAAGGCTATCCATAGAAAAGACCAAAAATTAACTCATAACTGTTTTGTTTGTGACATTCATTTTTGCGATGACTTTCTAGTGAAAGTAGATTCGTTTACGGTGAATGGTGAAAGAGTAGAGATACCAAGACAGCACTGGAAATTAAAACCAGAAGCATTTCCTCACATATTTCCTAATCTACCCAAGTATATTTCTAAGGCAGTTAAGAAACGCAACTCCCCCATGAATAGGCAATCCACACAAAGAGATTTCTCTAATAAAAGCCCTGAACAGATCGTAAATATCAGTGATAGTGATCAACCTGTATACTCAGTAGTTGAAGATAGCTCTAATGTCTCAGATGCTAGGAAAACAATTGCGCTATTAAAGAGGAGAAACGTAATTTCATTAGAAAGCAAAATCAACTCAATGTCGCTAAAGCTAAGATACATTTGCTTGAAAAAGACATTTCTGATATAAAATCAAAGAGAAATTTCACTGAGTCAAAAGAATATGCTTCTCTCAGCAAAAACCAGAAAATTATAGTCAATACAATGTTAAAGAAATGTCAAGCGAAAAGTAAAAAAAGGAATGAGATATAGTGATGAATTTCTTCTTGATGCACTTCTTTTAAAAATAAAGTCTCCCAAGGGTTATCAGCACTGTTTAAATCATGACTTGCTGCCTTCGCCTTCTGAATCCCACTTGAGAAATTTGGTGAAGGGCCTAAAATGTTCGTACGGCATAAATGAGCATGCTACCGCTGCCATAGCAGATTTTTTTAATGGAAAGGAGGAACATGAACGCTTAAGGATGTTGATATTTGACGAGGTGAAGTTACGAGAAGAAATTCGCTTTAACTCGGAATCGTTGCAAGTGAATGGATTTGTTGATTTGGGGAAATTTACTAAAGATAAAAGCAAGGGTCAGTTGGCAAATCATGCTCTAGTTTTTATGTTTGTTCCTTTTCTATATAACTGGATACAACCCATAGCGATATATGCTAGCCGGAATGCCATCCCTGGTGATAAAATTGCAAACATTCTCATTCAAGTCATCATACAATTAAAGCAAGTAGGTGTCTGAAGCATTGGTTTCACATCGGATGGTAGCCAGTCGAATAAAAAGTTGTGGAAATGCTTAGGAATATCTGGTAACATAAAGAATCTGAAGTGTTATATTTCCAATCCAGCTGACTCCAACAGAAAATGATGGGCATTTTCAGACCCGCCACATATATTTAAATGTGTAAGAAATCATTTTCATGACAAAGGACAGGTTAATTATAATGGCAATATTGTTGATTATTCATTCTACAGAAAAGTTTACGAATGTGACTCGTCTCCTGAATTTTCCGGAATGAAAGTTTGCTACAAACTGACCTCTGCCCACTTGGATCCTAATTCGTTTCAGCAAATGAATGTAAGACTGGCATTTCAACTATTCAGTAGATCAGTCGCTAATGGTATAGCATTCTATCGGGGTATTAAAACACAGGGTTTAGAAGACAGTAAACAAACGGAAATTTTCACAAGCAATTTAAACTGTCTGATTGACGCATTAAATTCGTCTATTCCCACTCAAGCACTGTATAAAGTATCACAGGCACATGAAACATTAATTAAATGGCAGAATGTTCTCAGAGATACTCAAAATTCATTCGCTTCACAAAGGACACTGGAGTCCTTAAGAGTTACCGTGGAAAGTACCTTAGAAGTGTCTGAATATTTGTGGGAACACAATTATAGCTATGTTTTGACAGGAAAATTTAATCAAGATCCCCTAGAACATCATTTCGGTATCCTGCAATCACTAAGTTGTGATGATCATCCGTCCACTACTGACTTTCTACATTTACACATGATGCAGTCTATTTATGTACCGTCTAAACTTGCCTTATCGTCTGGCGGAAACTGTGAGTACAGAGCTGAATCCCCATTGACGTCTCTTGTTAATCAAATGCGTATTCTTGCAAGAGAAATTTAAAGTAAAAATCGTGCAGTGAAGACACAAGCTGTAGATGGAATCAGGGAAAAAATTGGAACATCGAAAATGACATTCAAATACCAGACTGGGAAAACAGTTTACCAGAGTTAAGTGGGCGGAATTGTAACAAAGAATACTTAGTGTATCATTTAGCCGGATACATAGTGAGGAATATTTCAAAAGTGATTCAGTGTGATTTATGTCGTCCTTTCCTTTTCGGCAAACCGACTGATAGTGTGCTTGCTTCCCTAACACTAATTAAAGATTACGGCTCAATGCAAAGCGCCACATATCTCACATATGGGTCAGAAAGTGTTTATAATGTGTTGTTGCGAGTCGAAAATGTTGTTGCGGAAAAGCGTGTATGGATAGTTTATGGGGTGATACTTTCTTCGAGTGCTTGGATAAATTAGATGTCGTTAAAGTGAAGTCATCGCAGTTGGGGTGCTGTGAAGATCATGTGCTGTGTTTGCTATCAAAACTCGTATTTCACTACTTGAAATGTCGATTCTTCTTCCACACTAAGGAGATAAGAAGGGAGCTGGTTACTTCGAAGGTAGCGAAATCATCCAGGAAATATTCCAAAGTGTCCAGCAGATGAAATCATTTTCAAACGTAAGTTGCATGCTTGAGTTTCGTAATAGAATTTGAAGTAGTAGTCCCGATAATGCCTCTGTTATCCTCTCGCTCAGACATCACTGTGGATGGCAGTGCCATCTGTGCGGCGGTCCACGGTAACTCGTGAAGACGTCGCACTTCCTCTTCGATACGCCATGGTACACATATGACAAGGTATACCTTGCGGAAGGCATGCCTGCTCTCAGTTCAACGTCAAACTGTCTCCCTGTAATTCTCCCCATATCTTAGTCATAACAGGTTTCTCCCCTAGTTAAGAAAAGGCAGGTAAAGTAATTCTGAATCCTAGGGTATTCCCTCACCTATTGAGCTAGGTAGAATGTGACACTTTTGAACTGGCTGCAGTTTCAGTATACCAGTGCACAGTGTGAGCGAGACGTAAGGTGCAAGATCAAGTCCAGTGTATTATAATACCCTAATTTGCTATCCAGCACGACTTCATACATAGGCAAGTTATGGAGAAGCGTTCCAAGTTTTAAGGCAATTTTTAAAATTTGAGCGATTTGATTTGTAGGGAAACATGGTTATTATGGCACAGGAAGATAATTTAATGTGATAGAGTTAAATGTTCGCTAGTCGTGAAAACAGAAAATCACTCTTGAAAACACCAACAAATCAACAAAAGTGTTCAGGGGACTTAAAAGTGGAAGCTTACCTGAGATTGAAAGTGAATTACCTCAGTACATAAAATGTTTAAGCAATGATGGATATTGTTCAAGTGTCAGTTAATCATTGTGTTGATAGAACTGTTGTTCACCAGAGTACAGCACTTGTCAACTGGCATATACTGATGAGTATAGTTGGCACTACTAAGTGTAAGAAGGAAGAAGACTTCCAACCACGGCAGACAGTAAACTGCGTGGGCTGACTACTATGCATTCTAATAGCATCTATGTTTAGTATTTTAATCAGGCTCCATAGCCATGTGCAATTACCAACATTCAGGTTTAAATTCAGTGTATTATATCATGAGAAATGGAGTTTTGTTGTAGCTATAATGACTTTGTTCGTAAGTTTAATACAGAATTGTATATCAAGCATGGCAATTAATTTTCTGAGTGATTTTGTCCAGCCGTAATACAGCATTTTATGGTACACCCATCCTTAATACCAGAAGGTTCAGATAGGGTGTTACACACAAAATGCTAGAATTTAAAGCATGTGAAATAGCAACAAAACTGGGTATTAGCCACACAGAAGTGAGCATGCTGGATACCCTGATTTATAAAGAGGAACCAGAAACGTCCAGAGAGTATATTCAGCTATGAATGGAATCCTATAAACATTAATACTATTGTTAATATTCAATAACATGTTAAGGAACAAAATAAAAATAATGTGAGCTATTATGCAAAATTGTAAGGCTATATAACTGAAAAGAATTTTAAATCTAATCAAGTTTGATATATGTACTAACTTTCTGCATATTTAAGCTCAAATTTTCAGGGCGAGAAATATGATATATACATCAGTAAAAACAGTAATAATATACCAATTAATGCAAAACATAAATAACTACAAACATGAAGTGTAACACAGCTGCAAAGACCTATATAAAACATATTCATGTAAAATTAGTCATCAATGCTGATTTTGTACAACAACAACAACACTAGATTATCTTGAACTCTTACAAGTGGATTAACTCTGCTTCAACATAAAACACAAATGCACTACAATGGAAAGGCACTTTAATGACGATGACAACATATTCCAGACCAGCAGCAAACTAACATGATACATAAAAATATCTTGCATTTAATTGTAACAGTGTCAAGTCTTAACACAATTTATATTTCATATACACAAATGTCCAACCTTACAATGCCATTCAAAGACACCATAATTGGTGGTACAATGCTCAACACTACAGAAACATAGTAAATACTGGATGAGTTAAACAATGTCAGAACAATAAATACTCACCTCAAATAACAGTAACGACGCTTAAAAGATTTGGATCCAAGATTAACAAACATTCTGTCACTGCCAACTTCAGGACCTTTCATCAGGAAACCTTGTTTGGTAATGCCATCATTTTTTGGGAACAATTCCTGGAATATATATCAATTTTTAAGAGCTAAAAAAAGTAACAGAAATATAACACAATAAAGTACTACATTTTGAGTAAATAATGAAAATGTACTGATGAACCCAAACAAATTTCTTCAAAGTGTCTTCATTTCCCAAAAGCTCTTAATGAACACAATCAGTGAAAAAGTGGATTAACAATAATCATTAAGATTGCACATATTGTACACTTAAAAGAAAATGTTACACCACCTACCATGGACTGAAATCTAAAAATAAAATTGCATCAATAATAAAATCAAAACATTTGATTCGGTACTGGAAAACCAAGATTTGATTTAAAAACTTGGTTTCCCATTGAAGATTTTGAAATAATTTCCACTCCCATAACTGGGGATTGGGTGCATCGGTAAATAATGGTGCCCCAGGATACCAATTTTGAAAATATTGTTTACATTTACTTTTATTTTTCTGATACCATGTGTTTTTCTCGAAATATCCCCATTTTTTGATGATTGTTTAACCAATTTAATTTTTGTCGATTACAGTGCCATCTGTCAGCCAAAATGACTTTAATCATGGGTCAAATTGGGGTAATTTTTTCTGGGGAATCCAAATCTGCAATAAAAAATGGGGGTTCCTATTTAAGATTTCCTTCTCCCCCACCCCCAGAGGGTAGGGAGTGGAGTTTGGTATCATTGCATGTCCCCTCCCGAAACAACTTGTATTACCCATTTTTTTAATCCGATGTGTAGTTTTCAAGATATTTGCTCCGACAGATTAAAATGGCCCACCCTGTATATCACCAGAATACCTATTAATGCCACCATGCATAACCTAGACTGTCATGCTTTCTTCCTATCTTCAAGACTCAGCCAACTCAGTTCACTTTATCCACAAACCATTCACCAATTAAGTGCCCTGGCACTTTCTAGTATATAATTCCTCCACTGATAACAAATGGTGCAAATTAGTCTGCGCAAGTCAATCAAGAGAAAAAGAATATTTATGCATGCTGCATTCCTTTCCAAAGAGAGAAATATCACAAACGCTACGGGAGCTGTCAGTTCGCCGTTCACAGTTTTCTGTTCGGCACGCGAGAGACTGTAGATCAATCTCGTAACATACAGTATTTCACGTCAATATCTCAAATTGATTATAGAGAGCATATTCGCTGACTCCATGTCCATCATCCACCATCACATTTATGTGAAGAATAAGTAAGAAAAACCATTTACCATGCTTTATCAAATATAAATCAAAATGTGCTTGCAACTGATTGTCGATGTTGATTGATTTCAGTATACTGCGTCTTGTGGAGTACAATAATGTATAATAAAGTTTATACAAACCTCATCAACCTGATCTGCATCAGTATCCACTTCATAGACCTCATCTTTTAATTCATCTGTCTTCAATATCCTGGAAGTAAAATGCAGATGTATCAGTTTAATAGTATCCCACTCAAATGCTAATGAAAATATCAAATAATTGGAATGTGAGTTTATATTTAATATCTCAGTAACTGTAAAACAAATTTCTTGGACACAATGAGGAAACCTTAAGCCATTAAAGGTTATAATCAGGAAACAGGGGGTAGTGAGTGAGCATGTATACCCACAGGTTTGGGTCACTGGAGACTAAACTGACACTTATAGAACAGGAAAAATACTTCTACACAAACAAGATATAACAAACATCATCATCATTTTCTAGCTCCAGTTTTCCGGGTGTGATGTACGAGCGCTCGCCACTTCTTCCTGTCAAAGTATAGTTTCTGTTCTTCTATACCCTCTCACTTGGCATTTCTTTTGCTGACCTCCGATTTCACTGTGTCTATCCATCTATTCCTTGGCCTCCCAACTGGCCTCTCCCCTTTCACTTCTCTGTCAAAGTAATTCCTTGCTGTTCTCATTCTGTCCATCCTCATAACATGCCCAAACCATGGTAGCCGGCATCTTCCTAAAACCTCGGTAACAAGCATTTTCATACCAGCCTCCTTCCTGTTTGCTTCATTTCTAATCTTGTCCTTTCTGCTGTTTTGGTTCATTGTTTCGATGAATTTCATTCCTGTTCACTGGATTTTACTATTTGCCTTGTTATGCAGGGTACATGTTTCAAGTCCATATGTGAGAAATGGAATGAAGTAGGTACAGAACATGGCCAATTGGGCTTTCTAGTGTATGCTATCATCCCAGAGTAGTTTTCTCAGTAGAAAATAAAATTAAGCTTCCTGAGTCCTATTACGTATTTCTTGATTTACTGTGTTATCTTTTGAAATGATACTTCCAAGGTATTTGAAGTTACAGACAGACTGTAACAGAGTTAGTTTTTTGTTTTTTTTTGCTAGGGGCTTTACGTCACACCGACACAGTAACAGAGTTCTCACCAGGAAAATGTTTGAATCCGTGCCTTTCCTGTTGATAATCATTTCAACAGTTTTTGTTTTACTCATGTTTAGTCCATATTCTTTAAATTTGCAATTCCAAAGATTTAGTTTCTCCTGTACTTCTGCTTCATTTTCTTCCCAGATCAGAACATCATCTGTAGATATGAGAGAGTTAGGCTGTTTGCAATGTTCTTTGATGGATTTTATGATCCAATCCATGACAATGATGACCAGGAGTGGTGGCAAGTCACTTCCCTGCTGTACTCCTCTTTTGGTTTCAAACCAATCTGATCTTCCCCCCCTACTTGGACACAGCTTAAGCACTCTTAATAGAGTATCTTTATTTTATCAATCAGGAAGTTTGGCACACCTATACCTTCTAGGCATTCCCAGATTATCTCTACGGCACACTGTCATAGGGTTTCTCAATGTCCATAAAAACCATCACTAAGTTCTCTAGTGCAGCCTTCAGTGATATAATTTTGAAGACTTTCTCCATTTAATCAAGTACAGTAGAAGTCTGTTATGGTGAGAATTCATAAAAGCGAAAAATTTACTCGCTATAACAGATTGTCGTTATATCGGATTTTTCGTAAAAGTTGCAAAAAAGCCCATACACATTAAAATCGATATGAAACGGCAATCAGTTTGTTCAAAACTTGCGTTTTCGCGGATGACATCCACACTACAGCTTGCTCGTTTCTTATTTTTCGAAATCTATTAATACGTGAAAGTGTATGTTTAATTTCATTCTGAAAAAGTTATAGTATCATTCCACAAGCCTCTATGGCAAACGTTCCAATTTTGTTCTTCAAACAGCGTCACCTAATCTAACCGTATATGTATCATGAAAACGTATTGCAAGCGCACGTAGGGAAATGATAACCTCCTTGCTACAAAATTACGTGGGAACAGCCTTTCCAAAATTTAACTAGATATGAGAAAATATAACCTATCCTCGGAATCAGTGAAGTACTCTGCTATATCATGAGGTGTAGCCCGTCACATTCTTACTTAATTTCAGTACATAACATTAAAAATTAAGCGATCGTTTACTTCAGCCTTTATCTCTAACGAGTTAGCAACAGCTATTGGACACATTATTTACGCATTTATAATGAAAACGTGTTATCCTCTTTCATTTTGAATTTTCTTTTAGAGAACAGCAGTCGATGGGCATTACTAATCGACTCCGACATCACCTTTGAATGTCAAGGAGAGAGCTCACGGGTGTACATAGCGAGAAAACGATGTGGTACCGAAGACGACCGATCGCATTTTGCGGTAAATGTTTTTGTTTTCTTATTCAAACAGCGTCACCAAACCTAATCTAACCGTACTATATGTATCATGAAAACATCTTCCAAGCACCAGTAGAGAAATGATAACATACTCGCTATTAATTTACCGAATTGTCCGAAATTTAACCAGACACGAGAAAATATAAACTAACCTCTGAAATCAGTGATGAGCTCTGCCATATCTTGAGAAGTATTGCATTCTTACTTAATTTCAGTGTAGAGTATTAAAACTAAGCGATCGTTAAAAAACAAGTTAACAACTGCTATCGACCACGTTATTAACGTATTTGCTACGAAAACATGTTCTCTTTCACTTCAAATTTTCTTCACGAAACAGCAGTTGACGGGTATTACTAATCGACTCTGACATCACTTTCAAATGTCGACAAGAGAGCTCGCAAGCGCTTGTAGTGAGAAAACGATACCGAAGGTCGCATTTTGTGGCAAACGCTTCAGTTTTTTTCAAATAGCATCACCAAACCTAACTTAACCACACATCATCCTCATTTCCCAACTCCAGTTTCCCGGGTGTGGTGTACAAGCGCTTGACATCTCTTTCTGTCTTCATACATCTTCTGTTCCAGTACATCCTCCCATTTGTGTCCTCTTTTCTCCACATCTAATCTTACAGTCTCTATCCAACGTTTTCTTGGTCTTCCCTGTGGTCTTCTTCCTGCGAGATTAAGGTCGAAATATTTTCTGGCAGGTCTTTCCCTGTTCATTCTCATTACGTGCCCATACCACTTAAGTCTGCGTTTCTTTATGACACCGATAATAGGAACCTCAATACCAGCTACTTTCCTATTCACTTCATTTCTGATCTTGTCCTTTCTGGTGGTTTGGTTCATGGTTCTAATGAATCTCATTTCATTGGCTTGGATTCTACTGAAGTCTTTGTTTAGTAGGGTACATGTCTCTAAACCGTACGCGAGGATTGGTATGAAGTAAGTGTGGTACATGATTGTTTTCGCTTTTTGTGGTATTTTGCAGTCCCAGAGAAGATTTCTGACTTGACTGTATGTACCACGTATGTACCATAAAAACATATATCAAGCGCCAGTAGAAAAGTGATAACCTTCTCGGTATAAATTTACATGGGAATAGCCTTACCAAAATTCTGCGTTCTGTCATATCTTGAGGTGTATCACATTCTTACTTAATTTCAGTGTAGAATATTAAAATTAAGTGATCGTTTACTTAATCTTTATTTCTAATAAATTAACAACTACTATCGACCATGTTATTTACACATTTACTACAAAAACATGTTCTCTTATAATTCTGATTTTCTTTACTGAACAGCAGTTGTCGGGTATTACTAATCAACTCTGAGATCGCCTTTGAATGTCGACGACAGCGCTTGCAAGTGCACATAGCGAGAAAACTATACCGTACAGAAGATGATCGATCACATTTTGTGGCAAACGTTTCAGTTTTCTTATTCAAAGAGCGTCAATTAACCTAGCTTAACCGTACTATATGTATCATGAAAACATATTTTGAGCGCCAGTAGAGAAATGACAACCTTCTCACTATAAATTTACATAACAGCCTTTCCAAAATTTAACCGGACGCGAGAACATATAAAACTAAGTTCTGAAATCTATGATACACTCTATCATATCTTGAGGTGTATCCCACTCTTACATAATTGCAGTATTTAGCATTAAGTGATCATTTACCTCAGCTTTTATTTTTAAGAGTTAACAACTGCTATCAGAGACATTTACGCATTACATGTAATAAATTTCATGGTTGGTCCATACTGAAAATTTATATACTATCTTAAAACAATCAAGTTTATTAAAATGTTCAACCTATTCAATACATTATATTCACCTGAATGCTTATGACTAATCTGACTGTAAGGATAAGCTGTAGCCTTCTTCAGACTTAACACTGGCCACAACTGTCTTTGCAGCTCATCTGAAATGATCAACATCCTGAGATCTGAAAAATGCACACTTTGCCTTGACCCTGGAAGCAAAATGGATAAGGAACACCTGCTACATTGCCACAAACTTGATGCGATAGCCAGAACTTCAAGAAATCTCACTCAACTGTACTGGAACACAAGAAAGCTGATGGATTGGAATCCGGGCTAGCCATAAGATACAACAACAACAACAACACATGTCTCCTCTTTCATTTCCATTTCTCTTTACGGAACAGCAGTCGACGGGTACTGCTAATCAACTCCGACATTGCCTTCGAATGTAGACGAAAGAACTCGCTAGTGGACACAGCGAAGAAACAATACCGAAGATGATCGATCGCATGCAATATAATCGCTAGGTGCATAAATGTTGGTAACGGAAAAAATCATACATGCTTAATCACTCGCAATAACAGATCGTCAGTGATAGGGCTCTCGCTGTAACCGAAGGATAATGCACAGTTTAATATAGAAATTTTGAAGGGGCAGACAAAAATATTGCTATAATGGGGTTCTTGTTATATGCCGTACTTGTTACAGCGGACTTCTACTGTAGTTCTTCATTTCTTCTTCGATGTCTTGATCCGTCCTCACCAGATTCCCATAATCTGTTTCCAGTTCAAGGATATTGCCATGCTCTCTTCTTCTATTCTTGACTACTTTATAAAGCAACTTCCTATTACTTTCACAGCCTGGTAGTGAACTCATCCCAGCACTTTTCCTTTTCTTCTTTAATCAGTCACTTCACAAATAGTTTCTTGTCCCAGTATTCCTGTGCCAGGTACTGAATTCATCTTCTTGGTGGATTCATTCTTGTATATAATAAATATATATTTTATTATTAGAAGAGAGAGAACATCCAAAAAAGATAGCTGCCCTTGCATAAGAGTTACCATGAAGAAACACAGCCTCATAATTAGATTTTTAAAACAATATTTAAACAATATTTTTACTGAATGCTCATATTATTTACTGATTCAATTTTTAATTTTTCCCAGTTACATGTGAAGGACAATATTATCTGGAGGAACTTCCCATAAAGTATTCTCTGGTTTTTACTGCCGGCCACAAGCAGTGCCCGAGAGACCTGTATGTGATGAAAATCGTTATCTGGGGCAATTTCTACACCACCGATGCCATGCATCAACAATCTTTACATACTACTGACTAAATACTTTTGCCATCTGTAAATCCTCACATACACACTCCCCTTGTTCACTAATGATTCCTGGAATGTCCTTCCTGGAACCTGTTCCTACCTTAAAGTACCTATAAATACCCTTCAATTTCTTCCTAAAATTCATATCACTAGTAATTATAAATGACATCATGTTATCCTTAGCTGATTTCTTTGCTAAATTCAATTTCCTGGTATGTTCTTTTAATCTTGCCTTACTTCTCCAACCATTCTTAATTTTATTTATTTCTAACCTGCACCACCTCCTAAATCTAAATTATATGAATGAAGATCAGATTGGTTTCAGTTTACTAGAAGAGGAAATAGAGGCAGCCGTTAAGAAAATGAATGGAAAGGCAGTTGGTGTAGATGAAATCCCAGTTGAACTACCCAAGGTCCAACTAAGGTTAAGTTATGAGTAAGTTCCCACCTTCCAATACTTATCAATTTCTATATAATAGGTTTATTAATTACATAATATAAACCATATAATCTCTAGTACATGTTTCGTTCCGATTATGGAACATCTTCAGCTAAAATTTGACAAAATGGCAAGACAATTACAATACATTGATGTTATGATGATACAAAAGCTAAAAGATATGATAAAATGGCACGGAGATTAAAACATATAATTATGATGATGAAATAAAGTTCATTCATGTTGGTTAAAAATTCAACAAGTCAGTGTTCAAATGACGAATTAAAAACGGCGATAAGGTTCTTCTTCATGTTGGAGACATGTACATTTTGTTAATCTTGAAGATAAATTGGAGAAATACAAGATTTTCTTAATATATATTTATCGGGGGAACTCTTGATAAAATAACCGTAGTTGAAGTTGAGTTGTGGTTAGATTATTGAAATGAGTCTTATAGTCAGTCGTGTCGTATTTAACGTCCTCCCTTATGTCGTGTTGCCATTTTGTCAAATTTTAGCTGAAGATGTTCCATAATCGGAACGAAACGTACTAGAGATTATATGGTTTATATTATGTAATTAATAAAATTATTGTTAACAACACGACATAAGGGAGGACGTTAAATACGACACGACTGACTATAAGACTCATTTCAATAATCTAACCACAACTCAACTTCAACTACGGTTATTTTATCAAGAGTTCCCCCGATAAATATATATTAAGAAAATCTTGTATTTCTCCAATTTATCTTCAAGATTAACAAAATGTACAAGTCTCCAACATGAAGAAGAACCTTATCGCCGTTTTTAACTCGTCATTTGAACACTGACTTGTTGAATTTTTAACCAACATGAATGAACTTTATTTCATCATCATAATTATATGTTTTAATCTCCGTGCCATTTTATCATATCTTTTAGCTTTTGTATCATCATAACATCAATGTATTTTAATTGTCTTGCCATTTTGTCAAATTTTAGCTGAAGATGTTCCATAATCGGAACGAAACATGTACTAGAGATTATATGGTTTATATTATGTAATTAATAAACCTATTATATAGAAATTGATAAGTATTGGAAGGTGGGAACCTACTCATAACTTAACCTTAGTTGTGCTGAGCCAATACGGAATAAATATGAGAGTTATAAGCTCTACCCAAGGTCCTGCAGGAGTAGGGGAACAAAATATTTGTAAAACTCTGCCAAACAATATACTTAAATGGAAAATGGCCAAAAGACTTTCTTCAATAACAATACCAAGAGAAAAGAGATAAAATACGAAGAAATGTGAA